>NC_082708.1:119716787-120026979 GCF_030144855.1 Hypanus sabinus
ATAATCATTCAATCACACATGAATTCAACAGCTGTTTCGAGCAGATGGGGCTTATCAGCCTTGGACAGCTGCCCGCCTAAGAGAAGGTAAACTCTGATCGTAAACCTCCGCTGCCTTATGGCCATACCCTCCCATGGGATAGGGTTCGGATATAAACCCTGAGGAAGAAATCCGGAGTCAGGGCCCCTAAGGTGGTTTGATGTCGTTTACAACTTCACTCTGGCAACCTCTGTGACAACACTGGTGCCAAGCTTGTAATTCCCTTGGACTATGACAGTGACGTGGAAAGGGGGAACCCGCTGCATGGACAACGGCTGGTTCTTCAAATCTTCCCACCCAGGCTTGCACCCTGGAGAGGCCACAGTCCACCAGAGGTGCAAACCCACACTCCCCTGGGATTGATGGCTGCCTACTTCAACAGATGTAGGAGGGGAGAAATCTACTGGGTAAAGGAGAGAACGACAGCGTTGAGGTCTAATTTAAACGTGAAGCAAGTCCAAGCAAGTCGGTGTAGCTCAGGTAGGCACCTTGGTTTGCATGGAAAAGTAGGGCCGAAGAGCCTCCTTCATTGGTGTATAACTCTAAATAACAAAAAGACTGCTCTGCTCTGGAAACTACTACAGTGAATACTGTCTGCAGCTCTGGCTACTCACTTACAGGAAAGATACCACTAAAATTGAAAGAGTGTAGAGAAAATTTACAAAGATGTTGTGGGGTTTTAAGCACCTGAGTTATAGGGAAAGTTTGAATAGGTTGGGACTTTATTCCTTGGAACCTTGGAAAATGAATTAACAGAAAAACGAATAAATAAAAAATAAATAGACAAGTAAATACGAAACACAGAAACATAGAAAACCTACAGCACAATACAGGCCCTTCAGCCCACAATGCTGTGCCGAACATGTACTTACTTTAGAAATTACCTAGGGTTGCCCATAGCCCTCTATCTTTTTAAGCTCCATGTAGCTATCCAGGAGACCCTTAAAAGACCCTGTTTTTTTTAACCTCCACCACAGTCGCCGGCAGCCCATTCCACGCACTCACCACTCTGCATGAAAAACTTACCCCTGACATCCCCTCTGTACCTACTTCCAAGCACCTTAAGACTGTGCCCTCTCATGTAAGCCATTTCAACCCTGGGAAAAAGCCTCTGATGATCCACAAGATCAATGCCTCTCATTATCTTATACATCTCTATCAGGTCACCTCTCATCCTCCATCGCTCCGAGGAGAAAAGGCTGAGTACAGTCAACCTATTCTCATAAGGCATGCTCCCCAATCCAGGCAACATCCTTGTACCCTTTCTATTGCTTCCATGTCCTTCCCGTGGTGAGGTGACCAGAACAGAGTTCCAAATGGGGTCTGACCAGGGTCCTGTATACCTGTAACATAACCTCTAAATAAGCAAGCAAATAAACAAATAGATTGATAGATAAATAAGGGAAGAATTAATAGAGATAAAAAATTATGAGGAGGATAAATAGGGTAAATGCAAGCAGGCTTTTCCCATTGAGGTTGAGTGGGACTAAAACTTGAGGTTATAGGTTAAGGGTGAAATGTTTGAAGGGAGTCTGAGAGGGAACTGATGTGCATGTGTGGCGTGAGCTACCAGCAGAAGTGGTGGATGTGGGTTTGTTTGCAACATTTCGATAGATACTTTATTGATCCCACAGGAAATTAAAGCATCACAGTAGTATTTCAAGTGCACAGATATACAAATATTAGAAGAGAAGGCAGAAAGAATCAGTTACCTTAAAATTAAGATGTACAAGATTTGTAAGTCAAAGATCACAAGAACTATAGTACTTTCAAGTTCACACTGATAAGATGGTAATGCAAGAATTACCATAATATTATACAATGATGGGTGCACATTCACATCATCCAGATAAGAAGTGATGGTAGTATTGAACAGTATTGCACAGTGTGTCCACGATGGCAGGGTGTGGTAAACAGAGGTAAACAGAGCTTAAACAGAGCTCTGGTAAACAGAGGTTAATAACATTTTAACAGGAGGGGGTCATCACTTCCCCAGCTATAGATTGACTCATTATAGAGGCGAGGGTAAGAATGACCTCGTATAGCACTCTTTGGAGCAGAGCAATTTTCTTAGTTTATTATTGAAAGTACTCCTCTGTTCAGCCAAGAGTGAAACACTGTCCAGAATTGCCAGGATTTTCTGTAGGGTCCTTTGTTCTTCCACAGCCTCCAGTGTGTCCAGTTTGGCTCCTATAACAGAGCCCAGCCTTTCGAATCAATTGATTGAGCCTGTTGGCATCACCCATGTTGATGCCATTGCCCCAGCACACCACTGCATATAAGATTGTATTGGCAACAACAGACTGGTAGAACATGTGAAGGAGAGGCTTGTATACACCAAAGGACCTCAGTTTCCACTGGAAATAGAGGTGACTCAGGCCCTTCTTGTACACAATCTCTGTGTTGGTGCTCCACTCAAGTCTGTTGTCCAGGTGCAGCCCCAGGTACCTGTAGGTCCTCACCACATTCACGACCTCACCATCAATAGTAACAGGGAGCAGTGCAGGCTCGGTCTTTCTAAAGTCCATCACCATTTCCTTTGTCTGACTGATGTTGAGCTGCAGATGATTCAGCTTGCACAATTTGACAATGTCCTCCACCAGCATCCCATATTCATTCTTCTGTCCTCCCTTTCTCCACCCAACTCATGCTGAGTCATCAGAGAATCTCTGCAAATGACATGACTCAGTACTGTATCTAAAGCTGAGGTATACAGGGTAAACAGGAAGGGAGCCAATACAGTCCCTCGTGAGGCCCCAGTGCTGTTTGTAGCCATGTTTGACAGCTCTGAAGCTGCACAAATTGTGCTCTGCCAGTCAGGTAGTCCATTATCCAGGATACAATGGAAGTGCCAACCTGCATTGAATGGAGCTTCTCTCCAAACAATGAGGGCTGTATGGTATTGATTGCACTTGAGAAATCAAAAAACATGATCCTCACCATGCTGCCCTGCTTATCCAATTGGGAGTAGGCTCTGTTCAACAGGTAGATGACAGCATCGTTGACTCCAGTGTGCTCCTGGTAGGCAAACTGCAGGGGATTGAGGGCTGATCTGACTAGGGGTTGGAGATGGGCCAGGACCAACCTACCTATGGTCTCCATGTTGTGTGAGGTCAAGGCCACTGGCTGGTAGTCATTCAAGACTTTCGGTTGGTTGGCCCTTTCTTAAGCACTGAGATCACACATGATGTTTTCCATAGAGTCAGGACCCTTTTGAGGCTGAGACTCAGATTGAAAATCTGCTGGAGAACACACAGCTTCTCTGCACATTCCTTCAGGAGTATATTTAAGAGAAGTTTTGATATGTAGGTGGATGGGAAGGGTATGGAGAGCTATGGTTCAGCTGCTGGTCACTGGGACTTGGAATAAGCATTCAGAATGGACCATAGAACCATAGAACATTCCAGCACAGAAACAGGCCTTTTGGCCTTTCTTGGCTGTGCCAAACCATTTTTCTGCCTAGTCCCACTGACCTGCACCTGGCCCATCTCCCTCCACACACCTCTCATCCATGTACCTTTCCAAGGTTTTCTTAAATGTTAAAAGTGAGCCCGCATTTACCGTTTCATCTGGCAGCTCATTCCACACTCCCACCACTCTCTGTGTGAAGAAGCTCCCCCTAATATTCCCTTTAAAATTTTCCCCCCTTAACCCATGTCCTCTGGTTTTGTTCTCCCCTGCCCTCAGTGGAAAAAGCCTACTTGCATTCACTCTATCTATACCCATCATAATTTTATATACCTCTTTCAAATCTCCCCTCATTCTCCTACGCTCCAGGGAATAAAGTCCTAACCTATTCAACTTTTCTCTGTAACTCAGTTTCTCAAGTCCCAGCAACATCCTTGTAAACCTTCTCTGCACTCTTTCAACCTTATTAATATCCTTCCTGTAATTCGGTGACCAAAACTGCACACAATACTGCAAATTTGGCCTCACCAATGCCTTATACAACCTCACCATAACATTCCAACTCTTATACTCAATATTTTCATTTATAAAGGCCAATGTATCAAAAGCTCTCTTTACAACCCTATCTACTTGTGACGCCACTTTTAGAGAAATTTGTATCTGTATTCCCAGATCCCTCTGTTCTACTGCACTCCACAGTGCCCTACAATTTACCTTGTATGTTCTACCTTGTTTCTTCCTTCCAAAGTGCAACACCTCACACTTGTCTCTATTAAACTCCATCTACCATTTTTCAGCCCATTTTTCCAGCTGGTCCAAATCCCTCTGCAAGCTTTGAAAACCTTACTCACTGTCCACTACACCTCCAATCTTTCTATCATCAGTAAATTTGCTGATCCAATTTGCCACATTATCATCCAGATCATTGATATACAAACGTTGTAGATGACAAATAACAATGGACGCAGCTCTGATCCCTGTGACACACCACTTGTCACAGGCCTCCACTCAGAGAAGCAATCCTCCACTACCACTCTCTGACTTCTCCCATTGAGCCAATGTCTAATCCAATTTACTACCTCACCATGTATACCTAGTGACTGAATCTTCCTAACTAACCTCCATTGCCGGACTTTGTCAAAGGCCTTACTGAGGTCCACGTAGACAACATCTACTGTCTTCCCTTCATCCACTTTCTTTGTAACCTCCTCGAAAAACTCTAATAGATTTGTTAAACATGACCTACCACACACAAAGCCATGTTGACTCTCCCTAATAAGTCCCTGTCTATCTAAATATTTGTAGATCCTATCTCTTAGTAGTCCTTCCAATAATTTACCTACTACTGACATCAAATTTACTGGCCTATCATTTCCTGAATTACTTTTAGAGCCTTTTTTAAACAACGGAACAACATGAGCTGTCCTCCAATCGTCTGGCACCTCTCCCGCAGACACTGACATTTTAAATATATCTCCCAGGGCCCCTGCAATTTCAACACTAACCTCCTTCAAGATCCAAGGGAATACCCTGTCAGGACCTGGGGATTTATCTACTCTGATTTGCCTCAAGATAGCAAGCACCTCCTCCTCTTCAATCTGTATAGGCTCCATGACCTCACTACTTGTTTGCCTTATTTCCATTGACCTCATGCCAGTTTCCTCAGTAAATACAGACGCAAAAAACAATTTAAGATCTCCCCCATTTCTTTTGGTTCCTTACATAGCCGACCACTCTGATCTTCAAGAGGACCAATTTTATCCCTGACCATCCTTTTGCTCTTAATATACCTGTAGAAGCTCTTTGGATTATCCTTCACCTTGACTGCGAAAGCTACCTCATGTCTTCTTTTAGCCCTCCTGATTTCTTTCTTAAGTATTTTTTTGCACTTTTTATACTCCTCAAGTACCTTATTTGTTCCCTGTTTCCTATACATGTCATACATCTCTCTCTTCTTCTTTATCAGAGTTCCAATATCCCTAGAGAACCAAGGTTCCTTATTGCTGACGGGACATCAACCATCTTGACTTCACAACATCCTGTTCCGATTCCAACCTCACTCCTTCCGAACGCTCTGCTCTCTGCTCCCTCTGTACCAATCCCAACCTCACTATAAAACCTGCTGTTAAGGGGGGAGCTGTTGTTGTCTGGCGTACTGACCTCTACCTGGCCAAGGCACAGCGACAACTTTCTGATACTTCCTCTTATTTACCCCTTGATCATGACCCCACTAAGGAGCACCAGGCCATTGTCTCCTGTACCATCACCAACCTTATCAGCTCTGGGGATCTCCCATTCACTGCCACCAACCTCATTGTTCCCACACCCCGCACTTCCCGTTTCTACCTCCTACCCAAGATCCACAAACCTGCCTGTCCAGGTAGACCTATTGTCTCAGCTTGCTCCTGCCCCACTGAACACATTTCTGCATACCTTGACACTGTCTTATCCCCCCTTATTCAATCTCTTCCCACCTATGTTCGTGACACTTCTCATGCTTGAATTTTTTCAATGATTTTAAGTTCCCTGGCCCCCACCGTCTTATTTTCACCATGGACATCCAGTCCCTATATACCTCCACCCCCCCACCGAGATGGTCTTGAAGCTCTTCGCTTTTTTTTATTCCAGACCTAACCAAATCCCCTCTACCACCACTCTCCTCTGTCTAGCGGAATTAGTTCTTACTCTCAATAATTTCTCCTTTGGCTCCTCCCACTTCCTCCAAACCAAGGGTGTAGCCATGAGCACCCACATGGGTCCCAGTTATGCCTGCCTTTTTGTTGGCTTTGTGGAACAGTCCATGTTCCAAGTCTATACCAGTATCCACCTCCCTCTTTTCCTTCACTACATCGACAACTGCATTGGTGCTGCCTCTTGCACACATGCTGAGCTCGTCGACTTCATTAACTTTGCCTCCAACTTTCACCCTGCCCTCAATTTTGCCTGGTCCATTTTCAACACCTCCCTCCCCTTTTTTGATCTTTCTGTCTCCATCTCTGGAGACAGCCTATCTACTAATATCTACTATAAGCCTACAGACTCTCACAGCTACCTGGACTATTCCTCTTCCCACCCTGTCTCTTGCAAAAAGGCTAACCCCTTCTCACAATTCCTCTGTCTCCGCCGCATCTGCTCTCAGGATGAGGCTTTTCATTCCTGGACAAAGGAGATGTCTTCCTTTTTTAAACAAAAGGGCTTCCCTTCGTCCACCATCAACTCTGCTCTCATACGCATCTCTCCCATTTCCCGCACATCTGCCCTCACCCCATCCACCCACCACCCCACTCTGGATAGGGTTCCCCTTGTCCTTACCTACCACCCCACCAGCCTCCAGGTCCAAAGTATAATTCTCCGTAACTTCCGTCACCTCCAACAGGATCCCACTACCAAACACATTTTTCCCTCCCCCCCCTTTCTGCTTTTCGCAGGGATTGCTCTCCCTATCTCTACGCGACTCCCTTGTCCACTCGTTTCCCCCCCCCCCATCCCTTCCCACTGATCTCCCTCCTGGCTCTTATCCTTGTAAGTGGAACAAGTGCTACACCTGCCCTTACACTTCCTCCCTCACCACCATTCAGGGCCCCAGACAGTCCTTCCAGGTGAGGCGACACTTCACCTGTGAGTCAGCTGGTGTGGTATACTGCGTCCAGTGCTCCAGGTGTGGCCTTTTATATATTGGTGAGACCCGACGCATACTGGGAGACCGTTTCGCTGAACACCTATGCTCTGTCCGCCAGAGAAAGCAGGATCTCCCAGTGGCCACACAATTTAATTTCACGTCCCATTCCCATTCTGATATGTCTATCCATGGCCTCCTCTATTGTCAAAATGAATCCAAACTCAGGTTGGAGGAACAACACCTTATATACCGGCTGGGTAGCCTCCAACCTGATGGCATGAACATTGACTTCTCTAACTTCTGTTAATGCTCCTCCTCCCCTTCTTACCCCATCCCTGACATATTTAGTTGTTTGCCTGTTCTCCATCTCCCTCTGGTGCTCCCCACCTTTCTTTCTCCTGAGGCCCCCTGTCCCATGATCTTTCCCTTCTCCAGCTCTGTATCACTTTCGCCAATCACCTTTCCAGCTCTTAGCTTCATCCCACCCCGTCCAGTCTTCTCCTATCATTTTGCATTTCCCCCTCCCCCCACTACTTTCAAATCTCTTACTATCTTTCCTTTCGGTTAGTCCTGACGAAGGGTCTCGGCCCAAAACGTCGACAGCACTTCTCCCTATAGATGCTGCCTGGTCTGCTGTGTTCCACCAGCATTTTGTGTGTGTTGTTGTTTGAATTTCCAGCATCTGCAGATTTCCTCGTGTTTGTTCCTTATTCTTATTTACTTTGCCTTTAATCCTGACAGGACATACAAACTCTGCATTCTCAAAATTTCTCCTTCGAAGGCCTCCCATTTACCAAAGACACCCTTGCCAGAGAATAACCTGTCCCAATCCACGCTTTTTAGATCCTTTCTCATTTCTTCAAATTTGGCCTTTTTCCAGTTTAGAAACTCAACCCGAGGACCAGATCTATCTTTATCCATGATCAAGTTGAAACTAATGGTGTTATGATCACTGGAACCAAAGTGTTCCCCTACACACACTTCCGTCACTTGTCCTAACTCGTTTCCTAATAGGAGATCTAATATTGCATCCTCTCTAGTCGGTACCTCTATATGTTGATTTAGAAAACTATCCTGAACACATTTCACAAACTCTAACCTGTCCTGACCTTTAACAGTATGGGAGTCCCAATCAATATGTGGAAAATTAAAATCCCCTACTATCACAACTTTATGTTTCCTGCAGTTGTCTGCTATCTCTCTGCAGATTTGCTCCTCTAATTCTCACTGACTATTGAGTGGTCTGTAATACAACCCCATAAATGTGATCATACCTTTCCTGTTTCTTAGCTCCATCCATATGGTCTCGGTAGACAAGCCTTCTAATCTGTCCTGCCTGAGCACTGCTGTAACTCATCCCTCTGCCTCTATCACGTCTGAAACATCTGACCAGATGAGCCGAAGAGACTGTAGTGCTCTATCCATAACAAATGAGCAAAGTGGGTGAAAGGAGTATGTTTCTCAGTGTGTTACACCAGAATCCAGTGACCTCTGGCATTGGGAATCTGGCGTGGAGTCTTGCTGGAGTAGTGTATTTCATGGAACTGTGAGAACTCAATTCAGGCCCACTCTGGGCACAAGAGTGATTTGGATGTATCAGGATGAAAGACTTGGTCAAATACAAGAGAAGACAAGGAACGTAGGAAAGTGCACATCAGCGATCTCACAGAGAGTTAGACAAATGTAGGGAACCATGACCTTCACTTTGAGAGTCATGACTATTGTTCGATGGGTAATGGCAACAATTGTGCCAAACAGTACCTACTGACCGGATGATGGTTCCTCTAAAAGCACAGAAAGAGGTCAGCAGAAGTCTTTTAAATGTTTTGCACTTTACCCTAATCTAGTTGGAAGTCTGGTCTCTGCTGCATGAAACAGCTTGGAGTTTCTTGGCAGGGATCAGCCTCGTGTCTTCACCATGCAGAGCAACACCACTTGTGACTATCTTCCATATGGATACAATTCCTAACAGAAAGCTATTCACAACAGACACGTAATTGTAACCCATGAGCAGTCTGTGACACCCCAAGAACAGTAGGACGCAACACATGAGCAGTTGACGGTTCTCCACGAACAGAGAGAGAGGCTACTTGTGAGCAGATAGCCCTTGTATGTGCACTGAGAGATACTGGGTCTGAGCAGAGTGCTCTCCTCCCTGACCAAGTAAATTCATCTCAGGGACAGAAGCAGACATGCATCCTCTGAACACACAACTTTTCATTATGTACGGAGCCCTGCTCAGATGCTGTAGAGGTTAGGCTCTGAAAAGAGGACTAGAAGCAGTAGGGTTGAGTGACTTGCAATTCAGGGTCTGACAGCAATCTCAGCCTTGCATCTGCTGGGAAACAATAGTGAAGAGTTCTTGGTACCGTCAGATCATCGAACCATTTCCTACCCAGGTTACAGAGAGCTTGGTTGGTGTGCAGGTTCAGACCTTTACCCCTCATCCAGATGTCTCACAGCTGGGTCAACTGTTCAAATGACATCAAGGACTTTGTGTGGCCTCTGTAGCCGTAACTAGGCTCTGTAATGTGTTATGCTTTCTAAACCTGCCTACATCAGAGACAAAAGAAAACAAAACTAAAATATTTAACAAGGTAGACTTTATGCATTCCACCAACATGAGAAAGTTTGCAGATGCTGGAAAATACAAAACAACTTACACAGAATGCTGGAGGAACTCAGCAGGTCAGTCAGCATTTATGGAAAAGAGTAATCAGTCAATGTTTTGGGCTGAGACCCTTCATCAGAACTGGAAAGGGAGGGGTCGATGTCAAAATAAAAAGTTTGGGGCATGGGAAAGAGCCTAGCTGGAAGCTGGAAGGTTACAGGTGAAGCCAGGTGGGTGGGAAAGGTCAAGAGCTGGAGAAGAAAGAATCTGATAGGAGAGGAGAGTGGACAATTTGCTTCCATGCAATAATTTTCAAGATACTAGTACATTCTAATGTTTTCTGTTTAGGACACGTAAAATCCTTCAGTGGGCATAAAGAAGTTATGCAGATATGCCAGCTACTTCTATTGCTGTACATGTGCGGATCCCTCACTCACTGAGGCTGGTATCCCTATGCCTCTGAGGTCATCGCGCTTCAGGAAAATTTTGCACCTGTTGCCAGTAAATGAGGAACAATTTTCAAATATTTGCCTCACAGGAGAGAAGCAAATGATTATGAAATGGGATTGCTTTGCATATCTGCTATGTAATTCTGGCAAAGAACGAGCTTGATCTCCATTGTGAAGATGACCCCTGTCCCAGGACTTTTTCCACTTGATGTGCTTATCATGAGAACCTCTGAGAGATCCAAAAGAATAGCAGCAAGACACATCTTATTGACCCTCCTGGTCACTATATCTTTCCTCTACATACTGAGCTAGTGGTAATAAATTAGATGAATATGGAATATTAGTGCATAATTGTCAGGTACGGATTGAGATGCATATGGGTGCAGTGGTTAGTGGAATCGTTTTACAGCACCAGTGATAACTGATTGGGGTTCGATCCCTGCCACTGGCCGTAAGGAGGTTGTATGTTCTCCCGGTAACCATGTGGGTTTTCTTCATGCTGCAGTTTGTTCCAATGTTCCAAAGATGTGTGATTAGGATTATTGAGTTGTGGGCATGCTATGTTGGTGCAAGAAGTATGGCGATGTTTGAACACTGTCCCTTGCACATCTCTAAGTCACAAATGGCACATTTCACTGTATGCTTTGATGTCCATGGGATTAAAAAGTTCATCTTTTTTTTAAACTGATACTCCTCAGGTTCTTCCCATTGACAATAGCTCAATTTGAACTAAATGTGGCGTTCCAGTAGGATTTTATCATTGCTGAATGAATGTGGAATTTATTGGCATGGAATATTGGCTTCTCAAAGTACTGCGTGGCAATCTCATTAATGAACTATGCACTCTACCCTTAATTGCATTGGCTACGATACTGAACCATAGGCCAAAGCTTATAATTCTATTGACTGATGTCAACAGCTGTACAATAAAGGTCCTTCTAGGAAGGTATATTTTATGCAGAGATCAGAGTGATTCAAGTGAATTCAAGCCATAAATCAGGAAACAAAGAGACATTACAGCAAGTGATTTAAGTAAATCAGGCAGGAATTAATTCATTAATTGCTATTAGCAACAGAGTTGTACCTGCCAACCAATATATTACTTTATGCTTCTTTTGTGGTGTCTCGGCTCCTTATAGCTTTATTGTGGGAATGAAGGGAGAATGGAGAGGATCACATTTGCTTGGGAACAATGTTCGTAGGAAGTGTCATGTTGTGAGAGAATCATTTATTCCCTTTCCAGGCGATGTCTCCCTTCTCTGTTTATTTGGAATATTAAGCTACTAATTTTGGGAGGAATATACCCTTCAGAGCCCTTGTTGTCCTCCTTGTACTTGCTAGGCATCTGTGTTTGCTTCAGGTTTTGTGACTGCACTCCTATTTTTCAGATTATGTTTTAGGCAGGACACTCCTACGAGGTCTGTGCACCCAGAATCTCACCATCAGCGGACTAGTGGCATTCTCTGCCATGACCTTTGGGCCCATTGTAATCTCTATGAAGCAAATGGGGCTGAAGAGAATAAAAAGAGGATAGCCTCTGCTCCTTGGGAGCCATCCTTCAGGGCCGGACTGGCTACCAAAGCACAAGCTTCATATAAAATATTGAGAAGACCTGCTCAGAAACATGGTTCCTAGCACAAAGGTTCTCCTCATTATTGACAACCAGCTGTACATTCAGGGCGGTGATACGTGTTAATGAAAAGATTATTGAACTTGATGGGGCTGCATTAGACGCAGGACACAGTTGTAGTCTATCTGTTCTTGTGGGGAACTCACGATGTTTGAACTCTTAGTGGCAACTTTATTAGGTACATCTGTACAGCTGCTTGTTAATGCAAATATCTCATCACGTGGCAGCAACTCAAAGCATTAAAGCATGCAGACATTGTCAAGAGGTCCAGTTGTAGTTCACACCAAACATCAGACTGGAGAGGAAATGTGTTCTAAGTGACTTTGACCACAGAATGATTGTTGATGCCAGATGGGGTAGTTTGAATATCTCAGAAACTGCTGATCTCCTGGGATTTTCACAACAGTTCTGAGAGTTTACAGAGAATGGTGTGAAACACAGACAAAAAAAAATCCAGTGAGCAGCAGTTCTGTGGGTGAAAGTGACTTGTTTATAAGAGAGGTCAGAGGAGAATGGCCAGACTGGTTCAAGCTGACTGGGAGGTGATAATACCACATATAACCACGCGTGTGCCGAAGAGCATCTCTGAATGCACAGCACATCAAAAAAGTGTTTTGCTTACAACAGCAGAAGGCCACAAATATACATTCAGTGGCCACTTTAATAGGTGGAAGGGATACATAATAAAATAGCCATTGACTGTAGGTCCAAGCAGCCAAAATGTCATTTGCTCCTCCTCCCAGCAATCGTAAAAGGGAAAATCTTTCCTTCAAAGAGCCTCAGTGACCAAATGGTGCTGTGGTGAGCTGGAGCTTGAGAAATAATGCTGAGATTTACCAAACTGCAGAGAGCTGATCATTGTTACCTTGGCCTTCGTAGATAAGGAAACCCTGGTATGATAACTCATCAACGAAGTTTCACATGTCTCCTCGATTGCAGACTTTGAAAATGTGACACTGCAAATAAATTCCTCACTGAATGCTGGTAGGATGTGGTGTTTCTGAAGACTGTCTTGGAATATGGTCTCCACAGGAGGTTCTGTGTATGCCTCCCACCCTCGGGACCTCAACCCTCAATGAGTGGCCAGCGTGCATTTCCTGAAGGCTCCAGTAATGGATATCAGCCAATCATATCACCATTGATTCACCCATTGACGGTGTAGGTAAGCAAATAAAGGCTGCACAAATACTCTCTGTTAACCTTAGAACACTCTACTGATTTTGGGAGTGCTTAGGCAGCATGCAATGACTTCTAAAGTTAACACGCCGTGGTACTCACTTTCCAAGATGCATGAACCCATGAACGCTACATTATTATTCCCCTTTTACACTATTCATTTATTGTTGTAACTTATATAGTTTTTTATGTCCTTCATTATACTGCTGCCACAAAATAACAAATTTCATGATGTACATCAGTGATAATAAAGCTGACTGATTCTGTTTCACGATGGCCAGTATCTAGAGTCCCGAGCTTCAATTACTGTCAATGCAGCAGTTAGCTTAACATTTATTACAGCACAAATGAAGGGTCCCAGCCTTAAAGGCTAAATGTTCGCTCATTGCTGAGTTCCTCTGGCATTTTGTGCGTGTTGCTCTGGGTTTGCAGCCTCTGCAGAATTTCTTGCATTTCCAAATGTTAAATGCTGTTATTAAAGACATTCAAGCAAGGCATTGAGAAAATTTCAAATTAATCGGGCGAAGTCGACATCATTTTGTTAAAAGGAAGCCATGTTTCACCAAAGTTCTGGAGGTCTTGGAAGAAGTAATGCTTACTGTGGGTCAAGGGGAACTGGTTGATATGCTATCCTGAAAGCATTTTATAAGGTGCTGCATCCTAGGTTATTTTGAAAATGAAAACTCAGGGTTTAGGAATCAATATTTTTTGGGGTGTGGAGAGATATTGGTTAACAAGAAACAAATAAAGCAAGAATGGATCTTTCTTTTTGGCAAGATGTAAAAAGTAGTGTGGCACTAGGATTGGGATTGGGACCTCAACTTTAACAACTTATTTATTTAGATGAAAGTGCCATGGGTATGGCTGTTAATAGATAGTAAGCTGCGAAGAGGACATCAGGAAGCTACAAAGATTGGGAATACAAGGGACTGCAGATACAGGAATGTGGAACAACAAGTAAATGGCTGGATGAACTCAGCAGATCAGGCAGTAACAGTGGAAGCAAAAGGAATGGTCAGCATTTCAGGTCTTGTGTAGGGCCTCAGCCCAAAAATGTTAATACATCCCTTTTGCTCCCACAGATGCTGCTTCATCCACCGAGTTGTTAAAGCAATGTATTTTCTGTCTGCAGAGACAGATTAAGTGCGTGGACAAATATCTGAAATATAAATTGTAATGTGGAAGAATGTTTTCATCTTGGCAAAAAGCACAAGAAGTATGTGATCCAGGAGGTGAATTCTTGCAGAATTCTGATTTGCCAAGAGTATTCCAGCATGTGATTTGCAAAAGGCTGGTGTACAGCTGTAGGAAGGAATTAAGAAAGACAAGATATTGCTCTCTTGTGTTATAAGGAAAACTGAATACAAAACAGGGCAGTAATGTCTCAGCTAAACAGAAAATTAGAGAGACTACATTGAAGGTACAGTATACAGCATTGGTCTCCTTATTTAAAGAAGGAAGTTCAGAGGTATTTTACTGCACAAAAATTGCTAATCATAGGCTGTTTTATAAGGAAAAGAGATAAACAAAGCTCATACCTGCTGGCGTACTGAAGAGTGGGTGGTGATTTGATTGAAACATGCAAAATCTTGACGGTTCTTGAGAGGGTGAATATTCCCTCTTGTGACCAAATCTAAAACTATGAGTTGCTAATTAAAAATAAAGAGTCAGCCATTGAAGAAAGAGATGAGCTGATTTTAATTCTTGCTTGGAATCCTCTTCCTCAAAGAGTGGTGGAAATGGAATCCAAATATTTTTAAGGCAGATGCACATAGACCCTTGACAGGCAAGGTGGAAAAGGAATATTTTGGGTAGACATAAAAGTGAAATTAAAGTTCCAGTCAGATTAGCAGTGATCTTATTTAATTGAAGAATGGGCTTGAGATGCAGAATGACCTAAGCTTGCACTTAATTCATCAGTTCATATGTGCATTAGATGAAACTTATATTGCTTGACAATTAACATCATTTGATTCATGACTTGATGTTGGGAAAATATCAAATTTGCTAAACTTGCTTGGTCCTTGTTGTGTCTGTACAACTACATATCAATTAAATAAAAGCATGCACATGGGAAATGGCTTTAACTGGTATATTCGCATTGCAACCAGAGAGAGAGGAAGCAATGCACGTGTGTAGACAACAATCCATGCACAGTGCTAAGGGGAGTTATTGCTCTAAAAGAAATAGATCCATACATTACACTTCCTCCCCCTTTAGATTAGTGCAACATAAAACTGTATATGTACAAAACATTCCATTTTCCTTTCACAAACCATATTCCAAATAAAAATGCATTCACAATAATGGTCTATAACTAACTTCACTGTACAAAAGATTCAGTCTTTTGGGTGGTGCTCTGTTTCTCATAGGATGGTGCTTCTGGATCTGTGGAGTGACATCAGGTTTGGCAGGTGTCCTGTCCAAGACAATGTTCTCGGTTGCTGTTGTCACATTGGTGTCAGTGACATCCTCACTGAGAGGCAAGTCTGGTGTCTGTAGTTTGTCCGCCTTGTTAGATACATTCTACTTAGGTGTTTTCTTCAGTTGAGCATCTAGTATCTAGTCTACATGACGTCTCCATGTGTGATCTCCAATATCCACCATCCATCAGTGATCCAATTCTTGTAGCTATCCTACCGAGTGTCCACTTGTCTTCTTGGTAATCATGTGTTAGGATTTCCTGTCCAACCCTGAAGTTCCTTGCAGATTTACTTGGCAACTGGCTGAACTGTTTATTCTGCACTTCCCTCAGTAGGTATGCATTAAGGATGTCTATGTGAGATCTCAGATTCCTGTTCATAAACAGCATTGCAGGTAGTTGATTTGTCGTTGCATGAACAAAGTTCCAATACACAAAAAGGAAGTCGTTCACCTTGTGCTGAGGAGAACTGTCTTCCTTGTCCATAGCTCTAATGGACTTTTTGAATGTTTGGATAAACCTTTCAGCTAACCCTTTTGTTGAACATTGGTGAGGAGCTGACTTGAAAGGTTTGGTGTCATTTTTCTTCATGAACAGTTGGAATTCATCTGACGTGTATTGTGGTATGTTGTCATTCACAATTTGTTCAAGCAAGCCATTTCTGGTGAAGATCGTCCTCAGGGCTGAAACTGAGGTGGTGGTTGACTTCATTAGTACGATCTCCGGCCACTTTGAATGAGCATCAACAGCAATCAGAAACATGGAGTCCATGAATGGCCCAGCAAAGTTAATATGTGCTCTTTGCCATGATGAAGACAGTCACTCCCATGGGCGTAATATGACCTGTGACATTTTGAGCTTATTGGCCTCCCGAACAGCCTTTGGCCAAGACTTCAATCTGCTTATCTATTCCTGGACACCACACGTAGCTCCAGGTGAGACTCTTCATCTTGACTGTGCCCTGGTGATCTTCCCTAACACTCTAATGCGCAGTTTAGAGGGAACCACAACACAAGATCCACACATCAGTGTTCTTTGACATACCAAAAGTTGGTCTTGTCTCACTGAGAACTATGGGAACATGAGCTGACCATCCTTGCATGGTGATGCCATATGCTTTTGACAACATCGAGTCATTCCTTGTTTCTGTTTGCATTTCAGTATTTGTTACCAGCAACTGCTCCACTGATGCAGTGTGGAACCCTTCTGCTGGGTCACAGTATGAAGACTTTTCTTCTGTTGCCAATGGTGGAAGATGTGATAAGCCATCAGTGTTTCTGTGTTGTTTGGTACCCTTGAACTCTTCAGCATAAGAGTGGGCTCCAAGTGACAGAGCCCAATGTTGTAACTGGGCAGCAGACATCACTGGGTTCCCTCCCCAGGATTGAGAACGGACACAAGGGGCTGGTGATCTGTCACCAGAGTAAACATTTGTCTGTAGAGGACGTGATGGAATTTCTTTATTCCCATACTAGACTAAGGGCCTCCCAGTTGATGTGTGCATGGATGCACTCTGTGCTTGTCAGTGATCTTGAAGCAAATGCAATCGGACATTCAGATCATCTTTCATAATGTGTGACAAAACAGCTCCAATGCCATAAGGAGACACACTGCAAGCCAGTCTGATGGGTGGAAATGGTTACAATGGGTGAGAGGTCCATTTGATGTTATTAGTCACTTTGTTTCCTTGAAATGCTCTTTCATATCTTTCTGACCATTCCCACTTTGTTCCTGTCTGTAATAGTGCATTCAATGGATGTAGCAATGGCTGAGAGAAACTGGTGGTAGTAGTTCACAAAGCCAAGCATGACCTGAGTTGTGACACATTTTCTGGTCAGGATGCCAGCAACGCTGCTTCAGTTTTCTCTTGTGACTTATGGAAGCCGTGCTTCTCAATGACTTGTCCACAATATGAGATTTCATTCTTGAAAAACTCATGTTTCTCTCTCTTTGCACACAGACCACACTCACTCAGCCTGGTGAGCACTTTACCAAGGTTCTGGAGATGTGCTTCATCATTTTTGCCAGTCAGGATGATGTCATCAAGGTAACATTGTGGCCCTGGGATATCTTGGAGTACTTGGTGCATTGCTGTTTGCCAAACTGCTGGAGCTGAAGTGATGCCAAAGACAAAATGATTATACTGGAACAGTCCCGTGTGAGTGTTGATTGTAAGGAAATTCCTGCCTGACTCCTCAAGCTTCATTTGCAGAAAGGCTTGTGTCAAGTCAATCTTTGAAAACCTCTCCTTGCCCACCAAAAATGCAAAAATGTCTTCTATTCAAGGCATGCAAGACTTTCAAGTGTTACTACATATTACACAGCACAGGATTGATACTCTTACTGAAATCCCCACATATGCTAACTGCTCTGGACTTCCTTTTCTTGATCACTGGGACAATGGGTGCGGCCCAATCTCTCCACTCAGCCTCGGAGAGAATTCTAGATGTCTCCAAGCTCTGAAGTTCAGCATCCACTTTAGGATGTGGTGCATAAGGCACTGGACGTGCTTTATGGAATCTTGATGTTGCTGTTTCATTCAATGCAATTTTATCCTTTGTTCCTTTGAGTTTACCAATACCCTTCTCAAACATCTTCTCATTAGCATTCAGCAGCTGTGCCAGTCTCTGGTTAGTGCTACCATTTGGGCTACAGTTGCCTGTTGATGACAAGTTGAGAGCTTTGATTGAGTGCCAGTCTAGTTGGAGTTTTCTCAACCAATCATCCCTGAAAAGTGCTGGCACTCCACTTTTCGACACTAAGGCTCTAGCTGCTGCCTTTGGCCTCCATACGTCACATTCACTTTCATTTTGCCTTGGAGAAACTCTTTTCCGCCTGTGTAGGTCTTCAGCATCACGGATGCCATTTCTCATGGTAGCTTAGAAAACAGTTTGTTGTAGTCAGCCTCTGAAATTATAGACAAAGCTGACCCTGTATCCAGCGCCATTTGCAGTTTTACCCAACACATGTATTGTGATCCATATGACCTTGTGATTGATTCAGTAATACTATGCGGTTCTAAGCAGGACAGTTCACCTTTGTCGGACACTGTATTGTCTGATTCGATTTCATATTCAGTCACTTTATGCTTTTGCTTAGTTTTGTGTGTGTAACTTTTCACTCTGTTTTTTTTCTTCTGTTGTGCTTTTTATCTGACTTGTACACTATCTGACATTGTCTGTGACACTGCAGTCTTTTTCTTTGAACCAATAGTCATTTGCATCATGGGAAGATGTGCCACATAGATAACATTTTTGGCCTTTTTGCACCATTCAGGGACATTTTGTGTATTTCACATTCTATTCTCTTTTTCTTTAGATCAGCTGCATCCTTTGCTGCAGTCTCCAAAGATATTGCAATGATCACTGCCCGTTCTAAGGTTAGGTCTCTTTCTGACAGTAGCTTCTTTTGACTATGCATGCCACATACAAGCCTATTCCTTAATGCATCATAAAGTCCACCTCTAAATTCACGGTACTGGGAAAGTTTGCGCAGTTCTGCAATATATTCAGAAATGCTTTCATTGTTGTGACTAGTTCCTTTTCTAAAATCTAATCTCTCAGCTATTGCCAGCAGTTTAGGGCTCAAGTGATTTTGTAAAATCCTAACAGTTTCATCAAATGTATTGCTTGCTGGCTTTTCAGGGGTTACTAAGTTGCGTTAGGAACTGTATGTGCTAGTACCATCAAGCTCTGAAGCCTGAGGGCTTTCCTTTTCTCATCTCCGTTGCTCGCCTTACAGTCCAGTTCAACCCTCTCGACAAATGAACTCCCAGCCTTCATTAGAACTATTAAACTTATCAACTTTCCAGACGAAAGCCATCGCCATGTTATTTTAACTTTAACTTCGCTAGGTATGCGGCTTTCAATGTGCGCTACGCGGTTACTTGCACATCCTTTTATTCATATCTGTGATGGCTTACCTATATCTCTGCTTCACCCCTTCCTCTCATCCCATGATAACCCCGTAATTGTCCTGTGACTGTCAGTGCAGTTTGTGATATTTTCTGACATTCAGGTTTGTACTTGTCGCTAATTTGTTTTGTCTCTGCAATTACATAACAATTAAATAAAAGCACGCATATAGGAGAAGGCTTTAACTGGTGTATTCACATTGCAGTGAGCGAGAGAGAGCAATGCGCATGTGTAGACAACAGATCAGTACATAGTGCTAAGGGGAATGATTGCTCTAAAATAAATAGAAACCTACATACATTGCAGTTCTATTTCATACTTGGAATGGGTTCTCATTGGAATGACTGCTCATGTGATTTTCTCAAGGTTCTGGATTTGCCAGATCACTGTATATCAGCTGCGCTGTGGCAATTGCACAATTCCAATCCTTCAGACTCACCAATACACGACACTGTTTCCATCAACAGGGTGGACAGCCGCAAGGCTGCAGGACCGGACGGTATCCTAGGGCGAGTATTTAGGATGTGTAGAGCACAACTGGCAGGTGTGTTTACAGATATTTTTAATCTCTCCCTATCCCAGAGTAGAATGCCCGCCTGCTTCGAATTATCCACCATCATTTCTGTACCAAAAAAGACCAAGGAAACATTCCTAAATGACTGGTGTCCTGTCGCACTCATCTCAATAATAAGCAAATGCTTTGAGAGGCTGGTCAAGGATTACATCTGCAGCTTAATACCACACACACTTGCCCAGTTACAATTTGTCTACCAGACACAACCAATCGACAGACGATGCAATAGCCAGTGCTCTACATACCATCCTTACACATCTGGGGAAGAAGGATGCTTATGTGAGAATGCTGTTCTTGGACTGCAGTACAGCATTCAACACAAAAATGCCATCCAGGAAGCTCAGAGACCTCAGCCTTGACCCTACCTTGTGTAGCTGGATCCTGGACTTCCTGTCCGATCGCCATCAGGTGGTAAGAGTGGGCTCCTCACCTCCAACCCTCTGACTGTCAACACAGGAGCCCCTCAGGGCTGTATACTAAGTCCCCTCCTTCACTCCCTGTACACCCATGACTGTGTTGCCACCCACAGCTCCAATCTGCTAATTAACTTTGCTGATGACACTACAGTACATTGATTGGCCTAATGTCAAATAATAACAAGGTGGCCTACAGGGAAGAAGTCACCTCTCTGACACAGTGGTGTCAAGAAAACAACCTCTCCCTCAATGTCACAAAAACAAAGGTGTTGGTTGTAGCTTACAGAAGGAATCTCCGGAGACATGTTAACCCCTATTTACATCAATTTGGGGTTGAGAGGGTAAACAGCTTCAAGTTCCCCAGCATCCACCTCATGTGGTCTATACACATCAGCTGTGTGGTGAGAAAGGCACAACAGCACTGATTTGAGTGTTTTTCTATGTTACATTTATTATAAGTTATTCTATATTACATTGATTGTTCTATTATTATGTTACTATGATTGCACATTGCACATTTAGATGGAGACATAGCATAAAGATTTTTACTCTTCATGTATGTGAAGGATGTAAGAAATAAAGTCAATTCAATTGACTGTGCACACTCTGCAGACAGTCATTTCATCAAATTTACATTCTCAACTTTATCACAATCTTGAGAGAAGGATTGTGGATATAAGAACTTTAGACCATAAGATATAGGAGCAGAGTAGGTCATTTGGCTCATAGAGTGTGCTTTTCCATTTCATCATGGCTGATCCATTTCTCTCTCAGCCCGAATCTCCTGCCCTCTCCCTGTATCCCTTCATGCCCTGATGAATCTATCAAGTTCTGCCTTAAATATATCCAATGGCTTGACCTCCACAGACACCTGTGGAAATAAATTCAACACTCTCCGGGTAAAGAAATTCCTCCTCATCTCCATTCTAAATGGATGTCCCTCTACTCTGAGGCTGTGTCCTCTGGTCTTAGACTCCCCCACTATGGGAAACATTCTCTCCACATCCACTCTATCGAGACCTTTCAACATCTGATAGGTTTCAATGAGATCCTCCTTTCATTCTTCTCAATTCCAGAGCATAGAGGCCCAGAACAATCAAACACTCCTCATATGATAAGCCTTTCAATCCCAGAACCATTTTTGTTTGAACAGTCTCCAATATCAGCGTATCCTTTCTTAGTTACGAGGCTCAGAACTGCTCACAATACACCAAGTGAGGTCTCACCAGTGCCTTAAAAGCCTCAACATTATATTAGAAGTATGGATAGCTCCCTGTGGAACAACAGTGGAAATTGCATGGAAATGTGATTATTTATTATTTTTAAATCTTTGAAGATATACTGTACACAGGGTAGATAGAAAGAAGCTGTTCTTACTGACAGTGGTTAAGTATCTGCTCATAAAAAGATAGCAATTGGCAAAAGAACTATAAGCGACACAGAATTAGCACACCAAGGAATTAAGGTCTAGTGTGGATTGTCTGCGGGTGTTAACGGATATAAATTCAATTGTAGCATTGAAAAATGAACCAGATAACTTCCTTAAAGGAAAGATTTTACAGGTTTGTAGAAAGAGGATGGGGGGCACAAATAGCAGGATTGTACTTGTTTAGAATGTGTTGTCTCAATGAGCAAAAAGGCCTCCACCTACACTATAATTTTCCTTTAATTTTGTGACTAAAACCATGTATTATTGGAATACATTGGAAGAGAGTTACAGACTTTGCTGTTGTCTGCTGAATCACCTGGAAACAAGATAGTCGTGCAGAGTGAGCAAGTGAAACAGAGTCGCTCTGCTGTACATTTTTTCAGTCTGTTGTAGATGTGCCATGATCATTAATAAGAAATTATAAATGAATGATTTAACAATGCATTTCAGGGCTGCTGGATTCACATGGAATGTTGACTGATGCAGTTAGCTAAGATTAGACATCTCTGCTTCAGTTAATCAATCAAATGTCTTATACAAAAGAAAATTTTCATAAAAATCAGATGTTAGTTTTCCTTTTTGGCTAGTATTTGTGTTGACTGAGACAAAACTACATCTCTGTTATTATTTTTCCTGTACTTCTTTCATTCTGGAATATATTACACTGCATCTGGTGGCCTAAAATTCATCAAAAACCTTAATGCCCTCTTTTTTTCTCTTGAATTGCCACCTTAGCCATCAGCAATTTAGTAAAAGTATTACCCGCTAGTGTTTATACACAGAGCAATATACAGTCTTTCTTATGGTTAAACAAATAATGACTGGAGTAAGGCTCTGAAAACCTGTGCCAACGCACTGGCAGGGTTATCCAAAGACATTTTCAATCTCTCATTGCTACGGTTGGAAGCTCCCATCTGCTTCAAAAGGGCAACAATTATATCAGTACCCAAAAAGTGTGAGCTGCCTTAATGACTCTTGTCCAGTAGCACACACATCAGCAGTGATGAAATGCTTTGAGAGGCTGGGCATGGCCAGAATCAACACCTGTCTCAGCAAGGATCCAGACCACTGCAATTTACCTATCGCCACAACAGGTCTACGGCAGACGCAATCTCAATGGCTCTCCACACAGCTTTGGATCACCTGGACAATGCAAGTACCCATGTCACGATACTGTTTTATCAACTATAGCTCAGCGTTTAACAGTCCTGATCAAAAAACTACAGAACCTGGGCCTTTGTACCTCCCTCTGCAACTGGATCTTCAACTCCCTAACCAGCAGACCACTATCTCTGTGGATTGGAAACAACATCTCCACCTCACTGATAAGCAACACTGGCGCACCACAGCAATGCGTGCTTAGCCCACTGCTCTACTATCTTTACACCCATGCTTGTGTGGCTAAGCACAGCTCAAATGCCATCTATAATTCTGCTGATGATACAACCACCGCTGGCAGAATTTCAGATAGAGACGAGAGAGCAAGATAGGCCAGCGAGTTGAGTGGTGTCACAGTAACCACCTTGTACTCAACGTCAGCAAGACCAAAGAGCTGATTGTGTATTTCACAAGGGAACACAAATCATTGCTCATCGAGGGATCAGAACTGGAGAAACGGAGCAATTTCAAATTCCTGGGTGTCAATTTCTCTGAGGACCTAACCACAAATGTACCATGGAGAGTATCCTGACCGGCTGCATCACTGTCTCGTATGGGTGTTTGGGGGGGGGTTGGTACGGCTACTGCCCAAGATCAAAGTAAGTTGCAGAAACTTGTACAATTAGTCAGCTCCATTGTGGTCTAGCCTCTGTAGCATCCAAGACGTCTTCAGGGAGCGGTCCCTTAGGAAGGTGGCATCCACCCCCTCCACCCAGGACATGCCCTCTTCTCATTGTTGCTGTCGGGAAGGAGATACAGAAGCCCGAAGCCACACACTCAGCAATTCAGGAACAGCTTCTTTCCATCTGCCATCCGATTTCTAAATGGAATTTGGACACACGTACGCTACCTAAATACTTCTTTATTTCTGTTATATTGCACAACTTATTTTAATTTAACTACTTAATAGGCATATACAGTATATATTTAGTGTAATTCTTATTTTCTCTGTATTTATTTATCATGCATTTTATTGTGCTGCTGCCGTAAAGTTAACCAATTTCACAACATATGCCATTGATATTAAACCTGATTCTGATTCAGATTCTGACTACCCCAGAGAGGGCATTTTAAGCATTTTGTTTTATCTGGGCTTAGAACAGAAGAACAGGGAGGTTATGATACAACTTTGTAAAACGTTAGTTAGGTACCAGCTAGAGTACTGTGTACAGTCGTGGCCATCACATGATGCTGCAGAACTGGAAAGGGTGCAGAGTAGATTTGTTGGGATATGGCCTGGAATGGAAATTCTCCAACCTGAGAAGAGATTGGATAGGCCAGTTCATCCTTCTCAAAGTGGAAAAGGCTGAGGGGAAATCTTATTGAAATATACAAAGTATGAAGGACGTAGAAAGGTGAATAGTATGAAACTTTTCCCCAGGTCAAAGATGCCTATGACCACTGGGTACAAGATTATTGTAAAGGGCAGGAGGTTTGTAAGGGATTTGAAGAAAAACATTGCACCCAGAGGGTCAGAATTACCATTTGTAGAATCAGAATTAGAATCAGGTTTAATATCACTGGCATATGTCATGAAATTTGTTGCTAGGCAGCTGCAGTACATTGCAATACATAGTAAGAAAAGTTGTGAATTACAGTTAGAAGTACATATATAAGTTAAACTAAATTGGTGCAAAAACAGAATTAAAAAAGTAGTGAGTTAGTGTTCATGGATCCAATGTCCATTCAGAAACCTGATGACAGAGGGGAAGAAGCTGAAGAAGTGTGTGCCTTCAGGCTCCTGTACCTCCCCCTTGATGGTAGCAATGAGAACAGGGTATAACCTGAGTGATGAGGGTCCTTAATGATGGAGTCTTTAATTAAAAGACAATGCTTCCCTTTTAGACATTGTTCCTTGAAGATGCTCTGGACCCTATGGAGGCTAGTTCTCATGATGGAGCTGATTTAAGTTTTCAACTCTCTACAGCTTACTTCAATGCTTTGCAGTAGCCCTCCCCATACCAGACCACGATGCAGCTAGTTAGAATGCTCTCCACCATGCATCTGTAGAAATTTTCAAGTGGTTTTGGAGACATACTAAAATCTCTTTAAACTGCTGTCATGTTTTCTTTGTAGCTGCATCAATATGTTGGGTCCATGTTAGATCTTCATAGATGCTGACGCCCATAGAAATTGGTCACTCTTTCCATTGCTGAACCCTCGATGAGGTCTGGAGTGTGTTCTCTCATCTTACCCTTTCTATAGTCCACAATCAATTCTTTGGTCTTACTGATGATGAGTGCAAGGTTGTTGCTGTGACACCACTCAACCAGCTGATCTATCTCACTGCTGTACACCTCATCACCATCTGAAAATCTGCCAACAATAGTTGTATCATCAGCAAGTTTAAAGATGGCACTTGAGCTGTGCCCTAGCCACACAGACATTTCTGTGGAGAGAGTAGAGCAGTGGGCTAAGCACACATCCTTGAGGTGCGCCAATGATGATTATCAGCGAGGTGGAAATGTATTTCGGATATGCCACAGACAGTGGTCTTCTGGTGAGGAAGTTGAGGATCCAGTTGCAGTGGAAGGTAGTTGAAATGTGAAACACCCTACCTGAGGAGGAGGAGGAGGAGGAGGAGCAGGCTCACACAACCTTTGAGAAGCATCTTTAACTGCTGAGGCATACAAGTCTACAGACTAAGTGCGACAAAGAGGATTAGTGAAAGTGGTGATTTGAATGTTGGTGTGGATGCTCCTCATGGACTATTATCTTGCCATGGTGAGGGGGCTTGTGTCTCTCAGGGACGCTACGCGCTATACCAGGCATGGGCAAACTACGGCCCGTTAAGCTTTTTAATCCGGCGCGCAGAACTTGATGAAATTATATTAATAAACCTTGTTAACGTTTTTTCCCCGCAATTCTGGTGTTTTCCCAATAGATGACACACTCTATATACATTTGTGGCACATCCGAACTGGCTCACAATTAGCCAGCGTTCCGGCTAAGGGAGATAGCCTGCGGGGATTTGCGAGCACAGAGCTTTGGAGCCTCTGCGCAGGGGGGCAGGTTGAGGGAGGCTTAAAAGTGAGGCTGGGGATTTTTCTTCGACTGCAGTTACCAACTCCGTGTCGTAATTTTAGCGCTGCATGTAGCACACCGCTACACATTGACCTTTGTTGAGGTGCAGCGTATTACTCCACATTTGCGCTTTACTGTTTGTTCGGCTCGACCTATTTGTGTGAACAGGCGTTCAGCGTCATGAACATCAACAAAGCCAGCCACAGATCCAAGTTAACTGACCAACACCTCAGATCCATCCTGAGAATCGCCACAACAAAACTAAATCCAGACTTTGATGCGCTGGCTAAAAAGGGAGACCAACAACACTGTTCCCACTGAAATTAAAAATAAGTTTCTTCGTTGTGTTATGTAAAAAATGCATTTGAAAATATTTTTTTCAATAAGCCTTGCATGTTACATGTCATTTCTGTTAAGTGAAGGACATGAGTAGTGCGCAGGTGCACGTACGTTCTCAAAATAAAAAATGCGCTCCAGATCAAATAACGCGCTCAGCATACTGGCGCGCTCTCACTGTTCTGTCTTTGTGCTGGTCGTTGTTGAGTTTTGGCACAGGGGACAATTGAATAAGAAGGAGCAGGACAAGTAGACCTGCATCTTCTACCGTTTTTGAAATAAAGACAGTCAGGAGGAGAGTGATGATGATAATATCTTGAAGGATAACAGAATTTTCAGTGCTTTAAAATAATAACTGTTACTATTAAAAAAGCTGTATTTTATTAATTTAATTTTCAGTGTTTTAAAAGTCATTTCAATAAATAGCTAAATACCACGGGACTGCAAAGACAGATATTTTGTTGTAATGCATTTGTTCATTTTCAATTGAAATTAAAGCACATATTTTCTACATATCCCATGATATTTTATTTTCTCTTATGAGGTGTATTACCAAAACACTCCGTCCATCTGCTCCTGGTCCGGCCCCCCTGTCAAATTTTAGAACCCTTTGTGGCCCTCAAGTCAAAAAGTTTGCCCGCCCCTGTGCTATACCATGTCGAGCCACTCAAGATGGACAGGTCATGGCAGAGAGGTCAGACTAAATATGATCCACTGGAGAAGGAAAGGGCAACCCACCCCAGTAACTTGCCAAGAAAACCTTATGGATAAAAGTAAGATCTATGAGAATGACACTGGAAGATGAGCCCTGCAGGTCTGAAGGTGCCCAATATGCTAATGCGGCAGAATGGAGGACAAGTATGAGTAGTACCAGAGCTAATGACGCAGTTGGATTACAGCCAAAAGGATGTCCAACTGCTGATGTGTCTGGAAATGAAAAGAAGGTCCACTGTTCTAATGATCGATACACCATTGGAATCTGGAATGTAAGATCCATGTATCAAGGTAAACTAGGTGTGGTCAAAAATGAGTTGGCAAGACTAAGCATTGACATATTGAGAATTAGCAAACTAAATGGGTCATTTTACATTAGACAATTACCAGATCTTCTGCTGTGGGCAGGAAACCTGCAGAAAGAATGGAGTGGCTTTAATTGCCAAAAAACAGATTATCAAAATCAGTGATTGGATAAAACCCCCAAAAATGATAGAATGATTGCAATACGACTTCAAGGCAAGCCTTTCAACATCACAGTGATCCAAGTTTATGCTCCAACCACAGATTCCAGAGAGGATGAAATTATCCAGCTTTCTGAAGAACTGAAGCACCTCCTGGATATCAAGTCAAGTCACTTTTTATTGTCATTTTGACCATAACTGCTGGTACAGTACACAATAAAAATGAGACAACGTTTTTTCAGGACCATGGTGTTACATGACACAGTACAAAAACTAGACTGAGCTACGTAAAAAACAACACAGAAAAAAACTACACTAGACTACAGACCTACCCAGGACTGCATAAAGTGCACAAAACAGTGCAGGCATTACAATAGTAATAAACGGGACAACAGGGCAGTAAGATGTCAGTCCAGGCTCCGGGTATTGAGCAGTCTGATAGCTTGGGGGAAGAAACTGTTACATAATCTGGTCATGAGAGCCCGAATGCTTTGGTGCCTTTTCCCAGACGGCAAGAGGGAGAAGATCACAGTTTGTATGAGGGGTGCGTGGGGTCTTTCATAATGCTGCTTGCTTTGTGGATGCAGCGTGTAGTGTACACAAAAAAAGGATGTAAAATTTATCATTGGAGACTGGAATGCCAAAGTTGGAAATCACAGAACACTCGGAGTAACAGGCAACTTTGGTCTTGGAGTATGGAATGAAGCAGGACATCGACTAGTAGAATTTTTGCCAAATTAACTCTCTGGTTATAGCAAATACCCTCTTCCAACAGTCTAAAAGTCAGCTCTATACATGGACATCATCAGACGGTCAACACTGAAACCAGCTTGATTATATACTTTGCAATCAGAGGTAAAAGAGCTGTATACAGTCAGCTAAAGCAAGACCAGGAGTAGATTGTGGCTCAGACCATGAGCTGTTTTTTGCAATATTCAGAATGAAACTGAAGAGCATCAGGAAAGCCAATATACCAGTAAAGTTTGATGTTGATTGCATCCCTCAAGAATTTCCTGTGGAGTTGAAGAACAAATTCAATGGATTAAACCTGGTAGAGAGAAAGTCAGAAGAATTATGGATAGAAGGAAAGAGCATTATACAAGAGCTGACAACAAAAAATATTGCAAACAAAAAGAAGACTAGGAAAGCAAAATGGCTTTTTGTGGAGACTCTACAAGTGGCTGAGCAGCAAAGAAAAGTGAAGGCCAATGGAGATTGAAACAAATACCACCAACTGAACGCAAAGTTCAAGACAGCAAGGAAAGATAAAGAAACTTACTTAAAGGAGCAATGCAAAGAAGCTGAAGAAGTCAACAAAATTGGGAAAACAAGAGATCTATTCAAGAAGATTAGAGAAATCAAAGGAATATTTCATGCAAAAATGAGTACAGTAAAAGACAAAGAAGGGAAGGAGCTTACAGAAGCAGAAGACATCAAAAAGAGATGGCAGGAATATACAGAAGAATTGTACCGGAAAGATCCCAACTGTGAAGACTCCTGTAATGATTCCCTCAGCAATCTAGAGCCAGACATTCTGGAAAGTGAAGTCAAATGGACGATAGAAAACATTGCCAATAATAAGGCTGCAGGATGTGACAGGATTACAGTTGAAATTTAAAACTTTAAAAGGTGATGCTGTAAAAGTGTTGCATGCAATTTGCCAGCCAGCAGATCTGGAAAATACAACAATGGCCTTTAGACTGGAAAAGATCAAATTATATCGCAATCCCCAAGAAGGGAAATGTAAAGGAATGTTCAAATTACCAAACAATTTCACTAATTTCACATGCTAGCAAGGTAATGCAAGCAGGACTCCAGCAATATACGGAATGAGAACTGCCAGATGTACAAACTGGTTTTAGAAGAGGGAGAGGCACCAGAGACCAAATTACTAAGCTACACTAGATAATAGAGAAATCAGGGGAATTTTGGAAAAATATTCATCTATGTTTTATTGACTACTCTAAATACTTCGACAGTGTGGACCATAATAAACTATGGCAAATTTTTTAAGAAATAGGGATACCGGGACATCTGATCTGTCTTATGAGAAACTTTTGCGAAGATCAAGAAGCAACAGTTAGAGCTGAACACAGAACGACAAACTGGTTCAAGATTGGGAAAGGAGTACGACAAGGCTGCATATTGTCACCCTATTTATTTAATCTATATGCTGAACACATCATGAGGAATGCAGGTCTGGAGGACTCAGATGTTGGAATCAAAATTGCCAGACGAAATATTAACAACCTCAGATATGCAGATGATACTACTCTAATGGCTGAAAGTGAGGAGGATCTGAGGAAACTTCTAATCCAAGTGAAAGAAGAAAGTGCAAAAGCTGGATTGTTGCTCAATATTGAAAAAAACAAGATTATGTCGATCAGCCCCATTAACTCCATGGTAACAAATGGGAAGGAAACGGAAACAGTGACGGATTTTGTCTTTCTCAGTTCAAAGGTTTCTATAGATGGTAAATGCAGCCACAAAATTAAATGGCGCTTACTTCTGGGGAGGGCAGATAAAATACTGAAAAGCAGATACATAACATTGTCTATGAAGATCCCTATAGTCAAGTCTATGGTATTTCCAGTTGTGATGTATGGCTGTGGGAGCTGGACAATTAGCAAGGCTGAATACGAAAGAATCGATGCCTTTGAAATCGGATACCGGAGGAAAGTCTTAATTTTTCGTTGGACAGCAAGAAGATCCAACAAGTCAACACTTGAAGAAATACGGCCAGAATGCTCACTAGGAGGCTTGATTATGAGGTAAAAACTCAGTTACTTTGGCCACGTCATGAGAAGACAATTTCTTGGAGAAGACTCTCATGTTAGGTAAAACAGAAGGTAAAAGGAGAGGACGACAGAGGCTATGATGGATAGATAATATCACTCAATGTGTATGACGTTGGGGGACCTTAGAGAGGCAGTTTTCCACAAGAAGGCTTGGTGTGCATGAATCCATGAGGTCTCAAAGAGTTGGACTCAACTTAACAACTAAAGAACAGCAAATGGACATACTGGATCAAAAAGCCTATTTCCATGCTATATCACACTATATTCTAACAGTTGTCAACGATACCACAAATGCAATGTTTTCACTAATGCCTTCAAGATCTCTGCCCACACCCTGACCTCATTCATTAACCGACAATGAGAAATTTAAAGTAATCTTGAAAAAAAAATTGAAACAAATATTAAAACTAGGGAAGCATGAATGGAAAAGTTATTGGGCTAATATTTATTAAAAACTTACACCATATTATCACTTCATCAACTTATGCTACCAAGGCAAAGCCTGACTAAGTGGCTAGTCAATAAAGTGTATTGAGCCTCTGTTTTCAAAAGGGCTTGGTCCTGGTGTCTGTTTCTCATCGACTCTCTCTCTCTCTCTCTCTCTCTCTCTCTCTCTCTCTCTCTCTCTCTCTCTCTCTCTCTCTCTCTCTCTCTCTCTCTCTCTCTCCCTCCCTCCCTCCCTCTCCCTCTTCCTCTCTTCCCCTTTCTCTCTCCATCTCTCAAACACCAATTCTCTTGAATGGGGAAGCCTACACAAGTTAGTGAGTAGAGCCCAGTCCATCACAGGTAAAGCTCTCCCCAATACTCAGCACATCTACAAGGAGTACTGTCACAGGAAAGCAGCATCCATCATCAAGGAACCCCACCATCATGGGCATGCTCTCTTCTCACTGCTGCCATTAGGAAAGAGGTACATGAGCCTTAGGTCCCAACCTACTAGATTCAGAAACAGTTATTACACCTCAACTATCAGGCTCTTGAACAAGAGTGGATAACTTCACTCACCCCAACAATGAACTGATTCCACAATCTATGGTCTCACTTTCAAGGACTCTACACTTAAGTTTTCAATATTATTTATTTATTTGTTATTATTTTGTTTTTCCTTTTGTATTTGCAAAAGTTGTTGTCTTTTGCACATTGGTTGTTCCTCTGTCTTTGTGTATAGATTTTCATTGATTCTATTGTATTTCTTTGTATTTACTGTGAATGTCCATAAGAAAATGAAACTCAGGATAGTATTTAGTGACATATACAGTATGTGCTTTGATTATAAACTTACTTTGAACTTTGAGCTGTGGTTAAGTTGACTGAAAATCACTGTGCACCCAAGGAGCGGGCTATCATAAGCATATTAGTAGCCACCTTGTAGAATGAGAACAGTGTTATCAGAATGCCTATTGATTCTACAGTGAGTCAGTCTATGGTAGGCTGGGAAGCATTTTGGAAAATGTTCAAATACTATTCCCGTAAAAATGATGTTTGGCATCTATAATTTTCCAAGTTAGGGAGAAGGCTGCTGAAGCTGTGATGAGCAGCTCTGTCTACAAATATCCACAATACCCAAAAGCAAGCAGTTCGAGAGGATTCTGTAATTTTTTGGATGATAGGATAATTGGCTGGTTCACTGGGTTGTTAAGGTATTGCTTGCTGTGCCCTTGCAAGAGTCAACTGATGTGATGGAAGTTGAAAAGCTCAGCATGAGTTGTTGTAATGAGGCTATTTCAACGATTGGTGAACGCTGCTGAAGTGGTGTGACTGCGTATGCCTTGAGGAACAGTGTGGTGTTCTTCAGGCTCCTGGCATTCGCAGTGGGTTGAATAAAGCTCCAGCTGAACAGTATGTCCTAGGGAAGGATTTTCTTGCAACATTAAGGTAACTTAAGAATTCAAAGGATTCCATGAGTGTCGTTACACTAGACCAGGACATAACTGTTGTCAGCTCAATGTAATTCAGTCCAAGTATCCCCCCAAAAAATCGGAAAACAGCTAAGTGCAAGGAATGGAATTAGTTTAGAAATGGCAAGTGAAAGGTAATGGCTTTCAAGCCTTAAGGGACCAGTGGAGAGGAGGAAGGGTCTTGTGTTCATGAGAAGCCAAAGTGAAGATCAAGGTGTGACCCCAATAGAGTACAAAGACACAAAGACTGGGAGCTTAATGGAGGAAGACAATTAAAAGATGCTCTTATTCAGGAATACACTGGAAATAATGTATTATAATGTTAACTGTTGTTAATATTACTAGAAATATTACTCGCTTGTTTTAAGTTTAATGTTATAGAAAATATGTTGTGCAATTTATTTGTAGTTAGACATAGTTAAGGAACTGCATGATATAAGATACCTGAATTATTTGTTGAGCTTATAGAAAAAAGAAACTAGCAGATGTTGCTCAGTTATTGTGTGCGTGTGTCCTTTTAACTAATTAATAAAATTTGAAATGAATAAATAGTGAACTGCATAAATTCGCTTTATATGTGTTAAATTTTAATGACTACATGCAACATGTGGTATGACTTTTAATTTGTTATTATATTAGCCACTGCTGTAGGTTGAGAACTGATTGCTTTTAATTGAGGATATTTTGTTTATAACCCTGGTTACTTGCCTTAGTAAGCAGCAACACGAAAGACACAATATAGCTCTTTGCCAGTAGCCTAATATATACTTGCCAATTTCATTCAGCCAGTGCCTTTTCCAACAATACCTCATTCACCTACTGAGGACCACAACCTCTTCTTTGACAACCAGTAAATGAAAATATTCCCTCAGTTTTTTCCATTTTTAGCCAATGGGGTATTTCTCATTTCATTGCGTTGTCCCCAGCAGTAAGTGTTTTTATTGTGCCAACATTTTACCTCAGATGGGAGACAAACATTGTAGTATTCTTGTTATGCATTCTGAGTAGTTTCAGCAGATGCAGTTCAAGGCCCGAGAGCAAATGGCACTTGTAGAAGCAGTAGCGTTCCTGATTTGTGTAGAGGCACATGTTTGTATTTTAATCAGGCTTAATACTTGTGTTCTACCACAAAACACTATCAGAAGAAGGAAAAGTTTATATGTGGAAAAAAATGAACAGAGAATGAAAAATGACTGAGCTTGGGTTTTCATGAAACAGGGTTCATTTTCCCAAGTTCAAGCTAAGTGGCAGAAATTTGCCTCCTCTGAAATGTAAGCTCTGCATCACGCACTGGTTAAGGGAGCTTGTACGACTGCAAACTCAGCAAACGTCAGAAAATTGATTCTAGGATCAGCTCTTAAATGTTGTCATTGACGCCATATTCATCAATGATGCCATCTTCATCTAGGTCTTTCAGAGGGATTGGGTCAGCAGGGGCCATGTTCTAAAGCTAATGTTGTTGAAGACATCTCCTGCTTTGCTTAATTGTAGAACTCTGCTAATTACTTTTATGCTTAGTTGCAGTAGGAAAATTTACACAATTTGGAACAGGCATACATCTAATGTAAATTTGAACACTGCACGTCATTCAACATTCAACAAGCGGTTAATAAGCAAAATAGTATTAACAGACTGTCTGTTCATTAATATTTATGAAAATATTCACTGCCAGGAGCAAGTCAAAATATATGAGAAGAATTGCTAGTCCACTAACTAACTAGAAGCATCTCGTGGGCCTGTGCTGAACACCTGTTGTTGTTCCTCTTCGGGCCTCGCAGCGCGTCGGGGGACAATCTTTGCTGTTTGTCTGCTTTTTATGAGGCCGAGTTGTTAGCTCAGCACTCAACCCAGCACAGATGGAAAGCATACAAAGAGCCGGCCAGATTTGAACCCGGGACGATTCGCCTCAAAGTCTGGTGTGGGTGCCACCACACCACCGGCCAACACTCTGAACACTTAATCAACCTAAATTCTTGCTGGCTGATTGATTCCTACTCCATTTGGATGTAACTGACTACTTGGATGCATGACACTGCAGAAAGCTGCATCTGGAGGATCAGTTGAATGTAACTGGTTCACAGGCTTGATTGTTTTCCTGTGTGCAGAGGCAAACTAATCATTAATGCCCAAGGAGAGGGAGAGAAATGTCTGCCCCTTGGTCACTGGAACACTGCTCAGAAGTGTAGTTTATAAGCAGGTATTGACAGCAAGGGATTTGCTAAGTTAGTAGGTATTTGCACATAAAACTAGAAAGGACATGTGTTCAGTGAATTCTGTTCCTTTAATGAAGTCCATTGTTGATTTTGCAGTCATATATGTGAGGCATATCAGCTCAAAAATTATGTGTAAGCTTATTCAAGAGCTTTTCACATACTGCTCTGCAAATTTTTGAAGCGATCTTTAAAGGGATGATCATTTTAAAACAGTAATTATTATTCACAGCCTATATTACATGCTTTTCCTTAAGAAAAATATAAACTAATCTAACATATTTACAAAAGTTACAGACTGAACCAAGTCAAAACCCACTTTGTTGTGATCTTCACACTAGGACTGCTTTGCTTCCCGAAGATAAAACAAAAGCTGCAGATACCGAAAATCTGAAAAAAAAAGAACAAAAATATTGGACACGGGATTCTGCAGATTCTGGAAATCCAGAATTACACCTACAAAATGCTGGAGGAGCTCAGCGGGCAGGCAGCATCCATAGAAAGGAATAAACAGGACTGATAAAGGGTCTTGGCCAAAACATCAACTGTTTATTTCTCTGCATAAATGCTGTCCAACCTGCTCAGTTGCTCCAGCATTTTATGTGTTTTAATATAAAAACACAGGAAGTATTCAGCATGTCAGGGAGCACCTGTGAAGAGAGAAACCGATGAAATACAACCAGATGGGTTTTCATCAGAACTGTATGATGAAAGGTCATCACCCAAAACATTAGCAACACATAGCATGTTTAGAATACACTATGTATAGTTCATGGTAGTCTTCACTCTGTCATTACTATCAAGCCAGGACACGGATGTGACAAGAGTAAACAGAAACATGGTCATCTGGAAGAGTTGTGGTGTTGACCTTTCCTCATACATAGTTTATATAACACTACAGGCCCTTGTGTCCATTATTTGTCAAGCAATGTTGGCTTTCTTATTCTATGTTAGGTCTGAGATCAATCTAATTTTGTGAGAATACCCTTGCCAATGTTTTGTACAAACATTAAGCCATGGGCAGAGGATCCTATTTGTCATTCATTGCTCTATTGGGGACACTCTAAAATCTTCACAGGGCTTGATGGTCTTATCTGCATCAGGTGCCACCACAACTGGTGTGAGTCAGTCACTCCATGTCATTGTTACTATCACCCTGAGTTGTCCCAATCTGTGTAGGCATGTGTAGCAGTCCAGCAATGAGATGTATATCAGTTTGGTGATTTTCGATGGCTTTGAACAAACCCTTAAATATGTCTTCATCTTATTGCAGAAACATTTTTAAGCATAGTGTTGATGTAATCATGCTAAGTATTTTTTCTAATGCATTCTTGCCTCTTTGTTAAGTTGGGATGTTATGTTGAAGCTGTATAAGATATTAGTGAGGCCAAATTTGGAATATTGTGTGCAATTCTGGTTACCTACCTACAGGAAATATATCAATAAACTTGAAAGAGTACAGAGAAAATTTACAAGGAAAAATATTGATAGCATGTGATGAAGGGTCCTTGAAAGTGAGTCCCTAGGTTGTGGGAACATTTCAGTGATAGGGCAAGTGAAGATGAGTGAAGATACATCCACTGGTTCAAGAGCCTGTTGGTTGAGGGGTAACAACTGTTCCTCAGTCCTGGTGACATGGGTCCTGAGGCTCCTGTACTTCCATCTTGATATCAGCAGTGAGAAAACAGCATGACCTGGATGGTGGTCCTTGATGATGGATGCTGCTTTCCTCTGACAGTGCTCAGTGTAGATGTGCTCAATAGAGGGGAGGCTTTACCTGTAATGGGCTGGGCCATATATACTACTTTTTGTAGGATTTTCCATTCAAAGGTATTGTTGTTTCCATAACAACAGCAGTCAATATACTCTCCACCACACATCTATAGAAGTTTGTAAAGTATTAGATGTCATGCCGCATGTTTGCAAACTTTTAATGAAGCAGAGGCACTGTCATGCTCTTTTCATAATTGTACTAATGTGCTGGACCCAGGACATTTTCACATAATAATCCACTTTAATTAGTTGGCTTGTCTTTTACCCATTTGACTTGGTATACTCAAGTTCTCACCAGAATCATTTCAAAGCACTCTTCTTGCTAAAAGCATCTTGCTAAATTTTCAACCAAATGCAGTATATCTCTACCCATGATGGAATGGCTGGTGGCCGCTTCACTAATCTCGATGTTCAGAACTGACACAGTTGTACTGAACTCTTCTCCTTGCAAAGACTGGAAGATTTCCCACTAAGACCATTTCTCCTACTATTATGCTCACTTGTCCCAGACCCTGCATGGGTTCACCCACCTTCTCTGTCGCTATTGACTCTAGGTCAAGTGAGAGTCTATTCTGTTCTTAGTGGCATTTCCATAGATTGACCATTTTCACCATCTGCTAGAATCCCATAACTTGGACTGGATACGCTCATCTGTTAGTCCACGTATGAATTTATCTTTCAGCAGCAACCCAGAGGTCAAATCCCATCTGTTTCGAGCAGTGGTTAATTTAATCAAAAGAATTATTTGTGTGCTGGCACCAGAAAGAGACATCAGGAAGAAGGCTGGAGTTGGAAAACTCAGTCTACTTCATTAATCTGGATGCAGATCTGGAGTGTTGCATGGTGTAGTTTACTCCTAATCCTCACAAATCTCAAGTACTATCTGATGGTATTGATGCTCCGTGAGCAAAAGAGAAAAAGGAATTAGTAAATAGTAAAACAATTAATCCCTTTAACCATTAAAATGCAGTAAGTATATTCATCTGATGATTTTCAATTTCAGCAGGAATTGGAAAAGACAAATGTGGAACTAAAAACAAAAAACCACGGTTTTTGTGCAAAGCCTGACTCATGAGAATTGGGGCTGGATCATTGCCTGTTACTCATTGTGTCACAGGTGCTAATTGAAACCTTTAAATGACAAAATGAAGTACTTAGTTGGAATTCAAAAAAACTATTCTAATATGGAAAACATGTTGCATTTATCATCTGCTGGGTGTTGCAAACAGCTGCAGCAGCACTTAAAATTCATCATAAGACAATGCAAAAAAAATCAAGGAGCAAGGGTCAACCCTATTCGCCATGTACATTTACGTGTATTCAGAATGTACTGTGGTGTGTTGGCATGACGTGCAACAAATAAACATCATTCATCAATTACAAGTAATAAGGAATTATATAAAAATAGAGGATAAAGTACAGATATGGAATAAATGGAATTAAGTGTTATTTAGCTGAATAGTGTGACTTTGGTGGTACATCAACACCTCCCCCCACATCTAAAGCAGCTCTATGTTTCAGTAACTATTGCTGGTAACAGAATCGCCACAATTGAAATAATCCTTCTGCTAATTATTATGGCAAATCTAAACTACAATCTACCACGGTCTGCAAAACTGACTGCAGCCTAACTCTTGACAGTATGTAACTCTGTAAATAGTATTACAGTTTTACAAGAGGCTCTGACAACCGATTGAAGGCACGGAGACAGTAAAATTTGAGCTGGGATGCCTATCCACATTGCATCATGTCTGATGTTCCTTTTGGAATTTCAGCATAGTGAAAGAAAAGTCTGGGAGATGTCTGTTTAAAGTAGATATTTAAAATATCGAATATTACAAGCTGAATATAGTTAAAACAGTGCCCAAAGGCTCGATATGATGATATTCCAGCTGCAGCACCTTCTTACATTAAGATAATTGGTCTCATCGCCAGATTCAGTTAAAATATTTCTTGCCCCCACACACTCACTCACCACATCCTCCACCATGGCCTAATCCTCTTTCAAACATTAGCTTCTTCTTCATTTAAATATAACCTTTTGCGCCTCATGAGAAGTTCATTAAAACATGAAAATTCAGGGAAACTGTGAAAACCTACAGGAAAATTTCAACCACAGTTAAAAGACGGCACATAATCTGACAAAAAACATGGGAGTAAAGCAATTGAGCACCAATTTCAACGGCATACCTCTTCCTCCTTCCTGCATTTGCCTGCTGAGGTCATATGGTGTCCCTTGGCCAAAAGTATCCAAGGCATCTTTGGTTATCTTCTTGTCCGTTGTATTGGAAACACTGGGGAAGACTAATACTAATTCATTAATAGTGATTGGAAAACTATGAGTCCTATTTGTACAAGACCTTAGAGTTTCCTTTAACATTATAGCTAGTGTCAAATTTTTAAAAGAATGTTTTATGTTCAATCACCAGGGAAACCTACCTTTGGTGAAATCTCCTAATTAGAGTGTTGACATTTCTGGTGGATTTGTATAATTCAAAATGCAGTGTGATGTAACATCATAGCCCAGTGACATGAAGCTGTTAATCTCGTCAAGGCAGTAAATGTTCGTTTGCTGCATGTGCAAAACATTCACTTTAAAACTTGTTTTTTGCTGGGTGGGTGAAGTGATAGAAGTTAATTGGTGCTAGATCTCAAAGTTGAAATGATGTTTTTTCATGGATAAGCTGTTTGAATCTGTATGTTTCTTTTTAAGGCATATATTCGGTTCCAAGTAATGGCCTGTAAAAGAAATCTCCTTATCTTCTTCAAACTCCAATTTCTTGAATTACTCCAATACTCACAGTCACATCTGTTTGCCTGATACACAATCTCAAGATAGTTTCCTTAACCATGAAAAACCAGCAATGCTTATACCGAATACTATCCTACAGTTTGCACTCTCAAGTTTAATTGGCTGGGTTTTCCTTGAGTGTTTTTTCTCAATTATCTCTTGTTCTGACAATCCAATAGTTATATCTGCCATATAATCATGTCAGTAAATATTGAGCAAAGATCAAGAATGATCACCAAATAGGCTGAATTCAGCCTGGACAATGGCATCAGTCTCTATTCATTCAATTCCCATCCTGTCTACACTTTTAGGAAGCTTATATTATCCATTTGACAAAAGTTACAAGCATACACAGGAAGGAGCTCAGAACACCATGGGCTCAACTATTATTATTTATATACCAAACAGTGCCCAACGTTCAATTTACTGCACTTAAAGAATTATCCCTACAATTCAGCCAGCTGCTTTGTTTGCTTGAAATCCTAAACAGAAGATTCTGAAAGAGATGAGCTTGAGTGGTACATTACTGGGATGGACAAACTTGGATCTATTTTGCTGGAATATAGGAGGCTAAAGGGAGGTCTGATAGAGGTATATCCAGTAATTTACAAGATTCTAGCAGATTGTCAAAATGGCTCTAAGTCTCTAGAAGTGCCTATATAAACACAAGGAATCTCACTCACAGCATCAATAGCAGCAGAAATCGTGGGTGATCCCTCTCAGTGTCTTGGGTAAATGAACCTAATAGCAGGAGAAATGGGCTCAGTGGGATATCTTCCAGTCTTTGCAAGGGATGTCAAATGCACAGGTTTGAGGTGTAAAGGGAAGAGTTTAAAGAAGAGTAAGGGACTAACGTTTTAAAGAAGGTGGTACCTGGTTTGCTCTATCAGGGGAGGTGTTAGAAGCGGATATCATAGCAGTGTTAAAGTAGCCTTTAAGACAGATGCATGAACAAAGGGATACAGACTATGTGTAGGTAGATGGGATTAGTTTAGGTTGGCAACATGGACAACACAAAGATGGTGGTCGGTGGAAGTTCTGTGCTGGACTTTTGTATGTTCGATATTTCCCTGATGAACCTGAACTTCTGGCAATTGCCATCTTTGTGCAGAGCACAGCTATATGTATACAGTGGCCACTTCAGTAGGTACACCTGCTCGTTAATGCAAATACCTTATCAGCCAATCGTGTGGCAGCAACTCAATGCACATAAGCATGCAGACCTGGTCAAGTGATTCAGTTGTTGTTTAGACCAAACATCAAAATATGGAAGGAATGTGATCTAAGTGACTTTGACCATGGAATGATTGTTGGTGCCAAAAAGGGTGGTTTGAGTATCTCCGATACTGATGATCACCTGGGATTTTGACATTCATAGGTCTCGAGTTTACAGAAAATGGTGTGATAAACAAAAATCATCCAGTGAGCAGCAATTCTGTGGAGGAAAATGCCTTGTTAATGAGAGAAGTCAGAGGAAAATGCTAGCCTGGTTCAAGCTGACAGTGACTCAAATAACCATGTGTTACAACAGTGCTGTGTAGAAGAGCATCCCTGAATGCACAGCATGTTGAAACTTGAAATGTTATTAGGTACAGAAGGTGCCTAATAAAGTGACCACTGGGTATATGCCTGCTTGCAATTTCTTGCATAACTACCATATCTACTGACCTATGGTACATGGGAAGGCAGAGTGTGTAAAGGAGGCAGGTTGACTGTTGCTTTCCGGTGAAGTGTGTCACAACATGCCTGATCCCACAGCTAGAGAGCACAGATTCAGAGCAGTGACTGTTCAGTGTCATTATGGAGGAATAATCTCAATTAGGTAGTGAAACCTGCCCAAGGGCTATGTACAGAACAACCTTCAATTCCTCTACTGAAGAAGTAAAAATCACAAGTTCCTTCCCTTGGCATTTCTGCTGAACTGCCAGTCCACACAATTCATAAGAAACTCTAGCAATGAGCTTCTCAACATTTGTCAGAGAGGATTGAAGGGTAATGGAGAAAAAGAAGGAAAATAGCCAGATTAGAAACAGTGAGATTTAAAGAAGGTGGTAATAACTTAGAACTTTCCAAACCCTCTGGTAGTTTCACAGTACTCTTGTTCGAACTGTCCCCTTTTCAATATGGGTTTGTACTGCTTCTTCAGCTCTACTCACCATCAACGTAGCCAAAAGCCTTCCACCTTCTCCCTGAATGGAGACCAAACCAGTCTCCAATTACCTCTACTTTCCTCCAGCCAGTTGAACTTGTTCCCAGCACAAGCAACTTCTCCTTTGTCAGACTCCTACTTTGCTTTATCACTCTGTGGCTCCCTGCAGTGTTACAGTGAGGGCTTCCACCAGCTTAACTATCCACATCTGATCTTCTGTCCGGGCATGGAGCAGCTTCTGAACTCAGCATTGAATTCCACAACTTCAGGTAAAAAGATTTCTCAGTCTGCATCAGTCACCCGTCTGTGATATTGGCTCAGCCCATTTGTTTCACTGTTTCTCCCTTTCCAGTTTTCTCTCTGAAAGTGGAGGAGATGCCAGACTGGCCTGTTGACCATGTCCCCCCACACACAAAATGCTAGAGGAACTTACCAGGCCAGGCAGCATCTAAAGAAAGGAATAAACAGTCAACGTTTTGGGCTAAGAGGCCTTCATCAGAACTGGGAAAAAAAGATGAGACGTCAGAGTAAGAAGGTGGGGGGGAGGGGGAGGAACAAGTGTAAGATAGTGTTTGTGTGTTTTCTTGTGTTTATGTTGACCATGTCCACCTGCTTTGCATTTTGCACATTACACATTTTTTGCCTCAGCTCTTTGACCATGTTCTCACTCTCCAACTGTTGCCATTCACTCATTCTTTAGATAACCTTGTTCAGAGGTCATGGTCACATGGGCTTTACCCTTTCAGAGCCATCTCCCACCACTGTGCAATTTCACCAGCTTCCTTTGTCTCTTCTCAGTTCCAATTAAAGATATTTGTATGAAAAATTAACCATGATTCTCCTCCCACTAATGTGGCCCGATCTGCTCACTATTTTTTGTTTTTTTATATTATATTTCCAGCATCTCCAGTTATTTTGATGTTCACTTCTTTTATGACTTCCATTTCTTTCAAATAAAAGTTTTAATCTAGAGAACCAATATGAATCTAAGCTGTTCCTGACCTTTTGTGGGATATGTGGAATATTATTGATTCCAGTTCTACTAAGGTGCCCTCTCCCATCCATATTTCCGTACATTGATGTCTGTATCAAAGCTTCCTATTCGTGTAAAATGTTATCAATTTTGCTTTTAACTTCCTCACCAATTCCTTTCACATTATCCATCTCCAATTCTTCTGTTTCTCAGTGTATCCACCTCTGTTTCGGGGATGGGTTGTTCTTCAGTATAAGCTTCAAGGCTGTTTTCTCACAATTTCCTTAATTATGTTTTTTCCAATGGCTTATGTGAATGATTCCAATTTCTATACCTCCTTTGCATTTTCTCTTCCACACCACTGCTCTCAATGTTTTCATTTTTGGTCAGCCATGGTTTCCCCCGCGTCATGGTAAATGGAGCATCCATCCCATATCACCCATAGCCTATCCTCTCCTTCCCTGGTCTATGAGAGCATTCCAACTTAACTGTAACCCCATCTGTTTCAACTTTCAACAGGTTACAGCTGTCAATCCTGCCCCTTGCCTGGAAGCATTTTGATTTCCTTCCTTGTCCCTTTCAGCATTTTGCAAACCTGCTCCCACAACGACAACCAAGTTCACACTTCCAGTCAATCCAACAGTCCCTCAGCCCTTCCTACTTCCCCTTCCTGTTATGACCCAGGACATGCAACATGTGCTATTTTGCCCCTCCCACATGGGATCCTGTTGATTACTTCCAAGCAAACCAACCCTTTTCAATTTAGTCTGTAAACTGGAAAACATACCAGAAATTGCTTTATGTAGTAACCACACCTCCATGGTATAAGTGACACCAAAAAGACTGCAAAGAAAGAACACTTACTAAAAGTGAAGAGGGAAAGTAGAAAGTAGCTCTACCACTTATACTTACATCAAACTTTTGACTTTAATATTATGGGAGCTTAATTGCACATAGGGCTGTCCATAAGTTGGCTGTTCATATTCCAAGCACAGCCTGAAATTCTTCCAGTTTAGAAAACTGCACAATGCAGTCTCCTCATTCTATGGATATGATACACAGCTGACAGCTTTGCTGAATACCTCTGTCCATGCTACAAACGTGTCCCTGAGCATCCAGCACGCTTCGACTCCTACTGGTGCGTCCTTCACTCTTCCAGTAAAATTCAACGGAAGCTTAAACCTCAGCTCCTCAGCTGCTGATCTGGTGTTGTACAATCTTCAGAACACACCCGGCTATCTGGTCAGCAGATGCTGCTGCAGATTCTGATTCCTTTCCTTTACCATCTTCTTTCCTGACTCGTTCCATTATCAACCATTTTTCTCTTGCACTACCACCTGCTTTTGTTATTTAATCTCCCTTTCCTCTTAGTCAAATAAAAGTTCTCCTTTTCTTTTTGTTTTCCCAATTACATTCTGTTATTTTAATAAGTTTTTTATTCTGCTTTTCATAAAAGATCTTAAACAATCAATCATTTTCTCTTTCCTTAGGTTCAGTTTGAGTGTTTCAGCATTTCCTGTTTTTGTTTTGGGTGTCCTTTACTCAGAATACTGTAACTGTAGATAAGTGCAATCCCTTAGGCTATAAACACTCAAAGTATGACATCCCTACACACAAACAAGCTCCTATGACATTATCAAGTTCAAAAGTTCAACGTGTAAGGATAAGTTTATTTCTATAGATCAGAATCAGAATCAGGTTTATTATCACCGGAATGTGATGTGAAATTTGTTAATTTAGCAGCAGCAGTTCAATGCAATGCATAATCTAGAAGAAAAAAAGTAGAAATAAATAAGTAAATCAATTACAGTATAGTATATTGAATAGATTAAAAATTGTGCAAAAACAGAAATAATATATATTTAAAAAGAGAAGTAGTGTTCACGGGTTCAATGTCCATTTAGGAATCAGATGGCAGAGTGGAAGAAGCTGTTCCTGAATCACTGTGTGTGCCTTCAGGTTTCTGTATCTCCTACCTGATAGTAACAGTGAGAAAAGGGCATGCCCTGGGTGCTGGGGGTCCTTAATAATGGACACTATTTTAATTTCTTTCTCCACATTTAATAATTGCTATTTCTTATCGGTGCTATGTGTTTTTGATGAAATTTGTTACAATATAATGGAGATATATGGACATAATTGATATAAATATCTGTAAAAATGGAAGCAAGTCATTACTAACGGACAGCTTGTGACAAGTTAATCAGGTTTGGAGGAGCTAATAAAGGAATTACATCTTGTGTGGCTGCTTCTGCTTTCCTACAGATCATTCTATCATGCCCTAGAAATGTGGTCATTTTATTATCAGTGCATGAAAATTAAAATCGGACTTTATTTAAGGTGCATGGTTCTAAGTGTATCACATCTATTTGTGTACAGGCCTCTGCCTGATTGGCAACAACTTCACTCAGCAAATATTTTTGTTTCAAAATCTGCTGTGAAAACAGGATATGCAACTTGTGGAAATCTCAAACACCGTAGAAAGCTTTGACAGAATGATCCACCTGGTGTTGCCTTTAAGGCATTTGTTTAGTTTATTATATTTTCACTTTAGTAATTTGTTTGTTATCGTTTTCTAGTTAAAGTTAAGGTTGTTTAAAGTAAATTCGTTGTCTGTGATATATCACTGCATGCGATGACGTCACACCCGGTTTCACTGCGTCTTGTGGGAAAATACCGGTTTAGAGAAACGGGAAGGAGGGGGCTTGTGTGTGCAGGATCAGCGCGAGAAAAGTTTTCTTTCTACGCACTAGAAACATCAGTGAAGCAACGCCGTAAGTTCATGAGATAATCGATATGTTGAATTTAAAATGTTAATGCTGATTCTGTTAAAAGTAATGACGGTTGATAAAGTTTATGTTTTTTGTTATTTAAAGAGTTGCGGATAGTTTGTGTTGAAGTGTATTTAAAGCCAGTCGATGGCGTAGGTAGATTCTGACTGTATGTTGCACTTTAATGTAATATAGTTGTTGTAGTTTTATTTTTGTAAGTACTTATGATGTAAATGTGATGTCAAGAAGGAAACAAATACTGTATATATTTTGTATTGTTTTATCAACAGTTTTCACCATACGTTAATGTGGAAGAGTGAACAGTAAACAGTTAATCTTACTGGGACTGCCTCATTGACTGGTTTATGCTTGGTGTTTAGTTCAGAGTTCTTTTATACCTGTGCGAGAACACTACACCACCTTACCTGGATAACTGCTAGTTAAAGGCAACAATCCAGCTGGGAGAAGATAATTTTCAATGTGTTTGTTACTGATGTTTCATCTGCCCTTTTCTCCCAACATTTAGACATCCCTCCCTCCCAAATACTCACATCTCAGAACTTCCCACCATTGTCGCTAATCCCCTCTTTCATCCCCATTGATTTCCCAAAAGATATTCCACCCTTCGCAGTACTTCCTTTCCCCTGCCAAATCTCACCAGTCACCTCCAAACCATTCAGCTAATTAAGAGTCTCGGCCCAAAACGTTGACTGTACTCTTTTCCATAGATGCTACCGAACCTGCTGAGTTCCTCCAACATTTTGAATGTGTTGTAAGCTTTCTCTCATTCACTTTCCCCTCGACGGTGGAAGCTCACAAGGGAAACAAAGGAAGCTTATGAGGTTCAGAATGTAAAAGTTGTGCCTGACCCCTTGGGCAATGGAATTCAATCCCAATCTCCTGTTCTGGCTGGGTAGAGCTTGAAGGAAATGTGTGGAGAATTTTTAAATGAAGTGGGATTAGCACCATATTAATGATTGGCATGGATTTAGTGGTTTAAGGAGATTGTTCCTGTGTATGATTCTCCATAACTTTAATGATGCTGCCTGGAGATTTGCACAATGGTTCTATTGTGTTGTCCCACTTTGAAATTCATTGCAATTTTTAGACCAGTACCTTATGCACTTATCTGAATAGCATAATAGTTTAAATTTTTGTCAGTCTATGTAGTCTTTTTTTCAGTCTCCACTGGACAGTCAGCCTGGAGTATGAACAGATTCTGCAGTGTATGATCTGAACCCATTGTTCCTCTCATTCAGGGTTCAAAGTTTATTCCCTATGAAAGAAATTAAAAAGACATGTCTTTCATTGTATCTTTGCACATGTTCTTAGATCATTCAAAATCACTTCACAGTTAATGATGAAACTTTGAAGTTGCTATTGTGTGAATGAAAATTAGGATGAAGTTATCTGATATGAAGGTGCTTGTTAGATGGGCTTTATTTAGAAGACCCTTGCAGCCCCTATGCATGATTTTCCAAAAGTATGTTGTATCCTACATTTTCAGGAACTCCTCCTTACCTCTCTTTTACTGTAGCTACCATAAGTTTCCACAGTTGTGTTCCTGATTGGGACAAAGGATTGTGCAGCTCATTTCTGTCTCAGCAGTGGAAATATTTTGAACTATTTTTCTAATTAAACTCAGATTTGTTTTATGGTAAATATTCACTTGAACCTTGGCTACTGTGAAGCAGATAATCAGTTCATTCCTGATGCTCTTAAGCCAGCTAAACATATTTTTCCAATTTTTGCTGTTCTTTCTTCCACTCTTTGGATGAGACTGCATTTTATGTACTTTCAATTATGGAAGAGGCAAACACTTCTGTTTTTACCTCACATTCTACCTCTCTACTCATCTGTCGATCAAGATGAACAGAACTTAATTCCTTTGTCCAGTAAATTTAAATGATCATTTAAATCCTACAGACAATCTGAGGTATATAATTTGCAGCTTCTTCTGGAATTGATCTTGAACCTAATGTTTGGCAGTTAATTTACCAAAAACTGCCTTCTGTAATGGCCAAGTTTGGAATGTTGGATTTAAATCTCTGCATAATACAAATAGACAGCATACTTACAGAGAAATTTGACACAACTTGAGGAAATAAGTCACAGAATTCACTGATGCTGCAGATGCCAAAACCTGGAGCAAAAAGCAAAATGCTGGATTTGCTTAGCAGGTCAACCAGCATCTGTGGAGGCAAAAGGGTGCTTAACATTTCAGCCTGACAGCCTGCACCGGGACAGAGAGAGTAGAGGGAAGGTAGCCAAGGTGTAAAGGTGAGAAGAAGTGGTGAGGTAGGGACTGGTAGAGGACAGATGAAATCAGGTGAGGAGGAGGATAAAGGACAGATGAATTCAAGTGCAGCAAGGGGAGGGGAAGTTGATCTCTGTATCCATCTCTGGAGACAAACTATCCACCAATATCTCTTATAAACTCACTGACTCCCACAGCTACTTTGTCTGCACCTCTTCCTACTCAATCTCCTGCTAGGATACTTGCCTTCCTTAATTTCTCTGTTTCTGCTGCACATGTCTAAAGCAATGCTAAATGTTTTAGAACATACGATGGTAGAGAAATCAGCAGCGCCTGATCGGGTACATCCAGGGACATGCTGGGAAGCTAGTGAAGAAATTTTGGGAGCTGTGGCTAAGGTAAATGCATCACTGTTAGTAACAGGTAAAATATTGGAAGACTGGAGGGTGACTTAAGTTGTGTCTTTACTTAAAAAGTGCTGTAAGGAAAAAACTGAGATCTATAGACCAGAACCATCTAATGTCTGTGGTGGTTAAGTTATTAGAGGGGAGTTTGAGGCATAAAATATACAAGCATTTGGAAAGACACAGGTTGATTAAGATAGCACAGCTTTGTGGATTGGAGATCATATATCACAAACTTGATAGATTTTTTGAAGAAGTGGTACAGTGTGGCCAGGGATAGTGGTAGAGGCAGGCACATTAGTGGCATTTAAGAAACCCCTAGAGGGCTATGTATGCCGGAAGGGTTAGGTTGACCTTACAGTTGGTTAAAAGGTCGGCACAACATCCTGGGCCAAAGGGCTTGTATTGTGCTGTAGTTTTCTATGTTGTATAAAGCAGCACAGCAGACATTGTCTATGTGGACCTCGTAAAGCATTTGATAAGATTCCACATGGTAGGCTGCAATAGAAAGTTAAATCACATTGGGTGTAGAGAGAGCTAACTAATTGGATATACAACTGGCCTCAAGGTGGGAAGTAGAGGGTGATGGTATAAAGATGTTTGTATAATGGTGACCCTTAATATCATAAGACATGGGAGAAAAATTAGATCATTTGGCCCATCAAGTCTTCTCCACCATTTAATCATGGCAGATTCATTAACTCTCTCAACCCCCATTTTCCCGCTTTCTTGTCATAACGTTTGACCATCTTACTAATCAAGAACCTATCAAAATTGGCTTTGAATAATACCCAATGACTTGGCCTCCACAGCTGTCTGTGGCAATGAATTCCACAGATTCTCCACCCTGAGGTTAAAGAAATCCCTCTTTATTTCTGTTCCAAAGGAACATCCTTTTATTCTGAGGCTGTGCCCACTGGTCCTAGACTCCCCCCACTATAGGAAACATCCTTCCCACATCCACTCTTTTTAGCCCCTTCAATATCCTTGATTAGTGTTCATTTTTATAGCTTGTTACTCGGCCCTTCATAATTTGTCAACTGTATCAACAATTTAAATTGGAATATATGGCACAATTAGTAAACTTGCAGGTGTCATAGTTGTAGACAGCAAAGATGGTTATCGGGATTTACAAAGGGTTCCTGATCAGCTGGGTAAGTGGGCTGAAGAATAGCAGACAGATTTGAATTTGGATAAGTGCAGGGTGTTGTATTTTGAGAGGGCAAATGAGGATATGACTATCACAGTAGGACCCTAAGGAGTATTATACAAACAGAGAGACCTTGGAATACATCTACACAAAGCCCTGAAAATAGCATTGCAGGTAGACAGAGTGGGGACAAAAGTTTTGGGCATGCTGGCAAGGCACTGATAATAGAAGCTGGGATGTTGATTAGCAAGTGTACACAACACTGAGGGTGCATTTGGAATATTGTGTTCAGTTTTGGTCACATTGTTATCAAGAAGATACCATTAAGCCACAAAGAGTGCAGAGGAAATTTGTGATGATGTTGCCAAGACCAAGGGATAAGTTATGGAGAGAAGGTTGGGTTGAGAAGGTTGGGACTTTATTCATCGGGCTGTAGAGGTGTATAAAATAATGAAGGACATAGATTGGGTCAATGCATAGTCAGTTTCCCTGCTTGGGGAATGAAAAAACAGAGAAGAAATACTCAGTTACCACTTTATTAGGTACCTCCTGTACCTTATAAAGTGTCCCTTCAATGTATGTTCATGGACTTCTGCTGCTGTAGCCCATCCACTTCAAGGTTTAATGTGTTGTGCATCCGGAGATGCTCTTCTACACTCCACTGTTGTAACACAAGGCTATTTGAGTTACTGTAACCAGACTGGCCATTAGCCTCTGACCGCTCTCATTAACAAAGTTCTTTCACCCACAGGAATGGCACTCACTAGATTTTTTACACCATTCTCTGTGAACCCCAAAGACTGTTATGTGTAAAAACCCAGGACAACAGCAGGTTCTGAGATACTCAGACCACCCTCTCTGGCACCAACAATCATTCCACAGTCAAAGTCACTTAGATCACATTTCTTTCTCCTTCTAATGTTTGGTCTGAACAACCAAACCATTTCTGCATCCTTTTATGCATTGAATTGCTGCAACATGATTGGCTGATTAGATATTTGCATTAACGAGCGGGTATACAGGTGTACCTAATACAGTGGCCACTAAGTGTTGACTTAAGGTGAAAGGGAAGAGATTAAATAGAAACCCAGAGGTCAACCTTTTCAGTCAGATGATGGTCAGTACATGGAATGAGCTGCCAGTGGAGGTGGTTGAGGCTGGTACATGAACAATATTTAAAACAACGTAGCCAGATACATGGATTAGAAAGTTTTAGAAGCATATGGGCTTAATGTGGGCAAATGGGACTGGCTTAGGTGGGCATCTTGTTTGGCTTGGACCAGATGGATTGAGGTGCCTGTGTTCATGCTCTATGATTCTAAGACAAAGCTTTACATTCCAGAATTCCTGAAACGTCCTTCATTTTAAGGAAACTTGGTTTCCCCTCTATTGTGGTTGATGGAAGCCTCACTCAAATTTCCTTCATTTTACACAAATGTCTGCTCTTATCCTCCCTCCCTCCTTGCAGGCAGAGCAGGGAAAGAATTCTCTTGGATCTTGCTTTCATTCCACTAGCATCTGTATACAGCATACCACCCTTCACCATTTCTACCAAATGTATCAAGTTTCTGCCACTGGTCATATCTTTCCCTCTTCCACTTTGTTCTTCTTTCTTCAGGGAGAACTGCCCACTTGATTCCCTGATCCACCAATTCCCATCATCTTGCACTTCCCCTGGCAACTCTGCGAAGAACACCATCTGACCCGACACCTCCTCCTTCACCAGGGATCTAAACAGCACCTCATGGTGAGATATTCAATGTTCACCTCCTCAATCTCATCTCTTGCCTTTCGAACTATTAGCACGGCCTTCACTATATAAGTAAGGCCGAGTATAAACTGGGAGTCCATTTTCCAGATTACAACCTGCGCTTGGTTTGCACTGAACTTTCAGTTGCGTGTCATTCCAACTCCTCTTTCCACTCCCACACCAATCCGCCAGTAGCAAATGTTCACATCTGTCATGGTGAGGCCAAGTGCAAGCTAGAACAGCACCTCAGATCTCACTAGCTCTACCACCCAATGGCATGATTTCCATTTCCAGATAACCTGCACTCCCTGTTTTCCTTTCCCACCCCTACTAGTCCACCCAGGGTCTTTCTCTCTCCTACATTCCCATTATCTCAAATCTATACCACGCCGTGCCTGTTTCTATTTACCCATAACCTACACGCTTTATCAATTGGAGTTTTTTTCCCCCTGCCTACATATTCTATTCCCTTCTTCATCTGGTTCCACTTGCCTTTCATCCCTCCCATGTCTGGTTCCATTTACCACTGTCCAGCCATTGCCTCAACACTGCCCCTTCCCTTTTCCCCATCTGCCCATCATCACCCACCTAACCACATTCTACCCATCTCTTACCAGTCTCTGTGTCACCGCTCCTCTTCACTATCTTTCTGCTACATTTCCCTCTATCCTTTTACCTCCACAGGTGCTGCTTGAATAGGTGCACAATAGCTGATAAAACATAGTACCAGAAGTGTCTTAACTTGCAAATCCTCTAATTTCCTTTTGCAAATGTTTGAGGCACAGGGAGATTACAAATTTGTATAAATTATGCCTGGCAGCATCCCTTTTTAATTGGCAACATTACAAAGTAATTGTTCATACTCCCAGGTGAGTGGAAGTCAGCCTCAGGCATCTCTGAAATGTTGATGCAAGTACGCAGTGAAAACTAATCCTGCTTTAGAGATGGTTTTCTCAATTTGCTTAATGATAGCAACAAATACCTACGGATCCTGAGAAAAAAAGATATTCCACAGTTTTCAGCTTTTAGTTTTAACCTATTCAATTCAAAACAAATAATACATGTCAATCCTGTGAATGTTGCCAGTTGGTGGTCTTGCAATTTACATTCTTACATTTGCTAATCATCAGCATTCTAAATGTTCATTTTTCTGCAATTTTCTTATAGCTTTCCATTTTCAGACCGATTCAACACATCGATAGTCTGTGCACATCCACGAAGACGTGCCAGATTAAGCATGAACCTACTGCAAAAATTGCCTGTATTTCTGTTCCTCTGCAAATGATACTCAGGGTGAAATAGTAAGTCAGCATTTTCACAAAATTTAGTCTTGCTTAAAATATTTATTATGAAATATAAGATTGCTAAGTCATGAAATATTTTTTTATTATTTCCTTAAATATTTTCCAGAAGAATCTGAAAATGGATGATATCCTGGTATAAAGAGAAACCTAAGCAGAAGGCATAAACAAAATTTCTTACACAACTCCAAGCTACAATGAATAAAATGAGTGATTCTCTATAGCTCAGAGTGAAAAGCTTGTAATATATGGCAGACAGGCAAGGAATTAATGCCGCCGGAACTGAGCGAGAATTAAATTTTTTAAGTGGTGATGCTTAAGAGTTTGGTAGGACACTGAGGAAAGCTGACTCGCAATATGTATGAAGAGGCAAATTCAACCAATGAGCTGCTGTTTTACAGCTGCACGTTGCAGAGATTTGAGACTATGACAGGGGAGAAGTTCACTGCCTTTAATTGGAGGTCATTGCATTGTAGGTGGGAGCGAGGGGAATGACTTTTCAGAAGAGTGGTGAAACAGAGCGGTCTGCTCCACATATTTTAAAGAGGTTCTTGGGAATCTGCATCAGGAGGTGTGTGGGCTTAGGCTTCAGGAGTATTATACCAAAGCACTGGCCACCAGGATAATCAGTCTTTGGGATCAGGTGGGGCATTCACCTAGTGGGGCAGGTGACCTGGATATGGAAATGACCTGGGCAGGGATGATAAGGATATCAGCAGCAAATCAGGATAGTGAGCGAACACTCAGAAAAGGGGGGACAGATGTGAGTCGATAGAGTTCTTGGAAACCCTGCTGCAGGTCACGACAGTCTGTTCTCCCGTCTCTAAAGGTGGCAGCGATCTTAACTCTCCTAATCCGTCCTGTCTCAGTCAAGTAGCTCACTCCGCTCATGGCCTCATTTGACATCTAAATATGCATTTCCTGTAGCAATCTGCTTTTAGTCCAAATCCACTCTTGTATCACACAGAAAACAAACGAGTAAATGAAAGAAAGCTTCTGGTCTAATGTACCCTTTACTGACTGACTTAGATTTTTGTCAAGTTTATTTATAGGTTCAGGCTCAGACTTACACTTGTCTGTTAAATTTCTACTTCGTGTTTACAAAGTAAGGTAAACGTTTTCCAGCTTTGATTTTTTTTATGTCATGATCAAGACTATTCAGATCTAGGCACAAAATGTGATGGCATTGAGTTTGCTGACCACAAAGTTCTAAACTCAAATGAAGACCTTAAGCCCTATGCGGTATAGATAACTATGGGTAACCTCACTAAAGGGAGGTTACACTGTAGACACAAAGACTAGTTCACTTCCCTGTTTATCCTCCATGGTGAGTTTAGCTGCCAATACCCATGATTTGAGTGGTGGGTCCTCCCTCCCTACTTAGGAGGAAATACTTCCAGCCAACAAACTAATTTAAACAAAGTTCATTTATTTTTAGAGATACACATTTAAATCCAAACTGAATTCTTAAAACATATTTAAAACTAACAGAGGATTTTTTATCTCACAAAAATTTCCACATTACAAATGATTTTTAAAACACCAAGGATTTCTAAACCACAGATACGATTTCTATAAGCTAAAAAGGCATATCAATGAGCTGTAGATGAACAAATTGCCCAACACAGAAATCGCCGGCTGTGAAATAGAGTCTAGTTCATCCTGCTTTCTTTACAGACCATTCCTAACAAGCCTGACTGCTCTCTTACATTTATACTGTTTTTCTGCTACTTGGGTGACCTCACATGCATGTGATATTTTCTCAGACACCTTTGTTTTTACACAATTTGATGTGCTATATGTTAGAATTAATCCGGTCTTCATACTTTATTGAACTAAATAACTTTGCCGGCATTGTCTGGTTTGAATTAGGCCAATTAACATAAACCCATTGTCTTACGCTGTATCTCCTGAGCAGTCAGCCCAGGTGCAGTGAGTCAGTATCCTGTACCCTATAGACAGTGCTGTTCAGGACACAGACAGACAGACATACTTTATTGATCCCGAGGGAAATTGGGTTTTGTTACAGCCGCACCAACCAGGAATAGTGAAGAAATATAGCAATATAAAACCATAAATAATTAAATAATAATAAGTTAATCATGCCCAGTGGAAATAAGTCCAGAACCAGCCTATTGGCTCAGGGTGTCTGACACTCCAAGGGAGGAGTTGTAAAGTTTGATGGCCACAGGTAGGAATGACTTCCTATGACGCTCAGTGTTACATCTCGGTGGAATGAGTCTTTGGCTGAACGTACTCCTGTGCCTAACCAGTACATTATGGAGTAGATGGGAGTCATTGTCCAAGATGGCATGTAACTTGGACAGCATCCTCTTTTCAGACACCACCATCAGAAAGTGCAGTTCCACCCCCACAACATCACTGACCTTACGAATGAGTTTGTTGATTCTGTTGGTGTCTGTTACCCTCAGCCTGCTGCCCCAGCACACAACAGCAAACACGATAGCACTGGCCGCCGCAGCATTGTCCGGCAGATGTTGAAGGACCTCAGTCTCCTCAGGAAATAGAGACAGCTCTGACCCTTCTTGTAGACAGCCTCAGTGTTCTTTGACCAGTCCAGTTTATTGTCCATTCGTATCCCCAGGTATTTGTAATCCTCCACCATATCCACACTGACCCCTTGGATGGAAACAGGGGTCGCCAGTGCCTTAGGCCTCCTCAGGTCCACCACCAGCTCCTTAGACTTTTTCACATTAAGCTGCAGATGATTCTGCTCGCACCATGTGACAAAGTTTCCCACCGTAGCCCTGTACTCAGCCTCATCTCCCTTGCTGATGCATCCAACTATGGCAGAGTCATCAGAAAACTTCTGAAGATGACAAGACTCTGTGTTGTAGTTGAAGTCCGAGGTGTAGATGGTGAAGAGAAACAGAGACAGGACAGTCTCCTGTGGAGCCCCAGTGCTGCTGACCACTCTGTCTGACACACAGTGTTGCAAGCGCACGTACTGTGGTCTGCCAGTCAGGTAATCAATAATCCATGACACCAGGGAAGCATCCACCTGCATCACTGTCAGCTTCTCACCCAGCAGAGCAGGGCGGATGGTGTTGAATGCACTGGAGAAGTCAAAAAACATGACCTCACAGTGCTTGCCGGCTTGTCCAGGTGGGCGTAGACACGATTCAGCAGATGTAGACGATGGCACCCTCAACTAGTCGGGGCTGATAAGCGAACTGGAGGGGGTCTAAGTGTGGCCTAACCATAGGCCGGAGCTGCTCTAGAACAAGTCTCTCCAGAGTCTTCATGATGTGATGCCACCAGTGTGTAGTCATTGGAGCCACTGGGGCGCAGCATCTTCAGTACAGGAACAAGGCAGGACATCTTCCACAGCACAGGAACCCTCTGGAGATTCAGGTTCAGGTCTATATGGCACATATAAGATAGCAAGCACATATATGGTATTAGACAAAAAAAATAATCCAAAGCCCTGAGTCCATGAATGTTGCAGCAGTCTGCAGTTGACCACAATGTAGTTTGTCTTCTGGCAAGCAAACACTGGGGGGCAGCACCAACTCCAGCATGGGCACTGCACCACACCACCTCTAGTGGAGCACACAGACTATCTCAGCTGTCTCCTGGGTTGTTGTAAATGGGCAACACCCTGGCTTGAAACCTAATCCTTACCTCACACAGCTTCCCTGCAGTCCACCAATCAGCGTTCCACATTAACAATGTCCAACAGGGGTTTGCAATCACAAGGTAAGTGACTAAGACGATCATTCACCGCTAGCCTGCACGCTGCCTTCATGCACCGACTCCTCCAATTCCTCTCTGACACAGGCAACAGCACAATCTTCACCAAGTCCAGTTCCTTCAGTTTCTCTGCCAATGAGCGGTTCGCTGATGGGGTGGACCTGCCATACTTAAAGTTCTTAATATCCAACAAAAATTTGCAAAAATAGTATTGCGAATAGACCAGAACACAAATCCAAAATATCTAGCTGACATAACACTGACATAGCACTGAGGAAGGCAGTTTGAAACAGGAATGCTTCTTTCTGATGCATTGGCTTTGAATTAAAACAGGATTAATTCTTACAATGAAATATTTGTTTCCATGTGGTTCACATGAAATAAAGTAGCTTAAATAGTTGAACAGTACTAACAGTATGTAACAACAAGTAAATGAAGTATTGCAGTTCAACCCTGAATTAGAGAACTAGAGAGGGTACTGAAAAGATTCACAATGATGATTCTAGAAATGAAGACCGTAAGTTATAAAGAGAGTGTGCATAAGATTGAATTGTTTTCCTTGGATTGAAGGAGGTAAGAAGTTACTTGAGAGCTGTTCATAAAATTGTGAGTGATGTGAATTAGGTGGTCAGTTTTTTTCCTAGAATTCTAAAACTAGAGGTCATACGAGGGGTGATTGACAAGCTCTTGGCCTAAGGAAGACGGAGTCAATGTTAGAAAACCTAGCACATTTATTTTTCAACATTATCCCCTCCTATATGTACACATTTAGTCCAGCGGTTGTGGAGCATACATATCCTTCTTTGTAGAAGTTGGCACCTTGGACCTCCAGAAGTGGTCCACAGCAGGGGTGATTGATAACTTTGTGGCCTAAGGTAGGAGGAGGTGAGTTATTAACTTCAAACTTTCTGCATAAGTGGTCAGAGAGTTGAACTGCATGGGCATGTAACGAGAGCTGTATAACTCATCTCCTTCTACCTCAGGCCACAAACTTATCAATCACCCATCTGTGGACCTTTTCTGGAGGTCCAAGATCTGTATGCTCCACGACTGCTGGACTAAGTGTGTAAATGTAGGAAGGGACTATGTTGAAAAATGAATGTGCTAGGTTTTCTAACATTGACTCCGTCTTCCTTAGGCCATGAGCTTGTCAATCACCCCTCGTATGTTTAAGGTGAGAGGAAGAAAATTTAAAGTAGATCTGAAGGGTAGGTTTCCTCACAGATGGCTCAAGCTGCCAAGGAGATGGTAGGATCTGGAAAAAGACACTTAAAAGACATTTGCACAGTTTTATGGATAGGGAAAGGTTAGAGGGATATATTCGAAATGCAGGCAAATGAGATTAGAAGTCTGGGTCAAGAAGGCACTTTTGTCAGAGAGGAGTTGGGTAAAGGGCCTGTTTCTGTGCTGTAGAACACTCTCACTCATATTGGGGTGCAGAGGCAAGATTTTATTTAGAATGCAGTCCCCATCTTTCCAAGTCACGTCCTATGTCTTTAGAAAAGAGGAACTCCAAGCCGGCATTTTCTTAGACACAGTTGAAAATGCATTTCACTGACAGGAAACAGATAAAACTGGTCTTTTGGCAAGGGATATTGAAAAGAATGGGGAGAAAACACACTGATCTTATCCAAGACCTATTAAGAATGCATGCCTGCCATCTGCATCTGGTTAGCTCATTAAAGATACCATTCAATGCTTTGGTTACTTTGAAGTAACAAATAATGAAGGCGGGTGCTTCTATCTTCACTGCATTTCTATAGCTGTCAATCTGGTGGGTGCACATGGCATATTCTTTGTGTCCACCACTTCCACACTGAGGAAGAAGTCTCCTGCTGATGATGGACTATCAAGGCCTAGGAACTTACATGTCTTTCAGATGATCTAACCATTGGGTGAATTGGACTAATGGACTAACCTATTCCAAACTGCAGGTATTGAAAAGGTTTGAAATGGTAACTGGTTGGTGCACCACAGCCACTGTAGCTTGAGTTGTTACAATAAAAGCTCGGTCTAATTCATACCAAGATTCTTGCAAGATAGTTGCATCTTTATTAAAAGATGGCAGGTCTCTTAATGCAGATTGACCACATTTAGTGTAATGCATTGTATTAATAATAGTTCTGGATTACTGTTTTAAAAATAATAGAGAAAATTGCCAGTGATGTCTTTCTAAACATGTTAAAACATACTTATTTGCAAACAAAAGGCAAAAGGGAAAAGTAAGTTTTATTTGATAATAACTGGTAAAAGATGTAAGGAAGGATGGTAGAGAGTTAACTTCTGTGTGTTGGGAAAGTGTTCTACAAATCACAAGTGAAGGATCTTTCGTTCAGGCTGAGTTGGTGTTGTTCATTATTCACACTGGGGGTTTTATCTAAGAAATCTACCAAACTATGCAAGTTTCTTTATCATTGTACATCATCCATTGGCAACTTCTGATAAGAACTCTGCATGATTGCACTCAGATCAACGTCTGCAATTGGTTTGGAGACCATATTAAAAGCATCACTGCAGAAACCCAAGGTCAATGATGCCAAGTCCCAACTGGGGTTAGAAATGAATTTCACGAGATCTGTCTGCTCTGACTCATTATTTCTTCTATAAATGAGAGAACGCCTTAAGATTTTCTTTTCCTAGATTCAACACTGATTTCAATTAATTAATCATCATGCCTCAGTTGATATTGAAAATATTTTGGAAAGTAAATACTACAGTAATGACTCCCAGGGATACTCTTTTCTTTCTGACTGTGATCCTATTATTACTATGATCACAGTTTCCACAGCAGCTCACTTATTTGCCAATAGTTCAATACACACACCAACAACAGAAGAAGAAAAACAACTCGGTGATTTATGATGAGGGATAGCTGCCTAAAAATTACTTTCAACCATTGGGTTAACTGGTGATTCACAACCTGTATCTCAGAGGGTACTTTAGGCTCCTTCAGGAGGTGGTAGGTTGTGGCAAGTCCAGGTGGGAATCTGTCTCTGCCCAAATTCATGATGGGATTCTCTATGGGGCAAGATTTTCTCTGGCTCCTCTCTGCATTTCCTCAAGGAAGAAGGTAATACCCTACTTCACAGTTACAGATACATGCAAGAATATTGTAGATATATTTAAGAAAATACCGTATGGTTTCAATATAATGCCAACCCATCTTTTAACAATTTAAATAAATTTTCCTTCTCCCTCATGTAACTGGCACAGTTTGAGTCTGACTTTTAAAAGAGTGAATCTCTATGCAGAGAGCCTGAGCCTGGTTCCAAAAATGAGGGCAAGTGTTTAATCTAGTAATGATAAATCCTGTTTCTTAATAACTCAATGCAACAAGGATTAAAAAATGGAATTGTACTTAGAGAATATGTATTCTGCCCACAAAAATAACCTGACAGCTGGTTGAGACACACCCGTGAATGCCTACGGGTAGCTTCAATTAACAAAAACATTGGAAGACAATGCACAAAATACGCCAAAGTGATCATGCTATTAAAAAAGAGTTAATTTAATGCACTTTTAACTAAAAAGCAAAGGCCATCATTTTGAGGGAACTGTTTCCTGAGATGGTGACCTCCCATCTGATAATGATCTTTGGGCTTCAATTGAGTGAGGTCCTGAGAGGAAGCCATTCAGCTGGAGGCTTCCTGATCTGTGAAATTGAAACTATCAGCACCACTTCTTCACCACAGAATAAAATTCCTTCATTGGTGCCACAGAATAAAATTCTTCCCTCCTGCTTAGTTCCTCACTCCAGTCTATTGGCAGCCGGCTGATGGTTTGAGCTGCAGTGGTCGCTGCTGAGTTGGGTAGAATGCATTATGGGTCAGGAATCCAATGGTGAACCCCACTGCACTTGTTGCAAGTGAAGGCTCTGGACTAAGTCGCAACATTTTCTGGACTTTGTCCTCTCTTGAGCCAGGAGCCTGTTCAACATAAAGGACGTCCTTGGAAACACAATTGAATAGGCTCCTGGCTCATGAAAGCACAAAGTCCAGAAAATGTTGCGACTTAGTCCAGTCATTCCTTATTCATAAGATAAGACAGGAGCAGAATTAGGCCATTCAGCCCATCGAGTCTGTTCGACAATTCCATTGTGACTGATTCCACATCCCAATCAACCCCATACACCTGCCTTCTCGCCATATCCTTTGATGCCCTGACCAATCAGGAAACTATCACCTTCCACCTTAAATATACCCATAGACTTGGCCTTCACCACAGTCTGTGGTAGAGCTTTCCACAAATTGACCACCCTCTGGCTAAAAAAAATTATAAAAGGTCATCCCTCAGTTTTGAGGTTGTGCCCTCTAGTTCTGGATACCCCCATCACTGAAAATTGGTGCAGAAGCAGAGCTGAGGAGTCAGACATCAGGAAGAGCCGTGGTAGTAGGGGACTCCATAGTAAGAGGTACAGAAAGGGGTTTCTGTGGCAACAGGTGAGATTTAAGGATGGTGTGTTGCCACCCTGGTGCTAGGATCCAGGACATCACGGACTGATTGCAGGGAATCCTCAAGGGTGAAGGTGAACAGCCGGAAGTGGTAGTGCATGTCGGCACAAATGACATCGGGAAGAAGAGGAAAGACATTCTGCAGCGGGACTTCAGAGAACTCGGAAGAAGGCTGAAAAGCAGGACTTCCAGGGTGGTTATCTCTGGTTTGCTTCCAGTTCCTCGTGCTGCAGAGGGCAGGAACAGGGAGATAATAAATCTGAATGTGTGGCTGAGAAACTGGTGCAGGAAGCAAGGATTTACGTTCTTGGACCACTGGGATCTGTTTTGGCGTAGGGATGAATTGTACAAAAGGGACAGGTTGCACCTTACTAGGCGGGGGACCAGCATTCTGGCAGACAGGTTTGCCACTGCAACACAGATGTGTTTAAACTAAGTAGTGGGGGGAGGGGTGAACTGGAAATATAAGGATGGAGTTAAAGGGAAAGTGAAAATAAGAAAAGTTAAAAAGGACAACAGAATTAATGGAGTAGAAAGCTCAAGAAGAGATCATACAGTATGGCCAAGTGAAATAGGAATTGATATGAAAGAAGAGGGGAGTACCGAATTAAAAGTATTACATATGAATGCACCAAGTATAAGGAATAAAGTAGATGAGCTTGAGGCTCAGCTGGAAATTGGCAAGTATGATGTTGTGGGAATAACTGAGACATGGCTTCAAGCGGACAGGGCCTGGGAAATGAATATTCAAGGATATACATCTTATCGAAAGGACAGACTGACTGGCAGAGGAGGTGGGGTGGCTCTGTTGGTGAGGAATGATATTCAGTCCCTTGCAAGGGGGGGACATAGAATCAGGGGATGTAGAGTCAGTATGGATAGAACTGAGAAATTCTAAGGGTAGAAAGACCCTAATGGGAGTTATCTACAGGCCCCCAAACAGCAGTCTGGATGTAGGGTGTGAGTCGAATGAAGAGTTAAAATTGGGATGTTGCAAAGGTAATGATACAGTTGTCATGGGAGATTTCAACATGCAGGTAGACTGGGAGAATCAGAATGATACTGGACCCCAAGAAAGGGAGTTTGTGGAGTGCCTCCGAGATGGATTCTTAGAACAGCTTGTACTGGAGCCTACCAGGGAGAAGGCAATTCTAGATTTAGTGTTGTGCAATGAACCGGATTTGATCAGGGACCTCGAGGTAAAGGAACCATTAGGAGGTAGTGACCATTATATGATAGGTTTTAACCTACAATTTGAGAAGGAGAAGGGAAAATCGGATGTGTCAGTATTACAGTTGAACAAAGGGAACTATGGAGGTATGAGGGAGGAGCTGGCCAAAGTTCAATGCAACAATACCCTAGCAGGGAAGACAGTGGAACAAAAATGGCAGGAATTTCTGGGAATAATGCAGAAGGTGCAGGATTGGTTCATTCCAAAGAGGAAGAAAGATCCTAAGGGGAGTAAGGGGGGGCCGTGGCTGACGAGGGAAGTAAAGGGCAGTATAAAAATAAAAGAGAAGAAGTATAACATAGCAAAGATGAGCGGGAAACCAGAGGACTGGGAAGCTTTTAAAGGGCAACAGAAGATAACAAAAAAGGCAATACGCCAAGAAAAAATGAGGTACTAAGGTAAACTAGACAAGAATATAAATGAGGATAGTAAAAGCTTCTTTAGGTATGTGAATAGCAAAAAAATAGTTAAGACCAAAATTGGGCCATTGAAGACAGAAACGGGTGAATTTATTATGGGGAACAAGGAAGTGGCAGATGAGTTGAACGGGTACTTTGGATCTGTCTTCACTAAGGAAGATACAAACACTCTCCCAGGTGTAATAGTGGCCAAAGGAACTAGGGTAAAAGACGAACTGAAGGAAATTTATATTAGGCAAGAAACGGTGTTGGATAGACTGTTGAGTCTGAAGGCTGATAAGTCCCTGAGACCTGATGGTCTGCATCCCAGGGTATTTAAAGAGGTGGCTCTAGAAATCGTGGACGCATTGGTAATCATTTTCCAATGTTCTATAGATTCAGGAACAGTTCCTGCTGATTGGAAGGTAGCTAATGTTGTCCCACTTTTCAAGAAAGGAGGGAGAGAGAAAACAGGGAATTATAGACCAGTTAGCCTGATGTCAGTGGTGGGAATGATGCTGGAGTCAATTATAAAAGAGGAAATTAGGACACATTTGGATAGCAGTAGAAGGATCAGTCCGAGTCAGCATGGATTTATGAAGGGAAAATCATGCTTGACTAATCCTCTGGAGTTTTTTGAGGATGTAACTATGAAAATGGACAAGGGAGATCCAGTGGATGTAGTGTACCTGGACTTCCAGAAAGCTTTTGATAAAGTCCCACATAGGAGATTAGTGGGCAAAATTAGGGCACATGGTATTGGAGGCAGAGTACTGACATGGATTGAAAATTGGCTGGCTGACAGGATACAAAGAGTAGTGATTAACGGGTCCTTTTCAGAATGGCAGGCTGTGACCAGTGGGGTACCGCAAGGTTCGGTGCTGGGACCGCAGCTGTTTACAATATACATTAATGATTTAGATGAAGGGATTAAAAGTAACATTAGCAAATTTGCCGATGACACAAAGCTGGTTGGCAGTGTGAAATGTCAGGAGGATGTTATGAGAATGCAGGGTGACTTGGACAGGTTGGGTGAGTGGACAAATGTATGGCAGATGCAGTTTAATATGGATAAATGTGAGGTTATCCACTTTGGTGGCAAGAACAGGAAGGCAGATTACTATCTAAATGGAGTCAAGTTAGGAAAAGGGGAAGTACAACAAGATCTAGGTGTTCTTGTACATCAGTCAATGAAAGCGAGCATGCAGGTACAGCAGACAGTGAAGAAAGCTAATGGCATGCTGGCTTTTATAACAAGAGGAATTGAGTATAGGAGTAAAGAGGTCCTTCTGCAGCTGTACAGGGCCCTGGTGAGACCCCACCTGGAGTATTGTGTGCAATTTTGGTCTCCAAATTTGAGGAAGAACATTCTTGCTATTGAGGGAGTGCAGCGTAGGTTCACAAGGTTAATTCCCGGAATGGCAGGACTGTCATATGTTGAAAGATTGGAGCGACTGGGCTTGTATACACTGGAATTTAGAAGGATGAGAGGGGATCTGATTGAAACATATAAGATTATTAAGGGATTGGACACACTGGAGGCAAGAAGCATATTCCCACTGATGGGTGAGTCCAGAACTAGAGGCCACAGTTTAAGAATAAGGGGTAGGCCATTTAGAACAGAGATGCGGAAAAACTTTTTCACCCAGAGAGTGGTGGATATGTGGAATGCTCTGCCCCAGAAGGAAGTGGGGGCCAATTCTCTGGATGCATTCAAGAGAGAGTTAGAGACAGCTCTTATAAAAAGTGGGGTCAAGGGATATGGGGAGAGGGCAGGAACAGGGTACTGATTGTGTATGATCAGCCATGATCACAGTGAATGGCGGTGCTGGCTAGGAGGGCCAAATGGCCTACTCCTGCACCTACTGTCTATTGTCTATTGTCTATCACAGGAAACATCCTCTCCACACCCACCTTATCTAGTCCTTTCAACATTCAGCAGGTATCATCTCAATCTTTGTTTACTTCATTTGTTAAGTTCTGCTAACCAGCACACTGTTTCATAAATAGTATTTACGTCTTGGAAAGAATTTGTGTAAAGTTCCTATAAACCATATGGAACGTCTCAGTTTAGTGTTAACTCGTGTATGCAGGATGACTTTAAAAGCAATATGCACTTCAAATGCAAAAGACTAAGAACTTTGCGGAGGACACCTGCTCTGAAAATGACAGGCACTGCTGGAAAGGGGTTAATGTATTTGAATGCACAATTGGAAGTCATACCTGATCCCTCATGCCTGTCAGACCAGTCACTATGCAACACAGAATGGCAACATACAGGATCGTGGAATTTGCATGGGCTTGCCTGTCACCTCCTGTCATTCTTGCTCCTCTCTTAAGAAAATCCTATGGTGAACCCAACTGTGGTTTACTCTAATTCTGCATGTTCTGGGGTCTCTGATGCCACCTGCAGCTGGAACAGACATGATTCTCTGGAAAACTTGGTTGATGGTTTAACCACAGCCTTTTGTTGTAATACTGTGGCAAATTGTGCAAACCTTAAAAGGACAAGATCTTTATGACTGCTCCTGGGAGTTCATATTATGCTATTAATTAAGCTCATATTGGCACTCCTGGTATATACATCTCATGGCTACGAGTTGATATCTATCATTCTGGTTTGAGTTTTTATTCAAGCCATGAGTCTGGCTCACTGATTTCAAACAACATGGAATGTGGCCAGAAGGAAAAGGACTGAAATATTTTTAAGAAACTTATACCAAATAGTTTTTTTTTCTGATTCCAGCAACTTTGAAGAAGCCACAAATTAATTTTATCTAGTCTATGCCAGCGCATAATAATTATTTGTTTTCTTCAATATGTTATGTTTGCAAGTTCTGGCAGTTGTGTTTTCACATATTTTTGAAAGGTGCGACAATCATTAATTAGAAAAATAGTCAAATGGTGTGGAGTACGACACATCAGCTGACTCCCAAGTTGAATCTTACACCTACATGTAATGATCTACCTGTTTCTGTTACATCTCATGTGGTTAGCCATGTGATTCTCGACAGAAATGTGAATTAGGACTAAGTTCTTCTACAATCACTGCTGGAGTCGTCTTGTTTTGTATCATATCCTTGGGAAGGGGTTTCCTTGTCTCTGTTTTATGCCCCCGAGAGTTGCAGAGCAAATTATTTTTTCCTTTACATTTGTTATCCAGTTTTAGTATTTTGAAATTGAGTGCAGCAGTGCAACTGCAGAGAGTCATCCAATTTTAGCTGCTCCTCAACCTGTTCCCAGCACCTTCACAGGTTTCTCTAATGAGCCGTGTCCTGGTCATGCACTGGTTTGCTGGTCTCAATGAACTTCGGCGTGGCTGGGTTAGGTGAGGAAAGCTGACTGAGAATCTGTTGCCCACTGCCATACAGTTACTCAGGTGAGAAGTGGGACTTTGTCATCTACACTTTCTTGATTATTGTCACACTCTCAATGTATTGTGCCTATGCCGCAATCCTGCTGACAATGGTGGCATTGCTGTTGTTTGGTGAAATGACCACTACCTCGCAGAAGTAAGAAGCCAGTTCTCTGAAATCTCCTCGTGCCTCACTGCCCCATAACCAACCACTGAACATCAGCCCATTGTCTCACCACAGACCCTGACCTTATTTCCTTCGGTTTCTCCAAACCCAGAGTCTTTCAACTCTGCTCATCCTATTTCTTACCCTCTAGAGGATACATGAATAGATATGGCAGATGTCTTGTTTCAGCTTAGCCTTGCCCTATACAATTTCTTTCTTACTACTAATTCTCTGTTCGTTCTCCCTTTCTCCAGCCTTTCCCATCTGCAACCAAGAGGCCTCTCATGATCTCCACCGTTTTTATAGTTTTCATATTCCTATTTGCACCAGGCTTTTTTATTTTTAGCAAAGACATCCAGTCTCTTCATACATCTATCCCCCACGAGGATGACCTTTAATCTTTCCTTGAACAGAGACCAAACTAGTTGCCCTCTGTCACTAGGTTCCATTGTCAGGCAGAACATTCTCACTATGATAAAAATAAATCAAAGGTAAAACTACAGGATCTTCCACGTTTCTCTGTGAGATCTATCAAACTGTTTTTGTTTCAGTTGTGATTAGGCCACTCCCTCACCTATTTCTCTGGTACATTGACAGCTGTGTCATTGCTGCTTTCTGTTGCCCTAAACAGCATAAAAGCTTCATTAACTTTACTGCTAGTTCCCATCTTCATCTCCCATTCTTTCTTTCCTTTTGTTTCTTGATTTTTCAATCTCCATCTCAGGGTACAGGCCTGTGGCCAATTCCCATTATTAATCCATGGACTCCAACAGATACTTTGATGGTGCCTCACAGTCTGCTTCTGCAAAGGACTTGATTCCCTTTTCCAAGTTTCCTCATTTCTGCTCTGATGACGAGATCTTCCATACTTCTCTCTCTCTCCCATCTTGGCCCTTCTGCGAAGGTTAACCTCACTTTTCATCCCATTTATCTCCAAATTGAAGGGATCATCCTCAGTACTTCCTGCAACTTTCAGTGGGATTTCATCACTGAACTAATTTTCTCCTCTTCCCTTTGTGAAGGGTCTGTTCCCTCAGTGACTCCCCAGTTCCCAGTTCACCATCAGCTACATGGATACCCTTCCTACCACATTTCCATTGCAACACTTGTCATTTTGCCTTCCGATCATCCAAGGACCAAAACATTCCCTGCAGGCAAAGAAGCAATTCACTCCCATTTATCCCAACTGCATGTGGTCTTCACAGTGTGGTCTACTCTGAACTGAAAAAAGCTATTACATATTGAATGATCTCTTTGCGGAACATCTCTGTGCAATCTTCAAAGGTAAGCTCAAGCACCCAGGTGCTGGATTTCTTTAACTCTCCAGCCTACTTCTTCTCTGACTTCTGTGTCCTTGGCCTTTAACACTAGTGGATTTATTTTCCAAAGACACCCAGCTTGCTGAACATCTCATCAACCTTAGAGGTGTGCTTCAGTTCTGAGGACTCAGTAACTTTTCAAGTTACAACCATTCTACTTCATGTCAGATCTGAAGTAACCATAGAGAATATTAGGGCCAAGTCAGGTAGTGTCTGTGGGCAGAGAGGCCAGGCTTTTAAAAAAGTCCAAAAGTACTTTTATTATGAAAGTAAGTTTACTTTATACAATTTTGGGTTCATCTCCTTATTGGGAGAAACCCAACAGAACAAATTAAAACAAAAGAAAATGGTCAAACATCCAATATGCAGAGACAAAAAAAAACAATTTGTGCAAACAATAAAAGTAAGTACCGTAAATAGCATTCAGAGCAAGTCCATGAAGCCAGGCACTACTGCAACCGATTCAGAACTCCATTAGTTGCAGGTCACAGCCTCGGTTCGGCGCAGAGATGAGCAAACCTCTAGCCCTGATGCCCTGGCCATTTCAAGCTGGCACAGCGCTTAAGTCATTCAACCTTCAGGTCGTTCCTTGCTCTTGAACCTGAGCCCTGCCTCCTGGTACACTCTCAGACCCAGGCCCTGCCACCTCGATTCGGCCCTTACCTGATCTTTCCAATTCAGCTCTGTTGTAATGTGAGTATTGTTAAAAGTAAGTTAATACTAATTGGGAAGCTTTTGGTAGCAAGAGGCGGGATCTGGGGTTGGCGGGGTCTTTACTTCCGCTCTTTTTACTCCCAGTATGCATTGTGTATAGTTCCTCCGCCCATGCCACACGAGGCACCTGGAAGCCTCTGTATTGTAAATATCATTTGCTGTTCCAGATAAAGATGCCTTTTTGGCTATCAAGTTGTCGAGTGGTCTTTTTGTAAAGTAGAAGTTACCACAAGCTCAGCACTTAAATCGATCAGACCTTGGGTCTTTCCTCACTGTTGGGCCCAGACTCCATCTCGACTCTGCTTCTCCTCGGTTCAGCTGCATCAATTGCCTCCAAGCCAGCTCCAGCAATGGTCATATGTCAGCCCAGTCCCCGCTCTCCGGCCCGGATACACCGCAACCATCCAGCTTCTCCGAGACTTCAGTTCACACTGCAAAAGTGTCAGGCCGTACAGGCGGTTCAAAAGCTCAACTTTGACAGGGAAGTTATAGGCTATTGATTGCAGTGATCTTTTACTGGAATACGTGTGATTAATGAAGTATTTAGTTGTTTTCTTTGTTTTATTTGCCACCAGCAAGTAGTCGCTGAGCTTCACCAGCTCATTTGGGTTGGTGACTCCTCATCGTGGGTGTATGAGGCTCATTGAATGGGGTCATTAGCTCTGGATGTTTCTAGTTTTGTTTCAGATCCCAGCATCTGATATTTTTTGCTTCTCAGTCGCCAGCCAGTTCTGCTGTAACCTAGTTTTTTCTCTCTCTGCAGATGCTGACTGAGCTGCCAGGCTTTCTCAGCTTCCTCCTTTATTTCAGATTTTTAGCTACAGCCATCTTCTGCATCTCACAGCTCCAAAGGTATGTTTTGTTTCATTTTCTCTCCTCAGCCCAACCTCTATTTACACCTCCTCCAGACAGATTAGCTGCCAACAAGATGTCTTCACCAGCCTCTCCTGATCGACACCTGTCTGAATCACTCATCTTCACATTATCACAGACTTCTCATTTGTTCACTTCAGCCCTCATCCTTCTTTGAAGGTTTTTAAAAAACATCATCTACATTTACCCAGTTCGGAAGGAAGTTCCTTAACTTGAAATGTTAACTCTGTTTCTCCTTCCATAGACGAGTTGACAGTGCAGTACAGGCAGTCTCCGGGTTACGTATGAGTTCCGTTCCTGAGTCCGTCTTTAAGTCGGATTTGTACATACATTGGAACAAGTACATCCGGTATTATTTAGCTTCAGCCAAACATTTGTCTTAGTATATAGTATATATTTTACCTTTCTATGCATATAAAACACTTAAGAAACGTATGTCTTGCATATGTAATGTGAGAGAGGATAGTGAGATGAAGAATAAAGGACAGGTGGGGGCTACACAGTTCAGGAGTATTAAGTGTGTAGTAGACAAAGGTGAGGCGGGACAAGTGATAAGGAGGACACATGTACAAAGTGATGGTCTGATGGAACATGGAGTTAAATGTGCAGAAAGAATAAGTAAATTTAGGAAGGACAACAAATTCAAGGGGCGTATAGGCCGATGGGAGTTCGGGGAGCTGGGTTAAGCACAATAGGCAGCGATTTAAACAGAGAGAGGAGAAATGGGCTAAAAATTCTATATCTGAATGCACGAAGTATCAGAAATAAGGCAGATGAGCTTGAAGCACAGGTGCGAATGGGTAACTATGATGCTGTTGGGATAACGGAGACATGGCTGCAGGGAGATCAGACCTGGGAAATGAATGTAGAAGGGTATACGTGCTATCATAGGGACAGAAATGTGGGGGGGGGGGGTGAGGTGGCCCTGTTGGTGAGGAATGAGGTTCAGTCCTTTGCAAGGGGGGACATAGGATCAGGAGAATTAGAGTCTGTGTGGATAGAACTGAGGAACAGTAAGGGCAAAAAGACCCTAATGGGTGTTGTCTACAGGGCACCAAACAGTAGCATGGATATTGGGTGCAAGTTGAATAGGTAGTTAACATTGGCATGTGGCAAAGGTAATGTCGCAGTAGTTATGGGGGATTTCAACATGCAGGTGAACTGGGAGAATCAGGTTGGTGCTGGACCCCAGGATAGGGAGTTTGTAGAGTGCCTATGGGATGCATTCTTGGAGCAGCTTGTATGAGAGCCGACCAGGGACAAGGCTATTCTGGATTTAGTGTTGTGTAATGAACAGGATTTGATAAGTGATCTTGAAGTAAAGGAGATATTAGGAGGTAGTGACCATAATATGATAAGTTTTTATCTGCAATTTGAGAAGGATAAGGGCAGCTCGGAGGTGTCAATGTTGCAGTTGAACAAAGGAGACTATGGAGCCATGAGGGAGGAGCTGGCTAAAGTTAACTGGATGGATATCCTAGCAGAAAAGACAGTGGAACAGCAATGGCAGGTATTCTTGGGAATAATGCACAAAGTGCAAGATCAGTTCATCCCCCGGAGAAGGAAGGATTCAAAGAGTGGAAAGGGGCCACAGTGGTTGACAAAGGAAGTCAGAGATTGCATAGCATTTTAAAAAAAAGGAAGTATGACAGAGCTAAGGTGAGTGGGAGGACAGATGATTGGGGAATTTTTAAGGAACAACAGAACTTAACCAGAAAGGCAATATGGGGAGAAAAAATGAGGTACGAATGCAAGCTAGCCAGGAATATAAAGGAGGATAGCAAAAGCTTTTTTTAGGTATGTGAAGAGAAAGAAGATAGTTAAGAAAAATGTTGGGCTCTTGAAGAATGAATTGGGTGAAATTGTTATGGGAAACAGAGAAATGGCTGAAGAATTTAATAAGTACTTTAGATCTGTCTTCACTAGGGAAGACACAAGCAATCTCCCAGATGTATGGATGGACCAAGGAGATAGGGTAACAGAGGAAATGAAACAGATTGACATTAGGAAGGAAACAGTGATGAGTAGACTGATGGGACTGAAGGCTGACAAATCTCCAGGTCCAGATGGTCTGCATCCTAGGGTACTAAAGGAGGTGGCTCTGGAATTTGTGGATGCATTGGTAATCATTTTCCAATGTTCCTTAGATTTAGGATCAGTTCCTGAGGATTGGAGAATGGCTAATGTATTCCCACTTTTTAAGGAAGGAGGGAGGAAGAAAACAGAGAACTATCGTCCTGTCAGCCTAACATCAGTAGTGGGGAAGATGCTAGAGACCATTATTAAAGATGAAATAGTGGCATATCTAGATAGCAGTGACAGGATTGGGCTGAACCAGCATGGATTTACCAAGGGCAAATCGTGCTTGACTAATCTATTGGAGTTTTTCGAGGATGTAACCAGGAAGTTAGACAAGGGAGATCCAGTGGATGTAGTGTACCTCGATTTTCAGAAGGCATTTGATAAGGTCCCACATAGGAGATTGGTGGGTAAAATTAGAGCTCATGGCATTGGGGGGAAGATATTGACATGGATAGAAAACTGGTTGGCAGATAGAAAGCAAAGGGTAGCGGTGAATGGGTGTTTCTCGGAATGGCAGGTGGTGACTAGTGGGGTGCCACAGGACTTGGTATTGGGACCACAGCTGTTTATGATTTACATCAACGATTTAGATGAAGGCATTGAGAATAACATCAGCAAGTTTGCTGATGATACTAAGCTGGGTGGCAGTGTGACATGTGATGAGGATGTTAGGAGAATGCAGGGTGACTTGGATAGGCTGAGTGAGTGGGCAGATACTTGGCAGATGATGTTTAATGTGAATAAGTGTGAGGTTATCCACTTTGGGAGTAAGAACAGGAAGGCAGATTATTATCTGAACAGTGTAGAGTTAGGTAAGGGAGAAATACAAAGAGATCTAGGAGTCCTTGTTCATCAGTCACTGAAGGTGAATGAGCAAGTGCAGCAGGCAGTGAAGAAGGCTAATGGAATGTTGGCCTTTATTACAAAGGGAATTGAGTACAAGAGCAAGGAAATCCTTTTGCATTTGTACAGGGCCCTGGTGAAACCACACCTGGAGTATTGTGTACAGTTTTGGTCTCCAGGGTTAAGGAAGGACATCCTGGCTGTAGAGGAAGTGCAGCATAGATTCACAAGGTTAATTCCTGGGAAGTCCAGACTGTCTTACGCAGAAAGGTTAGAGAGACTGGGCTTGTACACACTGGAATTAAGGAGATTGAGAGGGGATCTGATTGCAACATATAAGATTATTAAGGGATTGGACAAGATAGAGGCAGGAAATATGTTCCAGATGCTGGGAGAGTCCAGTACTGGAAGGCATGGTTTGAGAATAAGGGGTAGGCCATTTAGGACAGAGTTAAGGAAAAACTTCTTCTCCCAGAGAGTTGTGGGGTCTGGAATGCACTGCCTTGGAAGGCAGTGGAGGCCAATTCTCTGGATGCTTTCAAGAAGGAGCTAGATCGGTATCTTATGGATAGGGGAATAGGGGAATCAAGGGATATAGGGACAAGGCAGGAACCGGTTATTGATAGTAGATGATCAGCCATGATCTCAGAATGGCGGTGCAGGCTCGAAGGGCCGAATGGTCTACTTCTGCACCTATTGTCTATTGTATTCCGATAATTAAACCACTGCATTGCTTAGTAATAATTGTAACTTTCATCGGGGCAGGGCCTTTCAAATGCTCCATTATTCTCACTTTATCCTTTATCCTTTAAAATTGTTCCAATTGTTGATTGACTGTAGCCTAATGCTTTTCCAATGACCGATGGCATTTCAACTCTTTCCAAACGCTTTATTATTTCCACTTTATTTTCAATCGCGATCACTTCCCGTCAATGGAACAGAAACACTGCAGGAGGCGGATCCCGAGCTGTGCTGGCTCCCAAGGTCCACTGGGTCCAAAGGACCACCGCACTGAGACAGGCCAATTGGGACAAGTGGGGGCTGTGCTGGGTTTGGGTATTTGATCCTCCACAATATTCCGCGTGGGAATTTAAACTGGAGGTGGCAGTGGGTTTTTTTTTTACAAGGTCGAGTTGCGAGCTCAAAATCAACCCAGCATGGATGGTACGGGAGTCACTGGATCGACATCAACCCGGCACGGAAGCAGTCTGTCATTGGATCGAACTTGGGAACCTCCGCTCTCAAGCCCGGTGCTGATCTCACTGCGCCACCAGCCGACCAGAACGGGGGAGGCGGGGTCAGGGTGAATCTTACTAAGAACAATTTAAGCCAAGTACAAAGTTAAACACTCAACAGTGTCAACGGCAACGACTTAAACTGGTGGACGGCATCGCGATCCTACTTAAAATAGCGGACAGCGTTCTCCTTCCTCAGTTCGTAAGTACAAGTTGTCCGTAAGTTGGACGTTCGTAACTCAGGACTGCCTGTAATTAATATCGTTGTGTCACAGCTCACAGAATTGGGTCTTCTTCATGATCTCGTGTAGAGTTTGCACTTTCTTTCCGTGGTCCCACAGTATTTTTTCTCCTTTAAATATTTAACCAATTCTCATTTGATAGTGTACTCCAAGAATGTGAGGGCACCATCAAGCACTGAATGACCTTGCTACATCATTATTCCATACATTGCTGGTTAGATTGACAATAGCCCCTGAAGTGACAATACAGAACGCAGCAGCTACACGGTTGATATGCTTGGTATTTTGCCACTTGTGGGAGTAACAGGAGATAGAGAGTGGTGCAGGAGGGGAATAGGGTTCTCTAAGTTAGAGCATGCCTGATGAGAAAATCAGCAATTGGATGTTTGAGGCACCAGGAGGACTCAGCAGATTTAGCCATTCACCCTGTAGATAGGCAGTGTGGAATTATTCTCCTAAGTGAATGACGTTATTGAGACCCTAGGTAAGAACACAAAAGAGTAAATCATGACAATCTGCAACAAGAGGATAACCATTGGAGGTAGGGTTGAAAATAGAAAATGTTTTCATTCACCTACTGGCTCCACAAACCAGAGCTGAGGAGGGCACTGTAAAAACCTTCAAGAACATTTCAATCAAAACCATAGGAAGTGCTTGAGATAGCTTGTGAAGAAGGTTAATTAATATGGTGAACCCTACATTTGAGAGAGCACACAGCACTGACACCATCACAATACCCCGAGTGCAGTCTGACCAATGTTTTGCAAGGCCTCAGAATTACATAATCACTCTTTCAGAACCCTGGGAGTAATCCATCTAGTCCAGGTGACTTATCTAACTTCAGACCTTTCAGCTTCCCAAGTAATTGCAACAACACTCGCTTCTGGCCCCTGACAGTCTCAATTTTCTGGCATCCAGCCAGGGCATGAAGCAACAATCAGCTATATGGCTCAGGAGAATAAGAATTTATGGATGTGGGACCATTATTTCGTCTGCATTATGTTAAAGAACTTAGACATCAGGTGCAAATCCCTTTTAGTGTTAGTGTTCATGGTGCAGATGCAGCCCTTACTCTGCTCCGGTGCCACATCAATCACAAAGCCATTATCTATTTCCAAAATGTGAGGGACAGGTCTCCACAGAGAAATGCAGGGAAGTGTACCTCATCCTGACGGCCATCTTTGTGTGCGGCTATATCAAGCTATGCATAGTATCAGCAGATGAAAGCACCAAGTGACACCATAAGCTAAGGTTTTGCCTGACCTTCAGCTCATGGTGTGACTTTACCCTGACGTTAAGAAAGATGGGTCTAGCTCTGAAGGCAAAAGAGGTACAAATACTGGAAGAAAATCTTTCCATATTGTCTGTGGAAGAAAATGATGTAAATCAGATTTAGATGCTGTTTGATAATCAGATTTCCTCCTTTTTGTTGGTTTAACTTTGGTGTCCAGAATATTTCTTTCAGTTGGATCATGTCATGTCATTTATCCCTGATAGAAAATGTTGTGTGGAAAACATCTTTTACCACATGTTAATCAGGCAGTGGTCTACACAGATTGTCCTCTAGGTTTGTAGGGGAAGGAAATAGGGGGACCCGACTGGGCAGTTCTCCAAGCAGACTCTTAGTCATTTAGCAGAGTGCCTCTTATCAGAGCTTTTAAATGGTTACCAAGACTGGCAGTGAGAAGGACAATAGACAATAGACAATAGGTGCAGAAGTAGACCATTCGGCCCCTCGAGTCTGCACCTTTCCTGTTAAATCCTTCACGCACAACCAGAGATTCAGTGCCAACACATTTTGCCCTCAAGGTGGCTACAATGCAAACATGATCAAAGCATTCAGTTCCTTCTTGAGTTTGCACTCTGGATGGAATGAGGTGGTCTTTATTGAGGTTTAGTGCAAGTTGTTATGTAATACAGGTCTCTATTCAACAGACCCACCCTAATGATGTACACAGAGACAAGCATCAGTTGCTGCTGGAAACACATCAGCTTGGTGAATATGCACTTTGGTTTCCCCAAAACTGCCCATTGCCCAGTGCAAGAAGCTGCTGTCTGGCACACTCTAAAATGCACGAAAACATTCAAAAGCTCGATGCAGCTGCTGCAGTTCGATGAGAAAAGGCCACAGATTAGGTCCATTTCACTTCTTAAAACTGGCAGGCTGTAACCTTTCAAATCTGTTGCTACCAGAATAGGAATGAAAAACTGACGTCGTGTTGGCATAATGTAAACCTGGTAAACAAAAAAAATGTTTATTTCAGTAAATGGCAAGGCATGAATCTATAAGACTGGTACTGCATTACTTACATAAGCCTATCACACCTACTGGGTCATAGGCCACTGACAGCACTTCACCAGAGTCCTTTGTCCTGGGCTAGTCTTTCAAGATGTCCCAAATAGCTCATCTTTTTAGTGTATCCTTCCTCTCCAAGTGATGAGGTGGAGCTTCTTCTGGTGGTTCTGCAGCACTGGGTTTTATATGGGATGGGTTGCTAGTCCGATGCCCAAACCCTCCTCCTTTCAAAGCCGGGCTTGGGACCACCCATGGTGGAATTGTAAGATCTGTACCTTGAAGGAACCTGGGATGATTAAGCCATTGCAATGGTGAGGGAATCAAAAATTTTGGAAGATGATTTTTGAATCTGGTTCAATATTTTTCAATGTTTTTATTGGATTTACCAACGGTGGCTATAGCACCGCACTGGTGCTTAAATAGAATGAGAAACAGATTTAGAGAATTAACAGGGAACAAATGTCTTATATAAATACAGCTTAAGCAGCCAGTCCTCAGTTAATGAGAGAGGATTTTGAAGCTCACTAGAATTCTTTAAACGATGGAGTAGGCACAGTTATCTGTTGTGTTTATGGATAACATGCAGTTGGCATTTGCAATTCACACCTGAAGTAAAAGTGATAAGAATTATATGGAGATAATAAAAGAAATGCCATCAGTCATTTTTGAAGTGAAGAAGTTTCTATAAGGAATATCTTTAATTTTATCCAGGCAATTAAATTAGTTTTGGACCCTGTGTATGCGTGTAGGACGGTCCTCAACCAGCAGTCTACCAGCATGTGCTTGAGCCCTCCCAGGCTCAGCAACTGTGTGCAGTGCAGTCCTCAGATTATCAGGCTGCTGGCATCTGCACCTTGATTGTCACTTCACTATTGTGGCCAAGCATTACTCCTGCTAATCGTTTTGCTGCTGGGTGAAGTCCGGTCTTTTGTGAACGGTCATTGAATTCAGTGCCGCACTTAAGGTTGCTGATGACACCACAGTTGCTGACCAGATCAAAGATGGTGACAAATCAGCATCTAGGAGGGGGAGTTGAAAATTGGCTGTGTGGTGCCATAGCAACAAACTCTCACTCAATGTCAGAAAAACTGAAGAGCTGATTATTGACCACAGGAAGAGGAAACTGGAGGTCCCTGAGGCAGTCCTCAACAGGGGATCAGAGGATTAGCAACTTTAAATTGTTCGGTATTATCATTTCAGAGGATCTGTCCTGGGTCCACCAGGTCAGCACCTGAGTCCCTCAAAGTCAACTTCCATGAGTGAAGTGTGTTCATCTCTGTGAAGCCACTACAATAACTCTTTTCACCAAGTTGAGCTTTGCACATGCACTCAGACCTAATACTGGGTGTCCTCTCTTTTCAACAGTCACTACCTATATATAGAAACGTAGAAACCTGTGCTTTTAGGTGCTGCCCTTTGTGCTTGAAGCTCAGTATATAGCCCCCTTATACTGCAGTGTTCTCTTCACTGGGTAAACCTTGCTCTTTACTCAAGAGTCTTGTAATCATCCATGGACAACAAATTCACCTGGGCTCCAGTGTCAAACTTGAATGGAATGGAATAACTGTCTCATTCCTGAAACAATCCAGTCTGTTTTACTAGCTCTAGCAGTCGGTACAGAATCTGCAAAGACTTCTCTGTTTCCTCAGCAGCCATGTGCACCTTACTCTTGGTAGCCCCAGCTTTGCAGCACTTTGTAAAATGATTCTTCTTCCCACAATTACTGCAGGACACACCTTTGTGATATGCCTTCCTCCACATGAATTGCATTTGCAGTTTGAGCCTTTGCAGTTGCTTTGGGAAGCAGGTGCTCTGCCCTTCTGTTTTCACAGCATGCACTGTTGTGCCTGCCCTGTGCAGATCCTTGTCTTGTGCTCGTGTGGCCTCTGCTGCCCTGCACATACTCACAGCCTTTTCTGGTGGTAAATCTTGTTCATGGAGCAGGCTTTTTCAGAGCCCATTATCCGGGATACCACAAGCTTCTTTGTCTCTACTAGTGAGACTTCCAAGTCTCCAAACTCACAGGACTTACTCCATGTGTGAAACTCAGCAAACTATTGGTCAAAGCTAACACCTTGTTTGTGGCCACAGGAAAATAACTTAACTCTTTCAAACATGATGTTTATACTTGGGACAAAATACTCCTCAAATATTGTCATTAGATTGTCCAATGTAAAAGCTGTCTCATTAATTTGACCAGTTCTGATGAAGGGACTCGGCCTGAAATGTTGACTGTACTCTTTTGCATAGATGCTGCCTGGCTTGCTGAGTCATTTTGTGTGTGTTGCTTGGATTTCCAGTGTCTGCAGATCTGGTCCGGTTTGCCATCAAAAATAGAAAAATAGATGCTTTCAATTTCTCATCAGCCCCTCCTGCTCTGCTAGCTGCTAAATATATATTGAATTGCTGTTTGAAGTGTTTCCAATTATCAGTTAAATTGCCGGTAAACTACATAGGGGGCACTAGGACTTAGGTTATCCATGAGGGGCATTTTCAGCCTCTCACCCAAATTTCTCGGTGAAGTTTGAGATGCAACGTGCTCTCTGGCCAGCGGCTTTCGTACTCATGCAGTCTTTTCCCCAGGTGCTCATGGTATTCATTTATGCTGTCTGCTTAGACTTCACTCTGACTTCTGACACCATGTTATATTTGCTCTTAGTGAAGGCAAGCAGCCTCTTCATTTTTCTGGTGATTGTCTTCTGCGATTTTCCACATAAAATGTGTCTTTAATAGAATATTTGGTCATACTGCTTGCTTTGAAAACTGCCAGTAAGCTCTCAGCCACCTTCAGTAGCACCATCTTAAACCTGAAGTTCACTCGCCCCAACACTGACCTCTGCAATTAAGGGCTCTACAGTTCACGTTCTCGACACTTACTGCTTGCTTGCTTGCTTGCTTGCTTGCTTGCTTGTTTATTTGTTTGTTTGTTTATTTATTTATTTATCTATTTATTTGTTTATTTATTTATTTATTTGTTTATTTGTTTATTTATTCATTTCATTTATTTATTTATTTATTTATTTATTTATCTGTCTATCTATTTATTTATTTATCTATCTATCTATTTATTTATTTATCCATCTATTTATTTATTTATTTATTTATTAGTATTTACACTGTGTTGTTTTTTGCACATTGATTGTTTGTTGCGTACAGCCTTTCATTGATTGTGTTGTGTTTCTTTGTATTTATTGTTAATGCCCACAAGAAAATGGATCTCAGGAAAGCATACTTTGATAATAAATGTACTTTGAACAGTGAACTTTGCCTGCAAGCCAGTTCCACCTTTTACGTTACACTGGTATACCATGTGTGGACCATCTGGTGTGCCCATCTTGAGCCCTGAGGCATGTTCATGGGGCCTGTACCTGATACAGTAAATTTGTCTGTTTTCTACGCTGGCAAGATTTATTGGACCTCACCATACACTGCTGGTCCTGTGTTGCAATATTACTGAGATATTTTGATGGCTGGACTTATCTCTCATTGGGTGATCTTCAAGCTCTCTCTTCAAGATCTTGATACCTCTTGGAGTCCTCATGTGGTGCCTGGGTCGAGTTTACAATGGAGTGTTCATGTTCGTTGCAGGTGCTGGGGCTTTCAGCTTTTTCCTCTCCCTCTAGAATCACTCATGCTAACTGTTGTCCAGTTACACTGCTTGTCGCTAAGTGCAGATCTATTGCTTGGTTGTGCAAGACAACCTGCGCAAACTAATTGAGGATAATGCATCCCACATATGGAGTGTTTGTAAGACTAAATCTTCAGGGATTATGGCCAGAGTGTGATTACTTGCATATAGACACGCACACACACACACACACACACACACAGACACACACACACACACACACACACACACAGACACACACACACACACACACACACACACACACACACATACACAGACACACACACACACACACACACACACACACACACACACAGACACACACACGCACACACACACACACACAGACACACACACACACACACACACACACACACACACATATCACAAATTAATATCAGTTTGTCTATCAGCAGCATTAATGTAAGTGTAGCTATATCTCAGACACTGCAGCACTTCAAGAAGGCAGCTCATCACCACCTTTTCTAAGGTAACCAGGGATGGGCAACAAACACTGATTTTTATTTATTTTAAAATGTATTCATTTGCGGGATGTGGGCATCGCCAGCTAAGCCAGTGTTTGTTGCCCATCCCTAGTTGCCTTAGAAAAGGTGGTGATGAGCTGCCTTCCTGAAGTGCTGCAGTGTCTGAGATATAGCTACACTTACAGGGCTCTTAGGGAGGGAATTCCATGACTTTGACCCAGCAACAATGAAGGAACGGTGGTATGTTTCCAGGTCAGGATGGTGAGTGTCTTGGAGGGGGAATTCCAAGTGGTGGTGTTCCCAGATACCTGCTGTTCTCGTCCTTCTAGATGGTAGCGGTCGTGGGTCTGGAAGGTGCTGCCTTAGGCATATTGTTGTCGTGCATCTTGTAGACAGTACACACTATACTGCAACTGTTCACCGATGGTGGAAGGATTAGATGCTTGTGGAAGGGATACCAATCAAGTGGGCTGCCTTGTACTGGATGGTGTCAAGTTTCTTGAGTGCTGATGGAACTGCACTCATCCAGGCAAGTAGTGATTATTCCTTTACACTCCTGACCTGAGCCTTGTAGATGGTGGACAGGCTTTGGGGAGTCAGGTGGTGAGTTACATGCTGCAGGGTTCCTAGCCTTTGACCTGCTCTGATAGTCATGGTGTTTATATGGCTAGACAAGTTCAGTTTCCTGCCAATGTTAACCCCCAGGATGTTGATAGAAGGGGATGCAGATACCAATCAGTTGCGAGACCTTCACCTGGAACTCCATGGGCTAGGCATTGTCAGATTACCTGAAATGTGCAGAAGTTTAATCTCAAAAACGCAACAATATTAGGCTCTGAGAAAGGTCAAGCTTGCAGGAACATGTTAATAATGTTGCAATAACACGTGTCCCAGAAGCACAGTCATCCAATTTCTGCCTGGGTTTGGACCTGGCCCAAACATGTCGATCTCTTTCCAAGCTAGTGTGCAGATTTTTTCACAGTGACTAATTATGGAATTCCTGAAATTGTTGCTCTTCATTACCCCATCACATGCAGAAGACTATACAGAACTTATTTATGAAATTATAGTCTTGCCTATTTTCTTTGTACCACTCCAGTCGATTATCCTTTCTGAGGAGGATAGATGCCTCAGTACAAAAATATAGAAGTAGACTGTCCTGTAAAAATAAATTAAAAGTCATTATCACATAGCAAAACCAAAACGATCCAAAGGACACAGGAGCTATCTGAGAGGCAAGATTAGCAAAACAACATGAGTGTGTGTGAAAATGAGATTCCGAGATGCTGAGCAGAGACAGAGAGCACAGTGTGGATTGAAGATGAATACGTACTGCCTGTAAAAATCATTCAAAATGCTGCATGGTGAGCACATAGGGCAGTAATCACACATCATAACCTAACGAGCAATTAACACGGATATGAGGTCTGAAATGTGTTTCAAATGGTACTTAAAGTGCACAATAAATGCTTGGTGCTGTTAAAAATAGGTTAACATTGAAACAGCTTTGAACTGGCATGAACAAATTTAAGATGATCATACTGGCTGAACCCTAAGACTACAGCAATGGGAGGGAGATGAAGGCGTTGGAAGTCTTTTGAGGTGCAGTAGAGCAGATATCACAGAGCAGAGCTTTGCAATGGCATCGGCAGATGCAGCAAGTAGTGCAGTTTCTAGTTGTCCAAAATGGCGCAGAGGGAGAGCGTGGCCAGGGTGTGGAATATCAGCAATGACGCATCACAGTAACTCAGAAGTACTGGATAGTCAAAATGAACTACAGTACAGACTAATATATGAGATTATAAATTGAAGTAAATAATGTTAAAAGTAATTTCTCAAGCGGCTTGAATTAATGTTTTTAATAGTTTGTTTATTGAGGTATTTTTTAATAATCTTAAGTTTGATGATAAGAATCACACTGGAATGCTCAAAGCTAGAGGCAGCAGAAGTATGAATGGAAATTACATTGCACCTGAGGTTAGACGGGGCTGTGATTAGTTGATTTTATTGAGGTGAATATAGGTGACCTTGGTGAGGGTGTGAGGAGAGTTCACCAGTGGGAGGTGGTGCTTTAGCACTGTTGGCCCACCACCTCGAGGGAGTCTTGTTCATAAGCGGGCTGAAACTCCCGAGGACAGGTGGCAGATCAACTGATGATCCCACTGGTGTGATAGCACAGGGCAGTTAACATCTTTTTTCCAAGTGTATTTTTAATTCAATTCTGGTAAGTGATGATCATTCCCTGGCATCTGTAACATGAATGTATGAACGTGCTCAGGCATTTTTCAGGCAATTCCCCTTATGAATCACAAATGTAATCCTTGCAAAATGTGTGGAGTACAAGGAAAAGAAGAACCAAAGGACAAATTAACTAGGAAACATTACAATGTCCTAGTTCAGCCAGGGAGGAATTGTATTTAAGTGCAACATGTTTCATGATGATCAATAAAAGTTAGTGTAAGAGAAGGAAACCTCATGCTGGGAGTGTCAGATTAAAGATAATTCAGAGTGGATAGATTCCCAATTGAGCCAGAGTTCACAGGCCAACAGATGTGAACTATTGGACTTCTTAGCATCAAAGTGGCTCATCGTCACTAATGTGATAAACAGTCATATACCTGAAATGCCAACTCAGATTCTTTCTTCACTACTTTGACCTACAGAGTTTATCCTGCATTTCTGTTACTTTAATTTCACATTGGCATTGGCTTTGCTCATTGCCAGAGACTTGAAAGATCATCAAACATTCATCCTCAGCTCATTTGTGCTTGGGAATGGCCTGAAGCAATGATAACAAAACCTATATAAAATCCTTTTGAAGCAGTTTGAACAAGAAGTAAAAACATTAAAAAACTATAATAGTTTAAATGAAATGTGTTAGTTATCATTCTCCAGTAGTCAAAGCAAGACAATGCTTGTGTAATCTTTTAAAGCTGAGAAAGTTCAAAGATGAATCCCTGACCATTTCAACAATAAGTATGTCGGGGTAAATTGTTTTGGTCAGAAATGCCAATGTTCAGCCAATGATTTTTCAGGGAGTCTCAAGTGACGCCTTGCAAGGAAGTCCATCTCAAGGCTGTGGATCAAGCTTCGATGCCCAGACTGGCAGAGGACCAGGGACTAACGGCCCAGGCTCATCGCTTTCCTGAAAAGTAGGTACTTATTGCCACAGGGGATCGTAAAGGCAGCTCACAAATCTATTCCTATGTTTTCTTCCAGCATGACATCATTAGTTTTTGCCTTAAAGCTGAAGAAAATGTCTAAATATTTGAATTGAAGTTTAATATAATGCTGTAGTGGTGTGCTACACGCAGTGCTAAAATAACGACACAGAGTCGGTAAACTGCAGTTAAAGAAAGATTTTATTCGAACTTCACAGCCTTGCTCTAAAGCCTCCCTGATCCCACCCTCCCCGGGCACGAATGCTGTAGGGACACGTATTCACAATCCCCTGCAGGCTTTTCCCTTTGTTGATGAAGCAGACCTGGCGCCCTTTTGGTACTGGCCTTTGTGCCGGCGTGCTGGCTATTTATGAGCCGGTTCGAGTGCGCTAGGAAGTGGGTCGCCACAATGCCACCATTTTTTCAGGTCTAATGCTGCCATTTATGAAAATAACCAAGGATTAAAGGATTTTGGATCTACACCCACCAACATTACTTCAATTTTTTTTGTCAATGTTTTAGCTTTTCTTTTAACTGGTCCTCTTTGGAACACATCAAAAGATCTAGTCAATATAACCACAGTTTTCATATTGTTTTGCCCTGTCAACCAATGAGTCCTTCAATAGAGGATACGCAGATTCTGATCTGCTCTTAGCACTCACTATTTATTTTCCTAGTTCACTTGTGATTGAATTAATATTTCCATTATAAGCATGAAAAGGCCAAGACTGTCTGCTGTGTGGTTTCTTAGTGAGGCAATGTGAGATAGATTTTCAGAGAGAAGGAACACCATGTCTGTAAGAAATTAAACCACATTCTATAATTTTAAGTATGACTGGAAATATATAGACAGTGGCCACTTTATTAGGTACAGCAGTGAAACCCAGTGTGGTCTTCTGCTCCTGTAGTCCATCCACATCAAGGTTCTATGTGTTACGCATTCAGAAAGGCTTTCTGCACACCACAGTTGTAACATGTGGTTACTTGAATTGCTGCTGTCTTCCTGTCCGTTTGAACCAGTCTGGCCATTATCCTCTGACCTCTCTCATTAACAAGGAGTTTTCACCCATAAAAGTGGCACTCATTGGATTTTTTTCACACCAGTCTCTGTAAACTCTAGAGATTGTTGTGCACGAAAATCCCAGGAGATCAGCAGTTTCTGAGATACTCAAACCACCCTGTCTGGCTCCAACAACCATTCCATGGTCAAAGTCACTTAGATCACATTTTCCCCCCATTCTGATGTTTGGTCCGAACAACTGAACCTCTTGACCATGTCTGCATGCTTTTTATGCATTGGATTTGGCTGATGAAGTATTTGCATTAACGAGCATCGGTGTAGGTGTACCTAATAAAGTGACCACTAAATATATGGTTCTTTCATTAGAAATTGCTATTATCAGGAACTGTGGCAGTACAAGATTTGCATGAATGAGTGAATTCAGTTCTACAGTCTAGTATGCAGCAACTCAGAGAAACCATTGCAGTGTTACTTGGTATAAAACAGTCTGTATAGGGAAACAATATTTGAAACAAGTTGTGGAAGACGTGGCAAGTGGAGGGATTCATTGCAAGCTGTGTAACATAGCCTCAGGGTAAAATATTGGTTTATGATGATATCCAGATGCTGCTATGAAGGTTGTACAATACGTGTTTATTTCTTCATCCAGGGTCACTGCTACACTCAAATGATCGGTCTTGGTTTTGGTGATGTTGGTTGATTAAGTCTTTCATTACATCCTGAAAGAGCTGAAATATTAACTCTGTTTCTGTTTCCTCACATCTTCTTGGTAGACTAAACGTCTTTCATGCTCAGTCTGATGCCCCTCGTTCCCCCCCACCACTCCCCAGGAGCAGGCACACTGTCTGGCTGCAGGTGATGTGAGAAAGATTGTAGCCAGGGTCAACCATTTAAACTTGCGGAGCGCGATGACATACCTGGTCAGGAGCCTAGGTTTCATTAAGTACGAAGCACCAGTAGTGTTATACTGTTTAATTTTTAACTTGTGTCTTAAATGCACCTTATTATTTGTGGCAATATTACGTTACGTGCTATGTGTGTGAGTTACATGTACTGAGTTGTGCACCTTGGTTGAGAGGAACGTTGTTTCTTTTGGCAATATACATGTGTACGGTTGGATGACAATAAACTGAACCTGAACTTGACCTGTTGTTTCCTGCAATTCTGCTTTTATTTTCAGAGTCTGTGTGTTCTGATTTTCAACAGCAATATTTGCATTTATGATTTATGAATCACTTCCCACAACCATAGGAGATCATAAAATGCTTTGTAGCCTATAATGTACTTCTAAGATTTAGTACTTTATATAATTTGCACATGGCAGTTTTCTACAAAGGGTAATGACCAGCTAATTTATGAATTAATGGTGTTATTTGACAAGCTCTAATGTGTCCCAAGATTGGCTTCTGCGTTATACGAGAACATGTGAGAAAAAAGTAGGCCAGCTGGCCCTTCAAGCCTGCCCTGGCTTCAATATGATTATGGTTGATCACCCCTAGACTCAGCACGTCTTCTGTATAGGTTCTACATAACCTCCCAAATTCCTGATAATTCACAATGTTATCTCCTCTTTAGGTACCTAAAGTAATTTAGCTCCCCTACCCTTTGGGATAGACATCCACAATCTTCTGTGAGAAAAATAAAATTGTTCATACCCTTTTTCCCAGGCTTGGAGCATCAAGAACTAAAGAGCACAAGTTTACGATAAGAAGAGAGAGATTTAACAGGAACTTTTTCACTGACTGGTCAATATATGGAATGAGCTACCAAAGGAAATGACAAAGGTCGGTACATTTAAAAGATGCTTGCTTGGGTACACAGATAAGAAAGATTTAGAGGAATATGGGCCAAGTTCGGGCATAAGGGGATAATTTATCTTGCAGAGAGCCTGAAAGGCTCATTTCCATAGTGTTTGATTCCATGACTCTAGAACTTCACTTTTAAATGACTGTATCCTTTATCTCTAACACTCTAGGAAACCATCCATTTCAAGGAACTCTCTGAACTTCAGCTGGAGACTCTGGTAAGTCATGAAAAGTCCCATTCTCCAGGGACTTCAGAGAAAATTCAGTTCACTGTAAGTCAAAAGGACCAATCCCTCACCCATGGCCTCGGGTTACATGTGAGTACCCAATATCAGGAGCCAGTTTGCAACCAATGGTCTCATGAGTTCAAGGACTACAGTTTCACAACTATTGTTGGCAGAATTTCAGATGGTGATGAGAAAACGTACAGGAGCAAGATAGATCAGCTGGGTTGAGTGGTGTCACAGCAACAACCGTGCACCCAACATCAGTAAAACCGAGGGCTAATTATGGACTTCAGAAAAGGTAAGATGAAGGCATTCACATCAGTCCTTATCGAGAGATCAGAGTAGAAAAGGTGAGCAATTTCAAATTCCTGTGTGTAAGCTTCTCTGAGGACCTAACAACATAGCGATACAGTTACAAAGACTGCACAACAGGGCTGTATTTTATTAAGAGTTTGAGGAGATTTGGTATGTCACTAAGGACAGTTACAAATTTCTACAGTTATACCGTGGAGAGCATTCAAACTGGCTGCATCACTATCTGGTATGGGGGGGGGGGGTCGGGGGGTGCTACTAAAAAGGATTGAAATAAGCTGCAGAAATTAGTAAACTCAGTCGGCCCATCATGGGCATTAGCCTCTGTAGTATACAGGCCATCTTCATGAAACAATGCCTCAAAAATATGGCATCCATCATTAAGGACTTCCATCACCCAGATCGTGCCCTCTTCTCATAGAAACATAGAAAACCCACAGCAGAATACAGGCCCTTCAGCCCACAAAGTTGTGCTGAACATGTCCCTACCTTAGAAATAACTAGGCTTACCTATAGCCCTCTATTTTACTAAGCTCCATGTACCTATCTAAAAGCCTCTTAAAAGATACTATCATGTCTGCCTCCACCACCGTTGCAGGCAGCCCATTCCATGCACTCACCACTCTCTGAGTAAAAAACTTACTCCTGACATCTTCTCTCTACCTTCTCCCCAGCACCTTAAGCCTGTGTTCTCTTGTAGCAACTATTTCAGCCCTGGGAAAAAGCCTCTGACTATCCACAAGATCAATGCCTCTCATCATCTTATGTACCTCTATCAGGTCACATCTCATTCTCCTTCGCTCCAAGGAAAAAAGGCCAAGTTCACTCAACCTATTCTCATAAGGCATGCTCCCCAATCCAGGCAACATCCTTGTAAATCTCCTCTGCACCCTTTCTATGGCTTCCACATCCTTCCTGTAGCGAGGCGACCAGAACTGAGCACAGTACTCCAAGTGTGGTCTGACCAGGGTCCTATATAGCTGCAACATTACCTATTGGCTCCTAAGTTCAATTCCACGATTGATGAAGGCCAATACACCATATGCCTCTTAACCACAGAGTCAACCTGCACAGCTGCTTTGAGCGTCCTATGGACTTGGACCCCAAGATCCCTCTGATCCTCGACACTGCCATCATAGTTGACCTACCAAAATGAACCACTTCACATTTATCTGGGTTGAACTCCATCTGCCACTTCTCAGCCCAGTTTTCCATCCTATCAATGTCCCACTCTAACCTCTGACAGCCTCCACACTATCCACAACACCCCCAACCTTTGTGTCATCAGCAAACTTACTAACCCATCCCTCCACTTCCTGATCCAGGTCATTTATAAAAATCACGAAGAGTAAGGGTCCCAGAACAGATCCCTGAAGCACTCCACTGGTGATAGACCTCCATGCAGAATATGACCCGTCTACAACCACTCTTTGCCTTTTGTGGGCAAGCCAGTTCAGAATCCACAAAGCAATGTCCCCTTAGATCCCATGCCTCCTTACTTTCTCAATAAGCCTTGCATGGGGTAGCTTATCAAATGCCTTACTGAAATCCATATACACTACATCTACTGCTCTTCCTTCACCAATGTGTTTAGTCATGTCCTCAAAAAATTCAATCAGGCTTGTAAGGCACGACCTGTCCTTGACAAAGCCATGCTGACTACTCCTAATCATATTATACCTCTCTAAATGTTCATAAATCCTGCCTCTCAGGATCTTCTCCATCAACTTACCAACCACTGAAGTAAGACTCACTGGTCTATAATTTCCTGGGCTATCTCTACCCCCTTTCTTGAATAGAGGAACAACATCCGCAACCCTCCAATCCTCGGGAACCTCTCCTGTCCCCATTGATGATGCAAAGATCATCGCCAGAGGCTCAGCAATCTCCTCCCTCGCCTCCCACAGTAGCCTGGGGTACATTTCATCTGGTCCCAGCTACTTATCCAACTTGATGCTTTCCAAAAGCTCCAGAACATCCTCTTTCTTAATATCTACATGCTCAAGCTTTTCAATCTGCTACAAGTCATCAGTACAATCACTAAGATCCTTTTCCTTAGCAAATACTGAAGTAAAATATTCATTAAGTACCTCTGCTATTTCCTCTGGTTCCATACACACTTTCCCACTGTCACACTTGATAGGTCCTATTCTTTCACGTCTTATCCTCTTGCTCTTCACATACTTGTAGAATGCCTTGGGATTTTCCTTAATTCAGCCCACCAAGGCCTTCTCATGGCCCCTTCTGGCTCTCCTAATTTCCTTCTTAATTTCCTAGTAGCCTTATAATCTTCTAGATCTCTAATATTACCTAGCTCTCTGAACCTTTTGTAAGCTTTTCTTTTCTTCTTGACTAGATTTATTACAGCCTTTGTACACCACAGTTCCTGTACCCTACCATAACTTCCCCGTCTCATTAGAATGTACCTATACAGACCTCTACTCAAATATCCCCTGAGTATTTGCTACATTTCTTCTGTACTTTTCCCTGAGAACACCTGTTTCCAATTTAAGTCTCCAATTTCCTGCCTGATAGCCTCATATTTCCCCTTACTCCAATTAAATGCGTTTCTAACTTGTCTGTTCCTATCTCACTCCAATGCTGTTGTAAAGGAGATAGAATTATGATTGCTATCTCCAAAATGCTCTCCCACTGAGAGATTTGTCACCTGACCGGGTTCATTTCCCAATACCTTGTATTCCCAAGTATAGCCTCTCCTCTTGTAAGCTTATCTACATATTGTGTCGAGAAACCTTCCTGAACACACCTAACAAACTCCACCCCATCTAAACTTCTGGCTCTGGGGAGATGCCAATTGATACTTGGGAAATTAAAATCTCCCATCATGACAACTCTGTTATTATTACACCTTTCCAGGATCTGTTTCCCTATCTGCTCCTTGATATTCTCATTGCTACTACATACAGGAGGTACAGGAGCCTGATGGCACATACTCAACAACTCAGAAATAGCTTCTTCTCCTCTGCCATCAGATTTCTGAATGGACATTGAACCCCTGAACACTATCTCACTAATTTTTTTCTCCTTTTGCACTACAGGTACTCATTTAATTTTTTAATTTATATTATATATACTTACTGTAATATATAGCTTTTTTATTTTTATGTATTTCAATGTACTACTGCCGCATAACAACTAATTTCACAACATCTGCCATTGATATTAAACCTGATTCTGATTTTGATTACATTTCCTACATGTAAGGGACAGCTCCACACAACAGACACCTTATTGTTACAGCATTATTGATTAAAGCAAAAAATAATGTCTATTTGTTTGAAAATTTAAAAACTACATGAAGTGCTACTGGAAAATCATTCAACTAAGTGAAAGATGCACTTTGGTTTGCCTGAAACTTGATGATCTTCCAGTATAAAGTTAAAATCAAGTTTACTGTCACATGTGCAAGTACATAAATGCAAAGATTCAATAGAAAACTTCTTGCAGCAGAATCACGGGTGGATAGCACCATTTAAGCAGCAGTTGCAAGAAAAATATATATCAAATTTAAATTGTACATGATTTTTACAAGGATGAAAACAATTACAAGAATACAATTAGAACAAAAAAAAGACCATTTTAGTGCAAAGTGATCAAAGTGGTCATAATGGTGCTAAACAGCATTGATAGTGTTGTGTTGCTTGGCTCAAGAACCGAACGGTTGAAAGCGAGCATCTATTCTTGAATCTGGAGGTGTGAGATTTCAGGCTTTCATAGCTCCTGCCCAATGGCAGCTGAAAAAAGATGGCATGGCCTGGTTGGTGGGGATTTCTGATGAAGGAGGCTGCCTTCTTGATCACACCTCCTGTAAATACTAATGACGGTGGAGAGAGATGTGTCTTTGATGTATCTCTGTAGCGTCTTTCATTCCTGTGCATTTAAATTGCTGTTCTGAACCATGATGCTACAGGTCAAGATATTTTCATTATCTGTAAGTACATCTGTAGAAGTTTGTTAGGATGTTCTGTGATAAGCCAAACCTCCTTAACCATCTAAGAAAGTAAGCTTCCTGGCGTGCCTTTCTTGCAATTTCATCTACTGTATGTGCTGGGCTCAGGACGGGTTATCAAATGCTATTGTCCAGGAATTTATAGCTGTTGACTCTCTCCACTGTCAATCCCCAAATATAGATAGGTGCATGTCTGTTTCCCCTTCCCTTTCTTGAAGTCAAAACAGCTCTTAAGTTTTACTGTTGATGAGTGAGAGGCTGTTAATGTGGCGTCACTCAACTAGGTGTCCTATTTTGCTCCTGTGCCCTGACTCAACATAATCTGCACTTACAAATGAGATATGAGACACATACATTGAATGCTGTTTCCTGGCATACACATGCTTACAGGAGTGCATGCTAAGGGATGCATTAAAGTTTGTGTACCAGATGCAAAGAGTTTGTGAGATACAACTGCAGTCTAAGGTCTTGCTGCCACTATCCAGTGTAACAGTCCCACTACAATTTGAGCACTTGGAGGTATATCGTTCAAAGAAGCCACATGAGTGGAATGGGTGCTCTATATATAAAACGTATTAACTTGATGCTACAACAACTGAATAGACTAGACAATGCTATGCCTGAAAAAAGAACTACATAAGGTTCCGCATTTTTGATATAATTTTTATGAATAAAATTTATTTTTGAAATAGCTAAGTTTTGTCATAAATGAGTTTCTGTTCACCTTGCATTGATAGTTCTTATTCATTCTGATTTTTGACTGGAAAATGGATTATAAACAAAATGATATTGCTGAGCCACAGCCTACATCTGCCCAAAGTGCACAACCGAATTGAATCACAAACAAGAGAAAATCTGTGGTTGGTGGAAATCCAAGCAACACATGCAAAGTGCTGAAGGAACTCAGCAGGCCAGGAAGCGTCTATGGAAAAGAGTATAGTCGACGTTTCAGGCCAAGACCTTTCTCTTTTCCATATATTCTGCCTGGCCTGCTGAGTTCCACTAACATTTTGTGTTTTAACTGAGTTGAAAATGTTTTTAGGGCTCCTTGCGAGCCAGCATCAATATGATTTGAGCCTTCACACATTTTATCCAGGATCTTCTCTCTTGTTTTAAGTTACCTTTTGGTAATTGGGCTACTCTGATCATGGATGAAGCTGAACAACAAAAAAATATTTTTGAACTAACTTTTGCATAGATTCAAGAGAGTACTTTCTGTGTGGTGAAGTCCTGACCTACTGCCAGTGAGATCGTCTAGCTTTCTCCACATTGTCCCCCCTCCTCACTGCCACCATTTTGCTGCCAAGAAGGGACGTGACCGAAACTGATCTGTGGAAAAATGGAGAATTGGCTTAACAACACACCAAGGTCTCTGACATATACTAAAGTGATGAAAAAGGGAAATACTTGCACCAGCTTTACGTTAGTATATGCCAGAGAACCTGGTGTGCTCTTAGGCCAGCCTTCTGGAGATGTGCTGCAAACGTTAGTTTGTTACAACTCTGAAAATGACCCGTATTGAAAATTTCTCCTATAGAACTTTGAAACCAGGACACACTGGATCCAAACAGCAGCAGACATTATGTACTAGTAAAAATGCAGGTGAACTAACAATAAACAAAAAAAAAACTTTGTGATTAAATTCCTCCACCTGTTGTGCTCTCACAGATTTAGCTTTTCATTTACATGAGAAATTCTGCTGATCCTGGAAATCCAAAGCAACACATACAAAATGCTGGAGGAATTCAGCAAGTCACCTATAAAAAAGAGTAAACGGTAGATGTTTCAGGCTGAGACCCTTTTTCATGATCAGAAAGGAAGGGGAGGAGTCAGAGTACAAAGGTTGGGGGAGTGGAGGAAGAAGTACAAGGTGGCAGGTGATAGATGAGTCTGGGAGGGGGGAGGGGTGAAGTAAAGAGCTGGGAAGTCGATTGGTAAAAGAGATAAAGGACTGGAGAAGAGGGAATCTGATAGGAGAGGACACAAGACCAAGGAATAAAGGGGAAGGTAGAGGAGCACCAGTGAGAGGTGATGGGCAGGTAAAGTGCAAGAGGAAAGCAGGAGGTCAGGAGGTGGGGCAGGGCATTATCAGACAGAATATACACTGTTGCTCCTCCAATCTGAGTGTGGCCTCATCCTGGTAGTAGATGAGGTCATGGACTGACATGTCAGACTGGGAATGGGAAGTAGAATCGAAGTGGCTGGCTACTGGGAGGTCCTGCTTTTTGCAGCAGGAAGTGCTTGGTGAAGCAAGGCTTTCCATGTAATACCTCTTTCAAGTAAATGCCTATGCTTCTGTTGAGGGCTAGATTATAGGTGCAGTAGGAAACTTATTTAATTAACTTCTTACACTTTAATGAGGCATTTGCTTGCTGATTTTGTGGCTTTAAAAGTAAAGACCTGTTTGCACGGTGAATTGTACCTTCTCATGTATGCATTGCTCATACAAAGAATGGATTATTTTCCTCATCCTAATACCAGTTCAAATGCTCCTCCTGTCTCTTAAAACCTTCTGGTTAACTGTTTGACGTCAGTGTTCTCTGATTTTTACTGGCTATTGTTTAAAAATATACTAATTTCAAAGCTTTATTCTTGTTTTCAGTTCCTTCCATGGTCATGCTCCTTCCGCTTTCTGCGGTGTTTGACAGACAAATATCCAAAGTGTTAGTTTCAAATTTCTGATGTTTTGACCATTCGCAAATTTAATTACTCCACCACTGAAGCCTATGCATTCAACTCTATAATACCTTCCGAATCCTTTTCTCACTATCACCCCACTGTCACTATCTTTCTGCTTTTTAAGGTGATACTTAACCTTGTGCCACTGACTAACTATACAGCAATATTCCCTAATGGCTATTTATGCAGCTTGGTGCCAATGTTTGGTAATTTATACTTGGATCTCTTTGTAAGCTTTTAAAGATGCTTCCAGTGCTACTGTTGTAATGTTGCTCTCTCAATCTTTCCTGACTTATATGACTTATATGAGATAGGCAAGTAACTTTCAATTCTCTCAAAGTGTCTTTGACTGGAGAGACCAGATCTGCCTCTTTTTCACAGATGCTGATTCACCTGTTGAGTGTTAGTGCTTTTTTTTTGGTTACCCTTCAGATTAGGCTGTCTTTCCAAATGGGTTATGATTGTAGAAAGTATCCATGGTTTGCAAGTATCAGAATAAATAGTCCTATGTACAAAATATTTTGAGAATGTGATGCAGATTTATAGTGAACTGAACTTCCTTCCTATTGATGATTATTGTATTGTCTGTTCAACTTAATGCCCATAATGAGCTCCTAGGACATTTCTGTTTGCTCCTTTGAAATTTTCTGAGATAGCAACATTAAAGCTGAAAGTGCAACCACACACAGAGATTATTCATGCAGCATCTTCATTCTTTGAACTTTACAAGGTAACAACTTCCCATCGATGTTTCTCTTCTACTAATTCAACACACTACCGACGCCAGTGTCATAGGCAGATGTTGCAAATGATGTCATGAAAATGCTCTATTAATGAAAACATCTTGGACCTTTTGGTTAAATGACTGTTCCAAACATTTTATTTTCTGAAACAGCAACATAAGTTCTTAAAACTAATTCTTGTTCCTTGAGGAACTTAATGCAAATGTCTCTCTGCTGCTCAGGAAACATGAACTCACTTGATACTTCTTCTCAAAAATAAACTTTTACTGAAATTAATGAAGTAAAAGAACAGATCTTGAAAAACAAGGGCAAAAAACAGTAAATGTGAAACAGTCATTCAAGGTACAGGCCACCACAAAAACTCCCTGCTGACATCCTCCTTTAACCATGCAACAGCTCTTGGTCTAGACGCCCAAAACAGAAACAACAAAACATCTTTTTTTTAAAACAGAAGTGTATAAGAAAAGCTCTTTTAGAAAGGAAATTATGTGGGTCTGAGTCACCAGAGTGTGGCTTTCTTTATTGGGGAAATGTTCAATCTAAGGACATTTAAACTTTCTTTATAATCTTCCTCCTTCCACTAGATAAATGGTTATGGAAGAACGATGGAAGAAGGAGAGTATTACTCCCCTCGACGTCCCCTTTACGTTCCCCTGTGGAATGCAGAATAAATAAATAAACGGACCCAGATATCTCCACCAGGGAAGACAGATTGAGCTCTGTGAATTGCTGTTTCACTGTTGTTTTTTTCCCTTTAACCGCAGAGACCCACGAGGACAGCGGATGTATTGAATTCCTCTGGCTCAGCAAAAATGCTTTTGCTCTGTTTTGTGAATTCACCACCGTGTGAAAACAAGCTCTGAAAGCAACATGCTGATTTTCCAAATGCTTCCATTGGAAAGGCTGGAAAAGGGCTGTGGAACATAACTATAATTACTCGGAGGTTCTTCAAGTGGTCACTGAGACTCATGATGCTACAATGACCCTTTGGGATCACATTGGAGAAAAAACCTCATTGTTTGCTGGCAGTAGCTCATCCAGCCTAAACCCTTTGCTTTTACTCCTTCTGCCGTTCCTGTCTCTGTCGATCACTTCCCTGCGGAGCTGCTCTGCCGGGAACCCCTCTGTTCCTTCCTTTCTGCTGTGTTGTTGCAGATCTGTGAGCAGGAGCAGGTAATTTCTGACTCTTCGATCCAATCTACGACATCCTATCCTGATGTGGCGGTGCAAACTCCAAAGCGTAGAAAGCAATATCTGTCAGCAAATGCATTATGAATAAACCTTTTCTCACAAGCATGAAAGATTGCAGCTGGGAATATTGAAAGCTCATCAGCTTACTGATGTCACAGGGTGCTTGCATCACTTTCAATGCCAAGTTTCAAGTCCTGGAGATCATAAACTTGTTTCCAACGTGTGTCAATCCCAGCTGAGTGATGCACATGTAGTTGTTGACATCACACTACCTCCTCAAAGTCCTCCCCAAATTGAGTCAAATAGAAACAGCAAAATGCAGAAATCTATGGCCTGGAGCCAGCTTCCACACACTTTTAATTGTGCTGGTTTTAACCCCCACATTCATTACCAAACCTTTTCCAACATTGAAAGGAATTTCATTGAAGTTCCTAATGTTCCCTTCAGTCAACAGATCTTCAAAAGGTCACTGACTTTATTTTCATTCACGTTCTCGCATCCATCTTCTAGAGGCCTCATTTGACCGCACCCCTTATCTCTCCACCGCATAATTGATCACGTAGGGTTCACATGATGGTTCTTTGTTTGTAGCATTCAGATGGTCCTGATGTCATATAACTTCACTTCTTCACCACATCCCACCAAGGACACCTTCGACGAGCAGCAGTTCCATCCAGTTATACATAACGAGTAGAATACCAGTGAATATCAGCAATTCTCCTGGCTACCCTCTTGAAAATTTCAGTTGCTAATCAGGCACAGCCTTCTCTTGATAAATCCACAAGCACTGCCCCTAATTAATCTGTAACTTTCAAAGTAATTACAAGCCACTTACAAGTGCCTACATGCTACACAGAATATTGAATCATCTATAGCTATTGCCCTCTAGATTTTTTTTTTCCTCCGTCCCTGAGTGACCCATGTCACTAGGCTCTAGGCTTTAGTTACACTCGGATGGGAACCCTCCCACCGTCAATACACAGAATCAAGTACTGATTAAAGAGGAAGATAGCCTGAGTATTTATAATTACCTGCCGCTTTTTTTTTGTTGCAGTTACCTGGGCTTTCACTGAATACACTCTTGTGCTCCAAAATCTGGAACTCAGTCTCCTCTATATGTAGTCACTGAGGGTAGAGCAGCTAGACTGGAGTTACTGCATCGTGCAGCATGTGCGTTTCACTGGTCTGAGCACTCTGCCATGTCTTAATTGATTACTCACCAAAATCCAATCTCAAATTCTGTAGAAACAACATTCCAGGGTCTCCAAAGGCCTGATATATCCTTCACTGACAGTAATAACATGTTAACCTTTCTAACTAGCCACCTAATTCACTGTATAACAAGAATGAGCAGTGGGTGGTTAAATGCTAAATACTAGCTGTCAACTGTAATTAAATTCTAGGAAGGGATCTGTTGCTGAGACATACCAGTCCCGCTGTAGTACCAGATGCTGTGCTTCTTACTGCCTCATATCATTCTGTCTCAGTTATATGCATATATCTGAAAAGTTTCTCAAATATACATAAATAATAAAATAGAGGCAAGAATGGATGTTGGACCACTGGAAAATCTTGCTTGGAGGAAATGAAATGGCAGATTCACCTAATAAGTATTAAGTCAGCATGGTTTACTTAAGGGGAAATCTTGCCTGACATATCTGCTGAAATTCTTTGAGGAAATAACAGGCATGTTAGACAAAGGAGAGCCGATGGATACTGCTTACTTGGATGTTCAGAAGGCCTTTGACATGGTGTTGCAAATAAGGCTGCTTAACAAGATAAGATCCCATGATATTACAGGAAAGCTACTAGCATGGCTAGAAAATTGGCTGACTGGTAACAGGCAAAAAGTTGGAAAAAAGGGGCCCTAAACAGGTTGGCTGCCAGTGACAAGTCATACTCAGCAGGGGCTGGTATTGTGACCCCTTCTTTTCATGTTAATGATTTGGATGACAGAATTTGTGGCTAAGTTTGCAGACAATACAATAATAGGTGGAGGGGCAGGTAATGTCGAGGAAGCAGGGAGTCTACAGAAGGACTTGGACAGATTGGGAGAATGGGCAAAGAAGCAGTAGATGGAATACAGTGGTGGGAAGTGTATGATTGTGCACTTTAGTGAAAGGAATAAAGGAAGAGACTATTTTCTAAATGGGGAGAAAGTTCAAAAGTCAGAGGTTAATTTGCAGGTTGAATCCGTGGTAAGAAAGGCAAATGCAATGTTAGCATTTATTTTGAGAGGAATAGATTATAAGAGTAAGGATGTGATGCTGCAGCTTTATAAGGCATAGGTCAGACTGCATTTGGAGTATTGGGCTTCTTATCTAAGAAAAAATGTGCAGGCATTGGAGACGGTCCAGAGGAGGTTCATGAGAATGATTCTGGTAATGCAAGGGTTACTGTATGAGGAGTATTTGATGCCCCTGGGCCAGTACTCACTGGCGTTTAGAAGATTGAGTGGGGATCTCAATGAAACCCCTCAAATATTGAAAAGGTTAGATAGAGAGGATGTGGAGAGGATGTTTCCTATAGTGGGTAAGTCCAGGACCAGAGGGCACAGCTTCACAATGCATGTCCATTTTGAACAGAGATGAGAAGGAACTTAATAAGTCAAAGGGTGGCGAATGTGTGGAATTCATCGCAATGGATGACTGTGGAGACTAAGTCACTGAGTATATAGGTTCTTGGCTAGTCAGGGCATCAAAGGTTACAGAAAGATGGCAGAAGAATGGGATTGAGAGGGTTAATAAATCAGCCATGATGGAATGGTGGAGCAGACTTGATGGGCCAAATGGCCTAACTCTGCTCTATGTCTTATGATGTCAGAGTCTCTGTAACCACTATCAGCTATATAGCCACATCTAAAATCTCCATTGTTTGACTTCAACATCTTGTGAGTTTGTTATATGTTCTCTTTCCTTCTGCCTCCAAAATCCTCCTGAAAGCTATGTTGCTGAACAAGATTTTAGTTAACCTGTTAACATGTTCCTTGTTGCTTTGTGTATTGATTTTAGATTATTTCTTTGTGAAATTATTGAGATTGGAGAAAACAATTTTATATAAATGCATGTTCTTTTGAGTTAGTACAAAGGCCCCTCCCTTGCATAAGGTATTGCTTTTCCTTCACACACACCTTACACTCAGTCAGGGTGGAGTTCTTTAGTTGAGTTTTAAAGTTCAAAGTTTAAAGTAAATTTTTTTTCATCAAACTATATATATGTCACCTTATGCTACCCTGAGATTCATTTTCTTGCAGGCATTCACAGGAAAACAAAGAAATCCAATAGGATCAATGAAAAACTTACACACAAGGTCAGACAAACAACCAATATGCAATGAAGACAAACTGGGCAACTAAAGATGTGTGGGGACATTGTATCGGTGGGTTGGAGTAGTGGTGTCAGTGTTGCTGATAGATGTTGGAGTTGGGTTAGGACCCACTGGAAGACAAGAAGGCCTGGGAACTGTTGATTGAAGTCTTGGGTGCAAGAGACAAGGTTCACAGGAACTTTGGAAGCTGGTCTTTGCATGGCTTGTGAGTGACGCCTTGGAAATTATGGAAGCAATGTCTCATTACGTGCATTACACACAGAAGGAACACATCACTCAGAGAGAGCGCAGTTCACAGGGAGGAGGCAGAATGCAAGTTGCGGACTGTGAATTTGCACGAAATACGTGACTTCCATTCACGCATTTTTTCAAAGATGTTGTATTGCATAGCACATATAAGCACATTTTGGCTTGATTTATTTTCTTGGCAGATATGTAAGCAAACCTCAGTACCGGGAATACCCTGGTCTAACTCCTGCAATTTCCATAAGGTACTCTTTCACTATCAGCGACCAAATGTTAAGGAATCAAGCCTGAATATTGTCATATCCTGCATCAGGCAAGTTCAGTCCTTGCTCCCTTGCATGCTGAGCACCAATTCCTATACATGCTGGTCAGTCATATGTAACAATTAGCTCTTGGGACATTAGATTATCAGGTCTTCCACTGGCCTAATATTACAATTATGAAAGAAATGTTCAATAATGAAGTGTGGCATTGTGCACATTATTTTGTCAGCTTTTTTTTAGCCTCTCAGTTTTGATTGCCTCCAAAGATTATATTTTTTATTATTATAAGAAATCTGTACTGCTTTACCACACAGCAGTCAGCAGAGTGGCACTGCTGACAGAAGCTCTGCCTCACAGTTCAAGTGACCCGGGCTCAATACTGGCCTTCGGTATTCTCCGTGCGGTTTCTGTGCTTTCTCCTTGTGACTGTATGGGCTTTCTCCAGCTGCTCTAATCTCCCCCGGTATCCCAGAGACTTGCAGGTTTGCAGGCAGTGACAACTGTAAATTGCTCCTGGTGTGTAAGTAAGTAGAAGAATTTCAGCTGAGTTGATCAGTATGTAAAAAGAATGAAATAGAATTAGTGTAGATTCATACAGATGGGTTTTTGATAGTGCGTACGGACTCAGTTGGTTGAAGAGCCTGCTCCTGGCTGTAGGATTCTATCACTCTATTACACTGGTTATTGATCCCATTGAGAAGTCCAAATGGAGCAGTACATTACATTGGTCTGATGTCTATTTACATTTTGATGAGTGATCGCAATTTATATCTGTAGTAAAGTAATGCAGTAATGGACTTGTGAAATCCGTGCACCATTTTTCCAGGCTCTGTTACTTTTACCCTCAGTACTTACAAGTGAAAAAGAGGTTAAAAGATTTGCATTTATGTGCTACTTTTCACAAAATCAGAAATCCCATCATCTTCATCAATAATAAAGCATACTTGAAATTCCAATCTTTTTAGGAAAATTTGTGCAAATAGGATTTATGAAAGTTTTTGTCAAAAGAAAATGAGAAAATGCTTGCACATGGTGCATGTTCTCTCTCATCTTCAATTTACATTGTGGTTTCAGAAGCAGGTTTAATGTTAGTGAAATAAACTGGGTGTAATTATACCTTTGTCAGTTAGCAGCCCCAGCAGGAATTGAAAGCCAAAAACAGTTCATGCCCAAACTTTTCATGTGGAAAGTTGAACATTTTGTTTGTGACAAATACTTCTGCACACATGAAGCCATTGATGTAAAATAGATGAAACATAAGATTTCATGGATGTGCACAATATCACTTCACCAGTGTTAGGTGGAATTCAGAATACCTAATAGTTCAAAGTTTGCATTCCATAAATCTTGTGTTTTTAATTAGGCACACTGCTTTGGGATTACACAGGCTTCCAGGAATTTAAGATTGTCTTTCATACTGAATTAATAGTTTGCGGATGGATGCAATGAACTGGAGGTTGTAGAATTCAAGGTCTAATCTAATTCCCTCTTACCTGGAAAATGAACAAATAAGTCCAGAGTCTTGGTAGAAAGTAATTCAGCAGGGCACTTTGCCAAGGCCGTGCCCAAATATAGATATGCCAAATATTTTGCATCTTCCCTGCCCTGAAAAACACAGCGGTAATAAGCTTCTTCAAACAAAGTGACAATGTAAAAATGGATAAAATTATATCAAATGCTGCATTTCATGACATTTATTGTGCTGTAAGTTGGTGTCTAGAACCAAACAGGCAGGCTTTCAAATTTTACTGATGTATTTTGAAAACCTCTGTTTCAGCAAGGAGAGATTTTGATCTATTTTGAGAGCACTTATCTCAGGAGATATTTTATTTCTGTTGTCAAAAGGATCATTGTTGCTGAAATCCTGAAGCTGTGAACACAGGTGGAAATAATTTTAAATAGTTTGCTTAGTCTCTTAAAGGAAAACTCTCCCTTGGCATATTGATGGCCTTACTGATGAATTGTTTGTCCCACTCCCTTCAGAGAGGAGGCTATGTAACATCCACGCCAGGACCTCAAGACCCAAAAACAGTTCCTTTCCCTGAACAGTAAGGATGATCAACACCTTCACCCACTAGCTCCACCACTACTTTATTATTTTCTGTCAGTCACCTTATGTACTATACCTCTTCCTACCCTGTTACTTATAAAAATGCCATCCCCTTCTCTCAATTCCTCCTTCTCCACCACATCTGCTCTCAGGATGATGCTTTTCATTCCAGAGCTAAGGCAATATCCTCTTTCTTCCCTTCCTCCTCACTGCCCTCAACCACATCTCTTCCATTGTGCACACATCTGCCCCACCCCATCTTCCTCCCACCCTACCAAGGAAAGAGTTCCTCATGTCCTCACCTACCACCCCACCAGCCTTCCATCCGGCACATAATTCTCCACCATCTCCAATGGGATCCCACCACCAAGCACAGCTTTCCCTCTCCCCCACTTTCTGCTTTCCGCTATACGACTCCCTTGTCCATTTGTCCCTCCCCACTGATCTCCCTCCTGGCATTATCCTTGCAAGCGGAACAAGTGCTACTCCTTCTTCACTACTGTTCAAGGCCCCAAACAATCCTTTCAGGTGAGTTGACACTTCACCTGTGAGTCTGTTGGGGTCATTTACTGTGTCCAGTGCTCCCAGTGTGGCCTCCTGTATATCGGTGAGACCCGATGTAGATTGGGAGACCACTTCACTGAGCAGCTATGCCCCATCTGCCAGAAAAAAGCAGGATCTCCCAGTGGCCACTCATTTTAATTCCACTTCCCATTCCCATTCTTATATGTCAATCCATGGCCTCCTCTACCATCGTGATGAGGCCACACTCAGGTTGGAGAAACAACTTATATTCCACCTGGGTAGCCTCCAACCTGATGGCATGAACATCGATTTCTCAAACTTCCAGTAATGTTCCCTCACCATCCCCATTCCCTTTTCCCTCTCTCACCTTAACTTGTGTGCCCATTGCTTCCCTCTAGTGCTCCTCCCCTTTCCCTTTCTTCCATGGCCTCCTGTCCTCATCTATTAGATTCCCCCTTCTCTAGCCCTGTATCTCTTTCACCAGTCAACTTCCCAGCTCTTTACTTCACATCTCCCCCCTCCTGATTTCACCTATTACCTTGTGTTACTCTCTCCACTCCCCGACTCTCTAACGGTGATCCCTTATCTTTTTTTTTCTCCAGTCCTGATGAAGGGTCTCGGCCTGAAACATCGACTGTACTCTTTTCCATAGATGCTGCCTGGCCTGCTGAGTTCCTCCAGCATTTTGTTTGTGACCTTACGTACAGCCAGGCATCAACTTAAGGACTTACAACCCATCAATGTATGTAAACTATCATATTATTATTGTGCTCTTTATCTTTTATGTTTATTTGGATCAGATCTGGATTATTTCATTTTCCTTACATTCGTGTACAAGAAATAATATTAAACAATCTTGAATCTTGAAATTATCCTTTAGTACTTACCAACATTTGAACGTCATTAGTGAGGAAGATAAAAAGACAAAATTGGAAATCTAAGTGTGTTTCACGGGAGAATGGGGAGAGAAAAATATTTACATACAGCACAAAACTCTCACCAACAACTTTCTAAAACTTAGCACTTGAGAAGATTCTGAACAATAAAACTGAAACAAGATGGGTCTAATCCTAAAGAAACTTCCATGGAATGACACATTCCTGAGCATAAGTGGCTGTGGGTCTTTCCTCGGAATCAGAAGGCGGTAGATTCAGATTTTACTCCAGGGATGAGCAAAGGATCTAGCTTGACATCCTGATACAGTGTGTAAGGGAGTGCCTAAGAGATATTATAGAGGTCCTACCATACAGATGAAATATTAAACTGAGGTCCTTTGTGCCCTCTCAGTGAAATATGAAAGGACTGAGAGAACTAACTGCTTTGAAGAAGAGTAGGAAAGTACTCTGACCTCCTGATTGATTGAGACATAAGCTCAAGAAAAGCTGCTGCAGAAAGAAGACATTAAAGTTTTAAAAGATACTAAAAGGTTGTTCCTCTTTGACAGCAGCTCAAGAACAGCCTGACAACTCCCAGCCACTGAATGTCCCCATCATATGGACTGCTTAAATTAATTCTTACTCTGAGGCTCTTGGCTTCTCTAGCAAGAAGAACCAGCATGGGTGTAAGAATGATCAGAAGGCCCAAGACTTAATGAATTGCAATCCTGGATTGGACCTCCACCTCAAGGGAAAACAGACAAATCTACAGGAACCTAAAGGCCAAGATTTGGCATACAATCGTGATTAAAGAATAGGTGGTAGGTGAAATGGGCACACCTTGGCATGCCGAATATCACTAGTACTATCAAGGCCATTAACCTAAATCTGTCTCACAGACAGCCATGAGCAGAGGTAAGTTTACCAAGGACAAGGAGATAGTCAATGCCTGCTGGAAAGGTTTATCCAAAAACCTCTTCAACTCTCGCTCTGAGTTGAGTGCCCTTCTGTGGCCACAAATGAGACTCCAAGATGATGTTTTACTTTTTTGGATGTCTTTGACTGGACACAGGGCATTCTGAAAGGGGAAAATGAACAACCAAAGGCCATAATCTGATCGCTTCTAAGGATATAGGCATTAAGAGATAGTGCCCTGTAAAGTGTACATAGGGAGTTAGCAGTACGAAAAAAATCAGGATGTTTGGGGTTATAATGTCAGCAGAACTACCTATACCATGTGCTAGTGAGTGTAGGAATGGGAGGCTAGGACAAATGAATTTGTATTTGAAAAGTTGGTGTGGGGGGTTTCAGCTACTTGGCCCATGTGAATCTCCTCAGGACAATGAGGACAAGGAGTGTGGAAGGTCTGGTAGGCTAAACTGCATTTACTTTAATGCAAGGAACTTCACAGTTAAGACAGGAGGACTCAGGGCATGGATCAGCATATGGGATTTTGGAAGTATAGCTATTATGGAAAACTTGGCTGAGGGATAAAAAGCTTATGACATGACAGAAGTGGAGATGAGTGGAAAGGGAATGGTAGTTAGACAACTGATTCCAGTAGTGAATCAATGTCTGTGTCCATCTCAGGGCAAAAGCCAACATTAAGACCATAGTTTCTTGTAGCCAGCTTTCTGGGGGAGACACACTGCTCACCTACCCAACTGCAGTCTCGCAAATTACACATCTTATTCAAATATGTGTTATGGGAAAAAATTACCAAATGGACAGAGGAAATAATCTTCAAACCACCATGAAAATAGCTCATGTTTCCACTGACTTTAGGGAATCCCTAGCCCATGAGTGCTAAATGTGGAGAGGGAGCATTAGGATGCTGCTGAGGAAACTAAGTCCATGCACCAGGAGCACACGGAAGCCTACTGCAAACAATAAAAGGAGCAGACCAGCCTAGCCATCCCATCAGAGAACTCCAGCCTTATTCATAATCGAGTTTATACATCCCAGATTAGCCTCATCAGCAAGCTATCCTCAGTCCTGAGAGACTGCCTAAGGAGTAAAAGGAAAACAAATTACCTGGCTGTTTTAAACATCGTATTAGTTGGATCTGGCAAATTTGTAGCAAGCTGACTGCCACATGTCATAACTGTGGGTATACAATATACACAAATTACCTCATTAGTCATAAAGTGCTTTCGGATATTCCTGGGTTGTGTAAACTTTATATAAAAATAAGCAATTTCTTAGCTGATCACATGACACTATTTAAAGAGCAAATTCTTCTGACCGATGTTGAAACCTCTACCAACATCACCAAACATATTAATTTACCTCACTGTTGTTTGCTCAACCTCACTGCTCTCAGTTGGCTGACTCCTACTGCTATGTGTGTATATATATAAGTACTTCAAACAATGGACCTCATTGTTCATGAAGTGCTTTGTGACATCCTCCAGTCATGAAAGGTTCTTTTTTACACTGGATCAATATATTGATTCTTTCCTTCTCTCTGTGTATATGTGGTCTCCTCAGTTTAGCAGAACTAGCAAACACCGAGTTCTGAATATCTCTCAACATGGGTGGCAACATTTTTCAGGCTTCTACTTCACCTAAATGTCCGAAACAGCACCCAATTCCATTATTTTTATCACCAAACAGATTATGTGCAGTGAATACAGAAGAATAGCAACACTTGTAGGCTCTTCTGCAAGTTACACACTATTCTGACTTGGAAATATATCTCTTTTTCTTCTCACCACTGGCTCTAAATCCCAGAATTCCTTATTAGGCAGTTCTGTGAACTAATTTTATTGGAAGAATTGTAATGGTTCAAGAAACTGGCCAAATTCTCATCACACTGGTGAACAAAGGAGTCAGGGAATGGCCATGCAGGGTGCACTGTCCTCAAGGGATGATACAGATGTACAATAAATGCTGCACTTGTCACGAATGCTTAGGTCCTGAAAAATAAATAAAGTGACAGCTACTACTCTGTCAGCTGTCTGCAATACGCTGAATGCTTGAGAAAATGTGTCGCAGTAATTTGTGTGCTTTGTCAATCAAAAATCTCCATGCTTCAATTAATCTTCAGTAGAGTGGCTTTCTCTCCCTCTCCCTCTCTGTAAATTGGGTGGAAAGGCTTTCACTCTTTTTTTCTGTTAAAAAGCACATATATTTCTCCATCTCCTTGTGTCATTTATACCAGTTAATTCTGATTTCATGCTGTGCCTTTGGATTATGAAATAAGCATGGAGCCCTTTAGAGCTTAAAAAAACACTGTGGTCCTTTTCTCAATTCCTTCCTCTCCACTGCATCTGTTCCAAGGATGAAGCTCTCCTTTCCAGAACATCAGAGGGGTCCTCCTTTTGTCAAAGAATGGGGTTGCCTTTTCTTCACCATTGATGCTGCCCTCAGTCACATCACCTCCATTTCCCAGATATCCACGCCAATTCATCTTCCTTCCATTTTAACAAGCATAGAGTTCCTCTGGTTCCTACCTACCAGCCCATGAGCCTTTCCATCCAGCTCATTATTCTCTGCACCTTCTGCCATCTTTAACAGACACTAGCACCAAACATATTGTTACCTCACCCCCACTATCTGCTTAGCTGCATGATTCCCTTGTCCATTTGTTCCTCCCTGCTGGTCATCCTCCTGTCACTTATCCCTGCAAGCGGAAGAAGTGCTATACCTGCATATTCACCTCCTCCCCCCCATCCATTCAGGGCCCCAAGCAGTTCTTCCAGGTGACGCAGCATTTTACCTGCAAATCTTTTGAGGTACTCTGCTGCATCTGGTGTTCTCAATGCAGCCTCCTCTACATTGGTGACACCCAATGTAAATTGGTGGCTGCTTTGTCGAGCACCTTTGCTCCATCTGCAAAAAGCAGTTTCCCGGTAGCCAACCATTTTAATTCCAAGTCTCAGTCCTTTTCTAACATGTTGGTCCATGAGCTCCTCTACTACCACAATGAGGCCATTCTCAGATTGAAGGAGCAACATTTCATACCCGTCTAGGTAGCCTCCAACTTGATGGCATGAACATTGGTTTCTCTGACTTCTGTTAACAGGACCTTTCAGCCTAATGAGCCCATGCCACTCGACTACACCCATGTGACCCATACATCTGTAGAGGAAACTGGAGCATGCTTAGTCAAGGGGAGAACATATAAACATCTTACGGAGAGCAGCGCAATTGAACCCGAGTTGCTGGCACTGTAATAACATTACATCAACCACTATTCTACTGCACCGCACTGATTATCCCCACAAATAATGAAACTGGACCTGTACTGCTCCCAACAGGAACACATTTTGGGTTCCTCTAAATGATTGGTACAACTCTGATAATCCAGTACATTTGGTTGCAGCTTTGGTGCTGGATGGGCATATTTTCCAGACTATTGGATGTTAGTTCATATTTTTATGTTTCACAGTATTATAATGAATTTTTCAGTGAATTGTGGGTGCAGGAAGCCAGTGAGTACGGAGGAGGGAGCATGAAAAGCAGGATCCAAGTCAATGGGAAAGGAGCCTGACAAATTTAATTTGGTGAGCCAGGTGTCAAACCATCAGGATTTCCAACTAGTTGGTAATGGATTACTGGTGTTTTTTTTTGCAGATGCCCTTTGAAGCTGCAAGAGCAATGATGGTGAGAAACGTCAGTACATAAGATGCTACCTGTCCTTCACTGATACCAATGTAGATTAAATAATTTCTTCACTGCCTGAGTGCCTATCACATGTAGCAGTATGCAGCAAATTGGGGGATACGGCAGAAGTCATCTGCAGTGCATGAAAAGGCCTCATGGCCAGGAAACAGAGTCAACGTGATCTCGATCTTTGCAGAGGGAACCATCTGGTGGTGACTCCATGGCCAAACATTTTCTCACATAATGGTACATATCACATTGATGACAGTCTTGGAAAACCTTGAAAGAGATGAAAGAGTCATCTGCTTTATGTACTGTTTGCAATATATTGGTTGTCTGCTAAGATTTTACATATAAATCTGAAAATGGCAAACAGTTTGCCCAAATGGCATCACTGTGCAGTGTTCTCTTTAACTCAGTGAGACACAACTTAATATCAAAAATCTTATAAGCATTTGCCTGGGCCAACTTGTGCTGGTGCTGCAAAAAGATACAAATGCAACTGAAATGAAATATAGTCCTTTGATCCTTGTGCCTGTTTTGCAGCACCAACCAATATAGCCCCCGGCACCTCAAATATGAAAATTGAATAAATATTTGAGACAGAGAGAAAGAGCAGACAAATGAGTTTAGTGTTTGATTGCTCTGGCGAGGAGTGATGACAAGTACGAAGGATGAAAAGATTATGTATGCTGTAACATACCGAGACTAATGTTATGTTCTCTCTCCCATATAATGATTGAGGAGCAGTATGATTTAAATTTAACCAATACCGATAAAAGCTCTTCAGTCTAAAACATTAACTCTGTTTCTCTCTCCATAGTGAGAGTTTTCAGCAATATCCACCTTTATTTCAGATTTCCAGTATTTACAGTTTTTTTTTAAATTTTAACAGCTGCTGGCACAATTTCCAAAAGCTCAGGAAACCCAGGACCTAAATAATCATAAAAGCAGCTGTCAGCAGCAGCCAAGTGTTTTTTTACTGCTCTCCTTGCAGGTACACAAGGAAATGTCAACATTAGACCGATCCAAGGCCTTTTCTAGCCCAGTTGAAGGCAGGAAACAAGCTCCTCCGAGGCTCTGACAGTTGCACCTTTCCATCCGCAGTGAATTGGTGCTGATTACAAATTTTCCAAATCATTGATAATTTTAATTTACCGGAGACACTGAGTTTAATCTCAGTAGGGATGCCAACAGCACCATATTAAATAGGGCGTTCCATGTTTAAATAAGAAGCTGGTAGCCTTACCAGTAACTATATGCAGTAACTATATAGAATGCCCTCTTTCTCAATCAGTTTATAGCAATCTGAAAGATGCTGTGCCAGTATTAGTCTCAGAGTTAGCTAGGACTTTGTGGTCAGCAGTAGCTGCTGCTAGCATGATACTGACTTCCGAGTGTGAATTTATCCCAGTGTGATTTAAAAAAACCTTCAGAGTGGACACTGAGCGGGAATTGTTAGCAGCAATTCAAATAACACAAAACCCACCTTTTAGGATCTTGACAGTGCAGCAGGCCACACCCACAACCTAACTCTCTCTCACTTTTGCTAAGGACTGATATTTAACCACTGCTGAAGGAAGAAGATGAAGGGAAGATTGAGAGACTGGTGCAGAGGAATAAAAGAAGAGAAAAAGAGCCTGTAGGAGGAAGGAGAGAGAGGGAATATGGAGAGGTGGCGGTGTAAGAGCAAAGAGTAAAGGAGAAGGATCAGAGGAGAAAGAGAGAAGAATGAGGCAGAAAAGGAAAAAAGGAAAAAAGTTACTAATCCTATATTGAAGGGGAAGTGGCAGTATTTCAATGAGAAACTGGGGGCCTCACATGCCATCAGAACAAGACACATTCAAGAAATCAAGAAACATCCATCTGGCCCCTTGAGCTTGCTCTTCCATCATCATAATCATGGCTGACCTTATACCCCAACATTAATATCTCACACTATCAACATATCTAAGGATTCATTTACTATCCTGAAATTTACTAGTCTCTATTACAAATAAACCGAATGATTGCTCCCCTATAGCCCTCTAGGATAGTAAGTCACCATCAATCAATACCACCATCATCCCAGCCTCTCTTATTCTCACACTGCATCCCTTGGTCCTACACTCCTCATCAAGGAAAACTAATATCCTGCAGCTATTTCTTTAAGGTTACAATTTTTCATATACTTTCCTGCCTACATAGAGGGAAGCCTATCATCTTCTGTCAAATAATCAATTCTCACTCTGATTTCTGTGCAATCACTAATTCTCGTATATTATCCCCAATTTTATGTGCTCTCATATCTGGTACAGAATCTTATTTAAAACACAAAATACTGAAAATGGGGTTGAGAGGGATAATAAATCCCTAGAATGGCAGAGCAGACTCGATAGGCCAAATGAAAAGCCTAATTCTGCTTCTTTATCATATGGACTTATCACATCCTCCTTATCCATTCTTCTGGTCATAACCTCAATGGACTCCAGCTGATTAATAAAATATGATTGTTTCCCATAAATCTATGTTGACTCTGATGAATCCTATCATTCTTTACAGGATTTTGTGTTATTACATTCTTTATAATATATACAGAAATTTTCCACTCACTTTTGTGAGGTTACTAAGTGGGTAGTTCCCATATTTATCTTTCCTGTTTTATTTTTAAATTGCATGTTCATATTTATTACCTTTCTGTTTATGAGAACTAGTTTCAGGATCCATAGAAGTTTGGAAGATGATAATCAGAGTGTCCACTATTTCGAGAACATGTCCTTCAAAACTCTGGGATGCAAATCATTCAATCGTCTTTCATACTCACCATTTTTCTAGTACTTATTTTTCATACTTTATTTGCTTCCTCGCTTGATTCTCTAATATATTCGGTAGGGTTTGTGTGCCATCTCTCTGCTGTTTTCTTGTTGGGTGAAAGTTGGCCATCCAGGTAGGAAGAACATCCAGAACCAGCCATACCAGCAGCAAACTCCCATCAACAAGAAATATGATATCTTTTATTGTTGAGCTACTTAACTGGCTGATCTAGTTCCCAGCTATGATTTTGAGCTAGAAGATACAGCAATTTTCCCCTATAGTCTCTCAAAAAAATCTTCTGCCATGACCTACCAGCATTTTTTCCATTCCACAATGTTTCTCTCCCACCTGATTCCAGTTCAACACCCACAGTCAAAGTTGGATCCTTCTTGATCACTGGAGGCCATCTTCGATAATCCTTGGCTGAAGTTTTCTACAGCTATAGCTTTACTGTAATTTTTTATTATGGCATGGTGAGAGCTAAAAGAACTCTACCAGATGAAAATGTCAAGGCCTGAAATGACCCAAGTTGGTAAGTTTACCTACATACGTTTCTCTGAGCAGGAGCTTCAAAATGTTCACCTTCCATTCCTTGGACTACCCTGAAATTTGCATTGTCATTATGTGTCAGAATGCAGGTGTAGCACCTGTGTAGTGTTTGCCTTATCTCGTGTGACTGGTTACCACACTCTTTATGAGCAAATCTAATTACATTATACTACACTAGGTGCTAGTGGACCACCAGAAGCTCCAGGTGTTGAAAGGAGGCAGTGAATAGAAAACACAATAAAACAATATATACAAAATATTTACAATGGTAAGAATAAGTCAAAATTCCAACATTCTGTTTAGGTTCCAAATCCCAGATATCAAACGAAAACCAAATTAGAATCGGTGAGATTCATTAGAATAACCTTTACTACTCCAATTTCTCTAACTAATTAGCTCTAGTGTTATTCCCTATTTAAAGGTTTACAGACTAATCTTTCCTTTTTATTTATCCTTAGTTAGTTATGCAAACGCTTTCTTCCCGGGTGTCTCAGAAAACAGCTCGTTAGCCCTTGCTGGCAGTCTCCCAATTCAGCGTCGAGAAACCCACCTTTCTCTGGCCTCGTATATCTAGGGTATACACAGTCTGGTCCCACCAACTCCGTGAGATTGGGATGCCTTGCCCACCCAGTTTGTGTGAATGCTGTGAGATTTGCTGTCCTGTTATAGCTCTCTGAAGGAAATAACCGATCGTGCACGGCATACAATTAAATGGAGCATATTTATGAATTTAACTTAGCTAAAGAGTTAGTAGAGAAAAGAAAAAGAAAACAAAAAGAGCTCATTGTAATTAAACAGTCAAATATGCACAGGTTGGAGCTCAAACTTTCCAAAGGACACATTCACCGAGCCCCACTAGACTCCCACACCTTGCTCCATTGAATCATGGTTCCCTCCGGATCAAATCCCACCACTGGTTCTTTCCAGCATCTTCCCTCTTCATCTCTCACCGAACAAAAGACTGGGACTTCCACTGGTGTCAGGGACAAAAACAGACCCACTTCTCTCCTGATTGGATGGCCCACATTCCTAAGCACCCTTAATCTCTAACAGTAACCCAAACACTGTTATAAGCGAAAATTTGCTAGGATGTTATACTCTCCTCCACCAAAAATAGTCATGCCCTCATGACTTTGAAATAATTTGTCATTCCCTCATTGATAACACACTGTTCAAAGGAATTTTGTGATTCAGAACCTCCAATCCATTTGCAAATGGTAGTGACATATTTCACTAGAGGAATAGGCACAACACTATATGCGACATAGGCTAGCCTATCTGGGAGTTTCCTGACTCTTTGAGACAACTACTTCTTCAGTTTCGGACATGCCCTGGGATCTTTCCTATCTCCAGGGAGAGACATCTCCCTGTCCATTAATTGTGTCTTCTGACAACTAAGGTCCCTTTGTCACCTGGATGAGCTTGGCTTCATGCCCAAATACTTTAGAGTCCAGTCTCCCGTTATTGTCCAGCCACAAACCTGCTAATTCATGTTAAAAAAACACTGTTAATGTCCCCCTATTTCATTGGCATCAGCACCAGGAGGTTTGGAAGTCTCTTCATCAATTATTGGGGAGTTTGCAAAGGATAATGTATACCACAACCCCATTTCCTCATCCTCTGAGTCTGTACCACATTCAGTGGTAGGTCCCTTCCAGACCTTTCTATTGTTTGCCCTTCTGTTCTGCCATGTACCGCAAAGTCCTCTTTCTAAATGTAGGATCCATGTCAGGCTCTGGGTCAACACGTACCTCTTGTCCCAGAGGTAGAATGTGATTCTGATGGAAAATCTTGACAGGTTGATTCCCATCCTCTGGTTTCACCCAGAAAATCGGTACAGTTGGCATCTGACTCTCCACTATTAAGGTGCAGCTGCCCAGTGGTCAGCCAACTTAATGTTTTCCAGGTAGCCCCAAATTCTTTATGAGGACTTGGTCTCCAGGCATCAGTTGGGAGAATCTAACATTTTGATCACATCTTCCTTTATTTCCTTGATTCTGCTTGGTAGCAAAGACCTTAGCTAGTTAACACGCCTTTTGCAATTCCCTCCTCATATCAGACATATAGTTCAGATAAGTCTTCTGTGGCAAATCTTCCCCACCAGTCCCAAAACAGAAGTCAACAGCCAACCTTGCTTCGTGCCCAGACATCAAATAATATGGTGAGTATCCAGTAGCTTCATTCTGTGTACAGTTTTAACAGTGGATCAGATGCCCAATACCTTGACTCTACTTGTTCATCTTACTGATCTCCAGATTTCTGAGCATGTCCAGCAAGGTCTGGTTGAACCTCTTGGGCTGCGGATCACCCCAATGGTGATAAGGCCTAGTCCTTGACTTTCTGACTCCAAGCGTGCTCAGTAAATCATGCATGAGCCTGCTCTCAAAATCCCTTCCCTGTTTGCTACGTATCCAGGTTGAGTCAGTGGTGAAGAAGGCGAATGCAATGCGGGCATTAATTTCTAGAGGAATAGAGTATAGGAGCAGGGATGTAATGTTGAGGCTCTATAAGGCACTGGTAAGACCTCACCTGGAATACTGTGTACAGTTTTGGGCTCCTTATTTAAGAAAGGATGTGCTGACTTTGGAGAGGGTTCAGAGACAAGTGACTAGAATGATTCTGGCAATGAGAGGGTTAACATATGAGAAACATTTGACCGCTCTTGGACTGTACTCCTTGGAGTTTAGAAGAATGAGGGGGGACCTCATAGAAACATTTTGAATGTTGAAAGGCATGGACAGAGTGGATGTGGCAAAGTTGTTTCCCATGGTGGGGGAGTGTAGTACGAGAGGACATGACTTGAGGATTGCAGGGCGCCCATTCAGAACAGAGATGCAAAAATTTTTTTTTAGCTAGAGGGTGGTGAATCTATGGAATTTGTTGCCATGGGTGGCAGTGGAGGCCAAGTCATTGGGTGTATTTAAGGCAGAGATTGATAGGTATCTGAGTAGTCAGGGCATCAAAAGTTATGGTGAGAAGGCAGGGGGATGGGACAAAAGGGGAGATTGGATCAGCTCATGATGAAATGGTGGAGCAGACTCGATGGGCTGAATGGTCAACTTCTGCTCCTTTGTCTTATGGTCTTATGGTCTATCCACCTGGGGAGGCCATAATGAATAAAATACTTTTTCCATAACACTTTGGACAGTCAAAGTTATGCCATCTGATCCTTTGCAGGAAAGGCTTGAGCATATATGGTGTAGTGATTAATAATAACCAAGACTTTCACCCTGTTGCTGGAATCAGGCTCGATGGATAGGAAATCCATATATACCAGATCAAGTGGCCCCACACTCTGCAAATGGGATAAAGGACACTGTAGGCGGTGTCTTCCTCCGAATACATTGAATGCATAACTTACAGTACTCTTTGACCTCAGGCTTCATTCGGGCCAGTGGAATCGATCTCAGACCACTCCATAGGTCTTGCCAAAGCCCAAATGACCAGAGTCATCATGAAGTGACTTCACATACTCCTCCGATACTTCTCAGGCAGGACCAAGTGGGAATGCTGAGGCCTGGCTGGAGAAGGCGTAACCCAATATAGAACCTGGTCCCTCAGCTCCAGTTTGTTCCATTCTCTCAGCAGTCGACGTACGGCAGGGTGTTTCATACATCCTTTTCCACAACAGCTGACAAACAGTACCGATGCAAGGGTCATCTCACTGAGCGGTGGCCATTTCCCCCGGACTCAACTCAGGCAACTGCTTTGTAGTCAGAACAGTCAGGCTGCAGTAAGCGCGTGGAATGGCACAACCAGAAGCTCCCAAATGGTCCACCGCGCGGTCCTGTCCTTGCCTTGCCTCTGACTTCCCCGTGAGGGAAAACTGGCACATTGCCTATCTCCAGGTGCACAAACTCTCTCCCACTCTCCGTCCTTTTCCAGCCCTTCTCGTGCACGTCGGGACAAGGCGTCTGCATCAGTGTTCCAGCTCCCCAGCCAGGACTTCAGGCTGAAGTCATAAGCAGACAACAAAATCAACCAACAATGGCCCGAGGTAACCAAATTTGTCAAGATCAGGATACAAGTCAATAGATTGTTGTTCTTCCTCACCTTGAACTTGGCACCATATAGGTAACCACTTAACTTATCCACCACAGCCCACTTCAATGCCAGAAACTCCGATTTGTGCATGGGGTAGTTTCGCTCAGAGAGTGACGGGTTTGTGCTGACAATCGCGACAGGTCTCAACCTGGAGACCCTGATCCTGATGCAGAACACCAACTAAGCCCTCTCTGCTGGCATCTGTCTGCAGTACATACGGCAATTGGCGGTCTGCAAAAGCCAACACAAGCACTTTTGTCACCAGCTCCTTCAGCAACTGAAAGGCCCCTTCACATTTTGCATCCCAGCTTGCTCCAAAAGGATCCAAAGGGCTAAGATAATTTTTTTACCATCTTCTCCTTTCATCCTCCCTTTCTTCACAGAAGCTGAATCAAAGGGTGACTCACTCTAGAGTAGTCCTTCACAAACTGATAGTACCCACCAAATCCAAGGAACGCGCGTAAGGCACTCACATTCTTGCATGTGGCCATGTGGTCACCGCCACTATCTTTGACATATCCGTGGGTACTCTGAGATTGTGTGCCCAACGTAGTTGCCGGATGTCTTGCAGAACTGGCACTTGTCCAGTGACAGTTTTAACCCTTCAGCTCTCAAGCAGCCTAACACCTTCCGTAGCCTTGTCTTGTGCTCTGTCATGGTGGACCCGAACACTATGAGATCATCCAGGTACAGCAGCACTCCAGCAAGTTCATATCCCCAATAGTTTTCTCCATGACACACTGGAAAGTAGTCAGGACTCCTGATGTGCGCTGGGGCATCCTTTCAAACTGAAAGAATTTAAGCGTCAGCCTTACTCATGGGTATCTGATAATAGCCACTCTTCAGGTCCAGCACACTAACCCACATCACTCCAGTCAGGCAGGCCAGTGTGCCCTCGATCCTCAGAGCAGTAGACTGGTCAGGGACTGTGTGTCGGTTCAGAGTTTGATTGTCAACACTCATTCGTACCTTCCCATTCTTCTTCCTCACCACTATTATGGGGATGCATAGGGACTCCTGGACTCACTGATAATCCCAGAATCCTTCAGCTTCTGCAGATGTTGCTGAGCGTCCTCCATCTTGGCAGGTGCCAGTCACCGAGACCTTTCTCTGAAGGGGTGTCCTCCATCACTCAGGTGGTATGGCGAGTACTCTTGGAACAGCCCACATCAAACTCATTGGTAAAAAAGACCTCTTCGATCTTCAAAATTTTCTCTGTTAATCTCCTCTTCTAACATCCAGGTACTGGGGAGCCACCAAAGTTGAATGATCTGGCTGTCAGCTTTTCCTTTCCAGGAGATGGTTTCTCTCCCACCTGTTGCACAGGAAAACTAGACATTACAGTCACTGGAAAAAGGTGTGCCATCATCATTTCCCACCTGAGAGTGACCTCCCACCCCGAGGAGTTCCTGACAATCACTGTCATCCTGTTCACCTGTATAACAGATGGCTTCTGCTGTTCAGGCCTCACCTGTACCCCAGAAGGTAAGTGTGACTCCTCTTCATGGTCTTCCGGAGCATCCACCAACAGGGCATCAGCATCAGGCATTCTGGGAAATTTGGGGTTTCCTGTCACTCTAGCTACTTCCCCAGGCTATAACATGACTGGTTTGGACTGGGTGTATCACACAGTTCCTCGTTTGTTCTCATCATCTGGCCTAGGATGGCTACTCGCTTGATCAAAAACAGCTCTGAACAAATAGTGAATGGACAAGGTGTTTAGACAAGCTCTCTCCAACTTCCTCCTTGCAATCTCCCACCGGCCTCCTCAGGATAGGAATACTTGTTCCCACAAGAATTGAAGCTTCACCCTTTTCGACTGCGTCTGGGCAAACCAATACTAACATTTCACGGACCTCAGCTACACCCACAAAAACTCTGGCTTTAACGACAAGTAACCATCATACAGGTAGTCATCAGTACTGAGGCTCCAGAGCTCCAGGGCATTGAGTGACGTCAAAGGTAAATGCATCAAATACTTGTTGTAGGACGATCTGTACAGCAGATTAACCTGAGAACCTGTGCAATCTGTAGGGATACACTGGAGGCTGGCCCACTAAGCCTTCAGGAACAATTTTTTACTTTACTGCTTTCCTTTACACATGGATCGGAACATGTTTCCCCCTGAGACACAGGTCCATTCCCTCACCGGGTCTCTCCGAAGTTTCCCGAATTCCCTTTCCTGCTTAAGTAACTGTGGGCTCGCTTTCCCGTCCTTCACACTCCCACCTGAAGTGGCCCTCCTCACCACAGTTGTAACAGACAATAGCAGCCGCTCCCCTTTTCTAGAGAACCCATTCAGAAGCAGCCTCTGCTTAGTATGCCCCATCAATGGATCCGGCTCCCTATCGGCTTTGTCATGCTTGGTGGCAGCACCCGCCAATAACAACCAGGATACTTCAGTTCTAAAACCCGCCACAAACTCCTCTAAAACCCTCGGTTGTGGGATATCAGGTATCAGAGGCTGCTACCGAGGTCTGTGCCCTGCTGATAGTGGCCTCCCACTCCTCCATTGCATTTTCCTCCTCTTTTACTTCTCTGATCAGCTGAACATACGAGGCAGTGGAGTGCATCTTAAGAGATATTCGGAGGCTGAAAGTGATCATGTCCTGTGCCTGGGCATCCTTAGCCACTTGGTCCTTCCTCAGCTAATTCACCTCAGCCATTTGGATAGACCCTCTATGCTGCAAGCAACTCAGCTGTCTCTCTCTAGCCAAAAAATGTAGACAAAAAGTGTCTCCTCCTCCTGAAACATATTCCTAAACTGCATCATAAACTTCATTGAGCTTCCTGTTGCACTGAAAACAGTTTCTAGCGCTTGCACGTGGCCGGTGGAAGTAGCTAAGGAGTTCTCTGCCTTTAAGGACCTCACTACTTCAGCAGCCTGACCTCTCAGACTCTCTACCAGTCGCTGTCTTTTCACATTACCACAGCACTGCCACTCATCCAGCATCTGGGAGGTCTACTCTGCGCAAGTCTCATACTCCGCCGCCCCTCGGGGGTGGGTGTCATTCCTGAGAACATTCGCAGCCTACAATAACCGGGACTCTCCACCAGTGGACTTTGTCATTTATTCACCAGGGGTGTAAGGGCTGATACCAACTCAGAATTCTCACCCCTCACTGGAGGACTCGTCAGACCACTCCTTCCCCTCGCTCTGCAGAAGTGAGAGCAATTTGCCTTTAAAGTCTTCGCCCTCAGCTACAGGAAACTCAGCTTCCAATTCAGCACTCTCACCTGCACCCCCGTCTTCTCGGAAAAGTATGAACAGCCCAGAACTCACCTCCCCCACACCCTAATAGTACTGGGCAGATACACCGCCATTACGTCAGCACTAGTCTGAACTAAAATGAAATCTTTGCCCACCATTTTGTCAAACTTCCACTCCATGATCGTAACTGTTCCTAATGCGCCAAGAAACCCACCTTTCTCCAGCCTCGGATATCTAGGGTATACGCACTCCAGTCCCGCCAAATCCATGAGATTAGGATGTCTTGCCTAGCCAAGCCCCGGTTTGTGAGAATGCTGTGAGATTTGCTGCCCTGTTACAGCTTGCTGCCGGAAATAACAGATCGCACACAGCATACAATTAAAAGGAATTTATATATATATTAACTTAACTAAAGAGTCAGTAGAGAAAAGAGGAAAAAAATAAAAAAAGGCCCATTATAATTAAACAATCAAATGTGCTTTGATTGGAGCTCAAATCTTCCAAAAGTCACATTCACCAAGCCCCAGTAGACTCCCCCACCTTGCTCCATCGAATCACGGTCCCCTCTGGGTCGAATCCTACGACCGGTTCTCTCCATCGTCCTCTCTCTTCATCTCCCACTGAAAAAAAGACCAAGACTCCTACCAGTGTCGGCCACAAAAAAAAATTCCCCCAGCCTTCTCTCCTGATTGGATGGCCCACATTCCTAAGCACCCCTTATCTCTAACAATAACCCAAACACTGTTAGCAGTGAAATCTTTACCAGGGGTTACAAACAGAAAACTAGATGAATTCTTGTTAAGTATTAGGCTTAACTTCAGTTTCAGTTCAGGTCAATATGTCTCCAAGTTCAAATTCAACCCCTAAAACATATATACTCAGCTTAACTCCTTTCACGACAAATTCCCCAACATCATATCTTTTAAACAAAGTAAATCTCATTCAGTCACTTAATCAAAGTCATTGCATAATTAATCAGTGCTTACAGAAAATCAAATTCAGATCCTTCAAGTGAGAAATAAACATACATCCAACCGTATTAAATCCTCTATGTCTTGAAGCAATTTGTTCCCATGATGGTTCTTCGATCTTCGGTGGTTTGCCACATTGTTTGTTGGATGAATTGGTGGGTCATCCACAGAAAGTCAATTCACAATACATACACAAAAAGAAACCTGACCAAATCCCTTAGTATGACTTAACAGAACTAATTCCCAGTTACACAGTAAAAATCTTGGATACTCTTTCTGCCGATAATGTCTTGCTACAGCTGGTGCTCTTTATAGCGGTAAGTTCAATAAATCTTTTATCGATATCCTCTCTCCCCCGGTGTTTTATGCTGAGGTTTTCCAGTAAGTAGGGTAGAGATACTAACTACTAACTCCACTTTTAACAGTTTGTATCTAGTTAGTTTCTATAGTTTGCTGCATTTCTATCGCTTGTCCACACCTGCGTCAGCCACACCTCTTCTCACGTAGCTGTTTTTTTTTAAGTTCTTTTCTTCTTTAAATTCGGTAAACTTAATTTTCATCCCTTCACAGGTGGAGCGTTCTAACATTACATCTATGGGTTTAATTAACCTGGGTTACACAGGGGACATTCTATTCTGTCAGATGAAAGCTGTTGAAATCTAACATTCTGCTCCCTTCCTCCAGCCAGATTCCATTTCCTGGAAACTTGGCATTGGTTCTGGGTAGATTTGTGATACAGAGATAACATGAAAGAACACTATTGCAGATTTTTTTTATCCTTAATGTCCTTGAGAAAGTGCTGGTGCAGGATCCATCTTTCTGACCTGCTGCAGAGACACTCTCATTGTGCTAAGTGGTTAGATGTGACTTACCTGCTTGCTAGGCCATTTAAGACTAATATCAAGGGTTTGCTTCCGGACATATAGTTCTGAATGGGGAATCATGTTAACAATACATTAGATAGATTTTAATGACAATCTGATCACAATTATTCATGCTAATTCCAAATTACCTGAATTAAAATTCCTCAAATGCTCTGGTTGAATATGAATTCAAGTCTTCATGAACATTAGTCTGGGCCACTAGATTTCTAACTGAGTAGCAGAAGCAGCCTATTACCATTGTATTGTTGCTGATTTACAACTTTCACAGCCCTTCTGCTCCATTGCATGCCCCATTACTTCTCCCTTCTCCAATATATTATTGTCATTTTTGACATTAAAACCTTTCTGCTTGCTGCCCAGATACTAAGCTTCGTTTTGGAGCTATTCCACCATCCCTCTTCTGCCTGACTTGTACCTGCTTAAAACTTGATTTCCAATCCTATGCCAAATTCAATATAGGATCATTGACTTGTATTATTAACTCCAATTCTTTCTCCCAGGTGCCGTCAGACCTGCTTTTGGAGAATTTTCTGGTTTTAGATCAGATTTGTTTTTGCCTTTAGCTAAACTGCTTGGCAGTTTTAATCCCCGCCCACTTGACTGTAGCTCTGAGAGACTGTTTGTCTTTGAGATCTCTGCCAACTTGTCTGATATAATTAATGACCCAGCTCAAGTGACACTGGAGTTCAGACTAACATTGCAGTGAGATGCAGAGGGAATCAGCAGTAATCAGACAGAAACTTAACTGTGTTAGTGGAAAACCCAATAGTCCTTGACTATCCTTGAATAATTTGTAAATAATGAGCATGCATTCTTTTAGTGCTTTCATATCCTCAGGATGTCCCATGATGCCTCACATAGAATAAACTACTCCTGAGGTGCACACTTGATTTCCCTGTCAAGCAATATCTGCGGAAAGAGATCACTTTCGCCAGACTCTCTTTGGCTGGCTGAGTTCTTCCAGCATTCCAACATCTGCAGTGTTATTTGTTTTCCATCTTCCTTTCCTTCCCACTCACACTTGCTGTGCTCTTTATAACTACATTTTATCAGAGCACATGTTTTGCGTAAAATGCCATATCATGGAAAATATCAAAAAATTGCTATCGAAAGTAGAGCCAGAAACCAAAGCATATACTCTCAGTTGGAAGGACACACAGCATCATCGTTAAGAGGTCAGTGCTGGAAAAGGTTAGCAGCTTCAAATTCTTGAGTGCCAATATCCTGAAAGGTCTATTCTGGGCCCAATACGTCGATGTAATCATGAACAGACTAGCAATTCTGCTTCATTAGGAATTTGAGGAGATTTGGTATGGCAACATAGACTTCAACAAATTCTGATAGGTGTATGTTGGGGAGCTTTCTGCATTCTGACGGGCTGTATTACAGTCTGGCATGGAGACGCCAATACACAGGATTGCAAGAGGCTGCAGGGGTTATAGAGTCAAGCAGTTCCACTATGGGCACAACCTTCTCTACCATTGAGGACATGAATGCAGTATCCATACCCAAGGACCCTTACAATCAGGACATGCTCTGTTCAGAGAAGAGGTATAGCACCCTCAAGACTCATACTCAATGATTCAGGAACAGTTTATTTCCTTCCACAATCAGGTTTCTAAATGAAACCTTGTTATTTACTTATTTACCATATCTATTTATTTTTGTAACATATAGCAATTTTAGATCATTGCATTGCCCTGCTGTCACAAAACAAATTTCATGTTGTCTTCTGTAAGTCAGTATTAATAAATCTGATTCTGATTCCAATCTTATGTACAGTTCACTTGATTCTTTTAGTGCCCAGAAGTGCACCCCCAATCAGATCTGAATAAGCATTCATAGTCTTTCAGTATGGAAACGGGTCCTTAAGTGAAGAAATATCTCCTCATCCCAGTTTTAAATACCTGACTAGAGTTTAAATAGAGGGGACCATGTAGATGTAGTGCATTTAAATTTCTGAAAGACACTTGGCAAGGTGCCACAGAAGAGCTGGTGCATAAATTAAGAGAATAAGGTTTTGGAGGAAGTATAGAATGGATTGAAGACTGGCAGTCACAATGCAAACAAAGAGCTGAAGTGAGTGGATATTTTCTCAAGTTGGAGGAATGTAGCTGGTTGATTATCCCAGGGTCGGTTCTTGGCTTTTAATTTCACAATATTTATATTAAAGGCCTGGAGGAAAGAACAAGATGTAAAGATTTCACATTTGTTGATATTGCCAAATTAGGTTCAAAAGCATATTGTGATGATGGCATAGGTAGAAAAAGGGAGGAGGTCATGATAAAAGAATACAAGGAGTTAGGAATGAAGCTCAGAAGCAGGGCCTCAAGGGTTGTAACCTTGGGATTGCTGCCTGTGCCACATGACAGTGAGGACAGGAATAGAACGAGGTGGCAGATAAATGTGTGGCTGAAGAATTGGAGCAGGGGTCAGTGATTCAGATTTCTGGATAATTGGGACCTGTGCAAAAGGGACGGGTTGCACTTGAATCCAAGGGGGACCAACATTCTCGTGGGCAGTTTTACTAGAGTTGTTGGGAGTGGTTTAAACTATTCAGGGGAATGGGAACCAGTGTGATAGAGCTGAAAATGAGCCAGCAGGTTTACAAGTAGATGATGGGTGTAACATGAATGTAAGGAAGGACAAGCCAGTGATTGGGTACAAATGCAGACAGAACAGAGGGTTAAATTGTATCACAAAGGCAAAACCCAAAAGGGCAAAGAATGCAGGACTAAAGGTGCTGAATTTAAATGCACTTAGCATTCAGAATATGGTGGATGAACTCATGATGCAATTAGAGATTGGTCGGTATGACGTTGTGGCATCACTGAGTCGTAGCTGAAAGAAGGCCAGAGTTGGGAGCTTATGATCAAATGGTATCCTTCGTATCGAAAGGACAGGCAGGAAGGCATAGGTGGTGGTGTGGCTCTGTTGCTAACAGATGGGATTACATCTTTCGAAAGAGGTGAGATAGGGACAGAGAATGTTGAATCTTTGTGGGCGGAGTTAAGAAATTGCAAGAGTAAAAAAACCCTTATGGGAATCATATACAAGCCTCCAAATAGTAATCAAGATGAGGGTTTGAGATTGCAAAGGGAGCTGGAAAAGACATGTAATATGGGTACAATTACAATTGTAATGGGGGACTTCAATATGCAAGGGCATTAGGAAAATAAGGTTGGTATCAGATTGCAAGAAAGGGAATTTGTTGAATGAGAGGGAATGGCTTTTTAGAGCAGTGTGTGCTTGAGCCTACTTGAAAGGCTATCTTAGATTGAGTGTTGTGTAATAACCCAGATCTTATCAGGGAATTTAAAGGAACCCTTAGGAGACAATGATCATAAAATGAGTAAATTCATACTGCAATTTGAGAGGGAGAAGCACAAGTCACATGTATCAGTATCACAATGGAATAAAGGGAATTACAGAGGCATGAGAGAGGATTTTGCCCAGGTGGATTGGAGGAAGATACTGGCAGGAATGACAGCAGAGTAGAGGTGGCTGAAGTTTCTGGGAATAGATGACAAGGTGCAGGATAGATATGTCGCACAGAAGAAGTTGTTCTCAGATGGCAGGGCTAGGCAACTGTGACTGACAAGGGAAGTTAAGGACTGCATAAAAGCCAAGGAAAGGGCATTTAAGGTATCAAAAGTGAAAGGGAAGTTGGATGATTGAGAAGCTTTTAAAATCTAAAAAAAGGCAACTAAAAAAGCCATAAGAAGATGACATATGAGTACAAACTAGCTAATTAATATAAAGCACAATACCAAAAATTTTTCTTTCATTTATATCAAGAGTGAAAGGGAGGTGAAAGTTGATACTGGACCACTGGAAAATAATACTAGTAAGATAGTAATGGGGGTCAAAGAAATGGCAGATGAACTTAATGAATATTTTGCATCTGTCTTCACTGTGGAAGACACTAGCAGTATGCCAGATGTCCGTGACTGTCAGAGAGCAGAAGTGAGTGCCATTGTTATTACAAAGGAAAAAGTGCTAAGCAAGCTGAAAGGTCTTAAGGTGGATAAGTCACCTGGGTCAGATGGACTACATCCCAGAGTCCTGAGAGAGGTTGCTGAAGAGATAACAGATGCATTGGTCAGGATCTTTTAAGAATCACTTGATTCTGGAATGGTTCCAGAGGACTAGAAGATTGCAAATGTCACTCCACTCTTTCAGAAGTGAGGAAGGTAAAAGAAAAAATAGAAACCAGTTAGTTTAACCTCAGTGGTTGGGAAAGTGTTGGAGTGTTTTTATTAAGGATGAGGTTTCGGGGTACTTAGAGACTAACGATAAAATAATTCAAAGTCAGCATGGTCTCTGTTCAGGGAAATCTTGCCTGACAAATCTGTTAAGAGTTCTTTGAGGAAGTAACAAGCAGGGTGGACAAAGGAGAGGTAGTTGATGTCATTTACTTGGATTTTCAGAAGGCATTTGATGAGGTGCCACACATGAGGCTGCTTAACAAGATAAAGTTCTGTGGTGTTACAGGAAATATACGGGAATGGATAGAGGAATAGTTGACAGGCAGGTGTCAGCGAGTGGGAATAAGAGGAGCTTTTTCAGGTTGGCTGCCAGTGACTAGTGGTGTTCCTCAGGGGTCAGTATTGGGACCGCTACTTTTCACATTATTTGTCAGTGATTTGGATAATGGAATTAATGGCTTTGTGGCAAAGTTTGCAGATCATAAGAAGATAGGTGGAGGGGTACGTCATGCTGAGGAAGTAATGTGATTGCAGCAGGACTTAGACAAATTGGAAGAATGGCCAAAAAGGTGGCAGATGGAATACAGTGTTGGGAAATGTATGATAATGTGGTTTGGTAAAAGGAACAATAGTGCAGACTATTATCTAACTGGGGAGAAGGTTCAAACATCAGAGGTGCAGAGGAGTCCTTGTGCAAGACTCCCAGGAGGTTAATTTACAGATTGAGTCTGTAGTAAAGAAGGCAAATGTAATGTTGGAATTTATTTCAAGGGGAATAGAACATAAAAGCAAGTAGATAATGCTGAGACTTTATAAGACACTAATCAGGCCACACTTAGACTATTGTCAACAGTTTTGGGCCCCATATCTCAGAAAGGATGTGTTGTCATTGGAGAGAGTCCAGAGGAGGTTCATGAGAATGATTCCAGGAAATGAAGGGGTTAACACATGAGGAGAGTTTGGCAGCTTTGGGCCTGTATTCACTGGAATTTAGAAGAATATGGGGGTTCTTATTGAAAGCTACTGAATGTTGAAAGAACTGGATACAACTAGATAGGACTAGGTACTTTAGAACAGAAGTAAGGAGAATTTTTTCTTAGCCAGAAAGCAGTGAATCTGTGGAATGCTCTGCTACAGACTACAGTGGAGGCCAAGTCAGTGTAAGTATTTAAGGAGGAAGTTGATTGTTTCCTGATCAATCAGGGTATCAAAGGATATGGTGAGAAGGCTTGTGTATGGAGTTGAGTAGTATCCGCGATCAACCATGATGGAATGGCAGAGCAAACTCAATGGGCTGAATGGCTTAAATTCTGCTCCTGTGTTACATGGGCATTGTCATTTTGCAATGACTCAACTGAATAATTAGATGAAAACATGGCAATGGAGTTTAATGTTGGGAAGTGTGAGGTAACAAACTTCTGAAAGAGGAATTGGAAGGTGAATTATTACCTACAGAATGTGGTAAGATGCTATAAATGAATGCATTTAGCTGAGGGAACTTGGCAGGTCAGGCAGCATCTAGGGAAAGGAATAAATAGTCAATGTTTTGGGATGAAACCCTTCATCAGAAATAGAAAGTAAGGGGGAAGAAGGTGGGGGAAGGGGGAGGAGTACAAGGTAGAAGGTGATAGGTGAAGCCAAGTGGGTAGAGGAGGTAGGGGGATGGTGAGAGGCTGGGAGGTGATTAGTGGAAAAGGAAGGGCTGGAAAAGAAGGAATCTGATAGGAGAAGGGAGTGGACCATGGAAGAAAGGAAGGAGTAGGGGCACCAAGAGAGGAATGGTTGAATCAGGAGGGGAAGGATTAATGAGCAGAAATCATAATTAATGCCATCAGATTGGAGGCTACCCAGACGGTATTTGAGGTGGTGCTCCTCCACCCTGAGAGTGACCTCATCATGGCAGTAGAGAAGGCCACTGACATGTCGAAATGATAATGGGTGTTCGAATTAAAATTGTTGGGCATTGGGCACTCCTGCCTTTTCTGGATGTACTTCTACTCCCGGAGTATAGGCAGAGACTGAAGACTGCAGCACCACAGTGAAGACCAGGAAGGTATGGACCAGGAAAGCACAGAAACGCCTACAGGACTGATTTGAACTGGTGGACTAAACTCTCTTCCAGAAGTCATCTTTGAGTCTGGAGGAGTTGTCACCAACTTCATTAACACTTGTGTGAATGTGTGTGTGCCTACAAAAGTTTACCGTACATTCCCAAACCAAAAGCTGTAGATGAACCAAGAGGTTTGTAGTCTGCTGAGGGCTTGATCTGTGACATTTAAGTCTGGTGACCCAGGTGTGTACAAGAAAACCAGGTATCACTTGCGGAGGACTATTTCAAGAGCCAAGAAACAATTCCAAGAGAGGTTGGAAGCGACATTGGATGCACATCAACTCTGACTGGCTCTGCAGACTATTACTTCCTGCAAAGCAAAACCCAATATACAGGATTGTTTCGAGTCAGTGGACTAAATAATATTCAGGGAATCATCTTTGAATCTGAGTGGACATTCCACAGTTGTCACCAACTTTATCAAGACCTGTGTGTATACTAGTGTGCCTTTGAGAACATATCGGACATACATGAACCAAAAGCCATGGATGAACCAAGGGATTTGTAGTCTGCTGAGGGCTAGATCTATGCCATTCAAGACTGGTGACACACAGCCATACAAGAAGTCCAGGTACAATCTTCAGTAAGTTATTTTAAGGGCAAGAAAATAATTCCAACTGAAGCTAGAGACAAAATCAGATACATATCAGCTCTGGCAGGGTTGGCAGGCCATTACTTCCTACAAAGTGAAACTAACATCATGAGTGGCTGTGATGTTTCATGTCCAGATAAGCTAAATGCCTTTTATGCATGCTTTGTAAAGGAGAATCAAACTACACATTGTGCGAATCCCAGTGGCATCTGGTGACCCTGTTATCTCTGCTTTGGAGACTGACATCAGAACACCTTTCAAGAGGGTGAATCCGCGTTGATGTTGTACCTGGTCAGGCTCAAAAAACCTGTGCTAACCAACTGGCAGGAATGTTCAAGAACATTTCCAATCTCTCACTGCTGCCATTGAACGTTTCCACCTGCTTCAAAAGGGCAACAATCATATCAGTGACCAAGAAAAGAAGAGTGAGCTGCCTCAAACACTATCAGCCAGTGGCACTCACATCTACTGGAATGAAGTGGTTTGAGAGGTTGGTCATGGCTACAGTCAACTCCTGCCTAAGCAAAGACCTGGACCTGCTGGAATTTCCCGATCGCCAGAGCAGATGTAGTCTCACTGGCTCTCCACTTGGCCTTCAATTACCTGGACAATGGTAATATCTACGTCAGACTGCTGTTTATTGATTACAGCTCAGTTCTGATCAACAAGCTCCAAAACCCAGGCCTCTGTACCTCCCTCTAGATTCTCACTGGAAGGCCACAGAATTAATATCTCCTCCTCACTGACACTGGTACACTTCAAAGATGTGTGTTTAGCCCACTGTTCTACTTTCTCTACATACTCACATTTGTATGGCTAGGCACAGATCAAATCCTGTCTGTAAATTTGCTGGCAGAATTTCGAGTGGTGGCAAGAGCAAGATAGATCAGCTGGCTGAGTGGTGTTGCAACAACGACCTTGCACTGAACAAGGAATTGATTCAGGAAAGGGAAGTTGAGGGAATACACACCATCCTCATTGAGGGATCGGAGTGGAAAGGGTGAGCAGTTTCAAGTTCTTGGGTGTCAAAATCTCTGAAGATCTATCCTGGGCTGAACATATTGATGTAATTACAAAGAAGGCATGACAGTGGCTACATTTTATTAGAAGTCTGAGGAGACTTTAATGTCACCAAAGGTACTCACAAATTTCTACATATGCACAGTGGCTGCTAACTGGTTGCATCACTGTCTGGTATGGAGCGGCCACAGGGCAGGATTGGAAAAAGCTGCAGAAAGTTGTAAACTCTGCCAGCTCCATCATGGGCACTAGCCTCCGCAACATCAAGGAAATCTTCAAGAGGTGATACCTCAAAAAGACAGCATCTATCATTAAGGACCCCCATCATCCAGGACTGTTCTCTTCTCATTGCTACCATTGAGGAGCCTGAAGACACACTGAGCATTTTAGGAACTGCTTCTTCCCCACTGCCATCAGATTTCTGAATGGACAATGAACCCATGTACACTACCTGACTATGTTTCTTTTTGTAATTTATATTTTTATGATTATGCATTTCGCGGAACATGCCAGTGGTATTAAACACTGGAATTGTGAAGACATGGCAGGAATTGGAGCTGGGATCAGAGGAGGGGCTGAGAGTTGAGGGTGACAGAGGAGAGGGGAGGGTTGGTCTCTTCAGGGAAGGTAGGGTGGGAGGAAGATGGAGGCTCCTGAGGACCAAAAACCTGAAGGGGGAGCCTGAGAGACCCGGAATTGGAGAGTAATAGTAGGGAAAAGGGAGTTGAGGTGCCCAGTTGCAGTGAGAAAGGACTTTGCCTGGAAGTGGAGGTGGAGGCAATGGATGATGCGAAGAAAGAGAAAACCTGGCGGTTGAAGGCATGGCAAGAGGATGAAATGTCAGAGGTTGTTGGAGATTGGCCCAGAGCTCTGGCAGCGACTGAGACAGGTATCTTTTGTGCCTGAGAAGGTGGTGCATAGAATTCAGAGGGAGAAGTGAGCAGCAGTAGCAGTCAAATGAGCACAGGTACTTGGGATCCTCAGTGCGTCCAAACTGGGAGGCTGGAAACAGATTTGGAAGCCATGTGGAACAAGATGGTATTCTGCAGTATCTAGGTATTATTGTGCATGAAACAAAAAAAGCAGATAGGTCCAATAAGTAGTCCAGTTGTACAGGGTCCTGGAATACTCTGCAACTACTGCTCTTACCTGAGAAAGGATATTGCCATGTTGGAGTCTGTTCAAGCGCATTCACCAGACTAACTCCTGGGATGTGTAGCATGAGGGGTGTTTTAATTAAACACATAAGATTTGAAGGGGATTTGACAGTTTGGACATTGAGCTGCTTTCATGAGTGGAAGAGTCACAAACAAGAGGATGTAATTGCAAATAAGGGCTAGTCATTTCCTATGTCATAGGTTAGTTACTCTCAGGAATTCAGATCATTACATATATTGATTATAAATACTGATAAATATTGGAAAGATTAAGGAATTGAATATTATGGGGAACTGGAGAGAAAAGAAGTTGAGACGAGCCAGGATAGATCAGCCATGATCATTGTGAATAGCAGGACAGGTTTAAGCAGCCTGGTTCCTACTTTCTTGCGTTCTTGTAACCCATGATGCTGAGTTAATGCTTTCTTGTTTTAGAACCTCTTGCCAAGTACCCAACCTCCCAGTCTTCATTGTGACAAGCGTTCCATTATGTATTGGAACCAGGAATTTCACATGCACATAATGGCTCACACTGCAGTGTGCTTTATCTCCAACTCCCAGGACAACATGGGAATCACACCAGTCGCCTTCTTTTGATTCTTTTTTGATTGTGTAGCTTTTGCCATTTTAAATAGTATAATAGTACAGTAAAATAATGTCTGTGTATAGAGACCGAAACAAAGATAGAAATAACTGCAAAATCCGCAAATACTTAATAGGCTGATAAAGGTATCAAAACTCATTATTGTTATCAAGGTAATTTAACAGTGGGGACTTGAGATGAGGAGCTGTCTCTGGGTAAGTCGTAACACAAGAGGTTCTGCAGATGCTGGAAATCCTGAGGAATAATCACAAAATAATGGAGGAATTCAGCAGGTCAGGCAGCATCCATGCAGAGGAATGAACAGTCTACATTTCAGGCTGAGACCCTCATGAGGACTCAAAAGGAAGGGGGAAGAACACAGAATAGGAAGGTGGGGGTGGAGAAGAAGCAAGGAAGTTGAATGTTGCTATGGAGGCCTGTTCCTTGCAGTTCTGTCTTTGTAAAAATGCTTTTCTGAAATTGCTGAATCTCTTAGCAGCAGTTTGTTTATAAAGTACTTTGAATATGTACAATGAAAGATTCTTCATTCATCTGGCCACTTGTTGGCGAACCAAGGCCATATCAAAATTTCTCTGTTTTTCCAGCCATACTTGTGGTTTTTAAACCTCACTTGTTTGTGGATTTATTGCCATCTAATTAAAGGCCAACATTCATCATATCCTCTTTGCAGATTCTGAAGTTGAGACAGTAGTTAAGCAAGATTGTATCTTTAATGTTTTGCTTGGACGCATGCTTCAACTATTAATTGGCTAAACAAAGTCAGGTCTCAAATCTCCTTGTAGCTAAGGAAGCTTGCCAATGCTGAGTTAAAAATTCCTTAAGCTCTCACTAAACTCTGCATGTGCCTGCCAGAAATTGGAAAACAGTTCTTGTACTGTGCTGGTTCTCTCTTGGTTTATCAATGTGGGATGTGTCAGGCTTTTAGCAGGTACGGTTGGAAAGTTTCTGTCATATTAATTCTGAAATGAAGCCAATAGGTAACTGGTTCATTGTTTAGAAGGATTTCAGCAGCAAGACATCCTCTAGTTCAACTATGCAGTTGTGGCATGTTTTAGGATTTTGGCCCTTTTCACACAAATGTTAACTCGGTGTGGTTCATGTTTTTTAAAAAACAGCATACTTAATTCCAGATTTCAAGAAGTTTAAATTTAACACGGCACAAGAAAGTGGGAGGGCTAAAATATTTTAAAGGAGGGCCGACAAATTTGTTCAATAATACTTCCACTTTATAACCAAGTCTCAGAGGCTTTGAAACTTGGTGTAGATTCAGGCAGATTCAGAAAACAGGCAATAACCTGAAGACTTCTTAATAGTGAACATGCTGCACTGTTTAGAAGGACAAGGGTAGTAAGTAGGTATGCTATTGTATGGAATAAGCAAGGCCATTTTATCTTCACTTTTGGGTCAAAACCCTGGAAGTGTGACTAATAGTAGGATGTGGGTATGATAGCCTTGTAGACAGTATGAACATAAGAAGCTATCCCACCATTGATTCCTCAAAGACAAGTAACTACCAGGCTTGCTAATGATAGCCACAACTTAAAATTAAGATAATTTTAGTGGGGAAATAAGTCTTAGATGTCTGCAATCAATCAGAAAAATTATCAACCAAACTTTTCATTTATAACCTTTGCAACCAATCCTTAATTTCCATGTCAAACTCTTCTACAGTCCATCAGTAGAGGTAATTTGTACCCTTACACACTCTTCATTTTAAACAAGCATACTTGAGCAATGAGTTACATTTGTGCATTTAACAGGAACTTCATTAAGTCTTATTAGAGAAGCAAAGAAACAAAAATTGAAGTGTACAAAGCATGAAAAAGGCTTCCTTATTTCTCTCATTATCATCTTCTTTTCCCAAAGTGCACACAATCTCTCAAGTCTTCTCAATTAGAGTGCAGACAATAAGATCTCAATAGTTACAATAAACAGCATTAGACAAGCTTAATAAGGCAATCTATTAAACTAGTGGCACATTAGAAAACACGTTCTGATAATCTTATGAAGAATAAGATATCTCTTCAGGCTGATCTCTGATTGATACCACTGGTGTGATTACAGTGGTATGCTCCATCAGGTCCTTGCTTACTGCTTCAGTTCACCCCATATTGCACTAAGCACTTTGACTGTGGCAAACATCAACACTCACACCATGGCAGAATAAATGAATGTGTTTAGGAAGGATGCACTGGATGAATATCAGAGCACAGATGGAAATGAACACATGCTTGCTAGAGAAGATGAAAGAGATCATTTGGCAGAGAACCAGCTTGCATGTTTCTTCAGTAGTTATGTCTTAGGAATTAGATCTCCATTGCCATTTGAAAGCTGAACTTAAAAGAAAGATGCTGAGTTATCTTTTCCTGACTTTGTTCTGGTATTCTCTAAGTGCAAACTTCTTCATCTCACTTTCTTTCTTTGCTCCTTTTAAGATATTCCCCAAAAGTTCTTTTAATGAGGCATAGGACAGTTGCTGCAACAGCTTCCTTATCTGCATGGTATAAAATTTAACAATGCTCCGTGAAGATATTTGTCAGGTTTTACAACGTTAAAGGCCTACATAAATACAAGAAATCCTCACTATTAATCTACCCAGTATAAACATCAAAATGGTATCACTGACAGGGCCACAGAAGGTCTAAAGGTTTTTTATACATGAGGGCCAAAGTACTATGTGTAAGATAATAGAATGATACACTCCTGAACTCATACAAAGGCTTTCTGCCATAGCATGTAGAAAGAGAAGATCACAGAGGAAATGAATTAAACTAGGCCTACAATGTCTCTCCATTGACACAGCTTTAATTTCAAAATGCTCACCTTTATTTTTAAATCCTATTCACAGTCCCCTGTCATTATGATCTTTGTAGTAATGCCTGCTTTGCAAGCCTTTAAGATCTCTGTTCCTAGAAATCGGACGTATTTTCTTTCTGCACAAATTGTACATAAAAGCTGTTTTGAACACAGTAGATTGCTTATCAATTAGAAAAGTGTCCATGAGAAAAAGATCCCATGCACCTGACGTGACTCGTGTTTGTTTGGTGTCAATGAATCATACCATTGGTCACGATAGGCTGTTGACACCAAGAACCACAGATCTCTGGGCGACAGCAAAGACCTTTATAGTCAGCACACAACAAACTAGTGCTCACTTTGCAACGGCAACTAAAGAGTTTGCACCATTACAGTTATGTCCAAATATCTAACCCTACTCTTCAATAGACAATGCTATATCCAATAATTAACTGGAGGTCCTTTTACAGATTGCAGCCCATTTTTGACATCACATACTTCCCGGTCCTTTGTTCAGAATGCAGTTTACAGAGGCTTGGCAGTTGCATTGAGATTCTGATGGAACTCCAGACTGTCAGCCCTGTTTTAACATGCAAACTAGTGTGCAATTTGTGCTTAAACCAATGCATTCAAACGTGCAGTTTCCAGAACAAGATGTCAAACATTTGTGAAGTAGGTAAATGCTACAGGGATCATATACAGGAGAGAATTTGAAGAGTATCATTTTTCTCATATGACTACGCTTCATGCAGCTGTCCAGCAAGCCAGATTAGATTCTGACCTCATCTCCTGCCTGCATGGAATTTGCATGATCTCTCATTAACCACAAGGGTTTCCTCTGGGTCTCCAGTCATCTCCCACATTCCAAAGGTATGCTGGTTGACGATCAGTGGAGGAGGTATTAATTGGTATATGTGAGAGATCTCTCCTGGGAGGAGCATAGATTTGGTGGGTCTTAGAGCCTCTTTTTATGTTTTAGGAAATATGGAATGATACTGCACAATTTAGCAAATTATTTTGGAAGAAAGCTATCTTTGCATTCTTAGGCAATCTAATAGGATCGTGGATGATTTACTTTCATTCCAGATGAGTTACGAGGTGGTTGATGTGACAAAAATGGGCAGAAGGTTGTAGTGTAGTGTAGTTTAGCTCCTCCTGCCTTACAGGACCTCTGTGTGCTCCTGACGAATGCATTTGAGTTCTCAAAGCCGTCCTACATGTCCCTTCACTACTTCAATGGTCATGGCCAAGGATTCCCACAAACTAGCGCAAATGTATCATGTGAATGATGCTACAAGGTATAAGCAAGCAGCTTTTGTGTGTATGCCTGAATCTTTCTCTCTGTATTCTCAGTAGCGTCTTAAAGCATCTACACCGTACCTACACTGTACCCTATGCCATAGGGTGATGTGCACCTCCCCAAAAAAGTAACTCACACGTCGCGGCGATACAGACCGCAACAACTGTGATTGGTCCGCTTGGTAGCATCGTATCTCCTCCTACACATTTCCAGTTGCTTCTTCTCCACTATGTCTGTACACCGATGCAAATCATCAAATCTACCTGCCGACATGTGAAAATGTTTGAAGTGCATTTCCTCGTCCACGTCGCTCACAAAGAAACTCAACACAGTGGATTAGAAACCCCACCGCCAACTAGCATTTTGGCGCACACCAACGCATGCTCGCTAAAGCGTTGAGCAACACAGAAGTGAAAATCAGGCCTACAGCGTAGTCCATACGCACAAACACTGCAGGGCTTGGAATGGAGTGTGTGTTGTCTGTTCCAGGAGTCTGTTGTTGGGCATGCACATTCAGGTTACCATACTGATGGGTCAGTAATTGATTTACTTTGCTGGTGGAAGCCTGGGCGAAAGCTGAGATATAAATATTCTGGCCTATATGCACTTTAGATATCACCTGAGGCAAGTGAATACACACACACACACAGACACGCACACGTACACACACACTCTCAACTGAACACCACTCCACTTCCTTTGCAATTTTTGCTCATTTCTTTCTCAATTCCTGCTAAAACATTGTTTACATTTACATTGACATCATTTATTATTATATTGTAATTTGCCCTTTACTGTGCCTGCCTATTGTCTTGTTTATTAATTATTGTACTGTCTTGCACTGTTTTGTGCACTTTATGTAGTCCCGTGTAGGTCTGATGTCTAATGTAATTTTGTGTTGTTTCACGTAGTCTAGTGTAGTTTTGTGTTGTTTCAGATAGTCTAGTGTAGTTTTGTGTGCTTTCATGTAGCATCAGGGTCCTGGAGAAACATTGTTTCGTTTTCACTGTATACTGTACCAGCAGTTATGGTTGAAATGAGAATAAAAGTGACTTGACTTGACTTGACTTGATAACCAGGACCGGAATTCCAGGGTTGTTGACCTGGGAGAAACTGCTGATATTGGTTTCCTTACCCCATTAAGGATTTTGTAAAATCAACTTTAGTGGTAGCTCTCCTGTGCCTTCCAGTTCTTGCTCACTGAAGTCCATACCTCAGGGGGATAAAAGAGAATAGGGATCACACTGTCTCAAAGGTCATCAACTTAGAGCCAGGTTTGAGATATTGATCCTCAAAATTAAATTATATGCAGCACGTAATCAGTGCATCAAAATATGTCCAATTTGTATGCAGTTGTTCTTTCAATTCCATTTTTGGTTCATCAATAATTCTAATCCTCCACCCCACAAGTGACCATGCCATCAGGGGGCCTTTGCTTCAAAAGAGTCCCCATGTGGCGAAGTTTCTTACAGGTTAAGTCTATCAGGTGGTCGAATCTGTCGCTGCGATCTACGTAGCACCGGCTCTGATTGCACAGATGCCGGTGGTGGTGATTGCACAGGAGACGGAGGTTGTGCTGGTTCCAGCCCACTAGGCGTCAGTGATCCCTCACACATGTGCGAGGCGCCTGGTATATATGCGTACGAAAAGCCCGGTATATGAGTGTCGTGAGGAGTCTGTGTAGGGCCTGGTGTGCGCGGTGTCACCTTGGGTACAGGGTTCATAGTTACCGGAGAGTGTTCAGGGTAGTGATCTGCTGCACCTGCGGGCGCCAGGTCGCGGACGGAGACCGTGTCCTCCTGCCCATCAGGTAAGACCACGTAGGCATATTGGGGGTTCACATGTAGAAGGTGAACCCTCTTGACCAGTGGGGAGTATTTAGTACTCCTCACATGTTTCCAGAGCAGCACTGGCCCTGGGGACGTCAACCAAACTGGTAGGGTGGTCCCAGTGACAGACTTCCTAGGAAAAGAGAATAGGCGTTCGTGAGGGGTGGCACTGGTGGGCATACATAACAGGGAGCAGATAGAGTGGAGTGCCTCAGGGAGGACCTCCTGCCATCGAGAGACCGGCAACCCTTTTGACTTAAGGGCTAAAAGTGTGGCCTTCCACACTGTGGCATTTTCCCTCTCCACCTGTCCATTGCCCCGGGGATTATAACTCGTGGTCCGACTAGTAGCAATGCCCCTAGCTAGCAGGTACTGGCGCAGCTCGTCACTCATAAAGGAGGACCCTCTATCACTGTGGATATAGCAGGGATATCCGAACAGAGATAAGAGCTGGCGCAGGGCTTTTATGACGGACGTGGTAGTGGTGTCGGGGCAGGGAATGGCAAAGGGGAGCCGCGAGTACTCGTCGATAATATTGAGAAAGTAGACATTGCGGTCGGTGGAGGGAAGGGGGCCCTTAAAGTCAACACTCAGTCACTCAAAAGGGCGGGTGGCCTTGACAAGTTGCACCGTGTCAGGACGGTAGAAGTGCAGTTTGCACTCAGTGCAGATTTGGCAGTCCCTGGTCATCATCCTGATGTCCTCCAGGGAGTACAGCAGGTTACGGGCTTTCACGAAATGGTAAAATCGGGTGAACCCTAGATAGCAAAGTTGTGCATGGAGGGTGTATAGCTGGTCGAGCTGTGCACTAGCACACGTCCCCCGGAATAGGGCATCAGGGGGCTCATTGAGGCTGCCAGGCCGGTACAGGATATCATAGTTGTAGGTGGAGAGTTCTATTCTCCACCGCAAAATCTTATCATTTTTGATTTTGCCCTGTTGTTGGTTGCTGAACATGAACGCAACCGAGCGCTGGTCAGTCAGCAAGGTGAACCTTTTGCCAGCGAGATAGTGCCTCCAGTGCCTAACAGCCTCAACTATGGCCTGGGCTTCTTTCTCCACCGCCAGTGCTGCTATGGAAACATGTGAGGAGTACTAAATACTCCCCGCTGGTCAAGAGGGTTCACCTTCTACATGCGAACCCCCAGTATGCCTACGTGGTCTTACCTGATGGGCGGGAGGACACGGTATCCGTCCGCGACCTGGCGCCCGCAGGTGCAGCAGACCACTACCCTGAACACTCTCCGGTAACTATGAACCTGTACCCGAGGTGACACCGCGCACACCAGGCCCTACACAGCCTCCTCACGACACTCATATACCAGGCGTTCCGTACGCATATATACCAGGAGCCTCACACATGCGTGAGGGACCACTGGCGCCTCGTGGGCTGGAACCAGCACAACCTCTGTCTCCTGTGCAATCACCACCACCGGCACCTGTGCAATCACCACCGGCACCTGTGCAATCACAGCCGGTGCTACGTAGATCGCAGCGACAGATTCAACCACCTGATAGACTTAACCTCTAAGAAACTTCGCCCCATGCGGACTCTTTTAAAACAAGGGGGGGGGGGGTGAATGTGGTGAACTACATATACCTGTCTGGACACGCCCCCTCCCACAGACCCCTGTATAAAGGCGATCAAGGCCTGAGCCCGGCCTCTCAGTCTCCAGGATGTAGTATGGTGGTCAATCACTGCTTGTTCCTTCTTCCAGTCAATAAAAGCTGATATCTCGCCTTTACATCTCAGAGAGAGTTATTGATGGTGCATCACACCCCACAAGTGACCATGCCATCAGGGGGCTGTTAATTCAATGGAGAAGTTGATCCTTAAAAGGATTTCCAGTAAAGTTATTTAAATACAACTAAATATTTGGAGGAAGGTTAAGAAGTTTATGGACTTGATATCATTCATTATACATTTTTTGCTACAAACTGAAGGTTGAGCTACAATTTCTTAGACAGAAGCTAGTTGTATTCAAACTTAAAAAACAAACATTTGCCAGTCTAATTATACACTCTAGGACACTTCCTGGTAAAGTGTTAATCTTTGATGGATGAAGAGTTGCACGGGTACAAGGGTTTGAAGTAGATCCACGTGCATCAGACATACAGCAAAACAACCAGGCTTTAAGAGACAGAGGCCCAGAGGTGCAGATGACTGCAAGCACATTTAAACACACCAGAAAACTGTAGAAGCTTTAGCTGGACAGAAGCATATTTGGCAAACACTGTTATGAATTTACAATGCTCCTTGTCCAGTGTATATCACAGCCAATGCTCAATACACAAATCAGTTAATTACTGGGCCACCACAATCCATGAGAAAAACCCCAGGAACATGGCTTCTATGAGAAAACAAGGTTGGACAGGGAAGCCTTCTTCCTCTGAACACTGTATTTAAAAACCCACAGAAGAAAATATAAAGTAGTGCATCAAGAAAAGAATCTACTGCTATCCTCTCAACCCATCTACATCATATTAGTATTCAGCTACAGGATTCTGATCTACTCTTTCCTAACTTCCCGTATCCTGCATCTTAGTTAAGATTTAGACAAGCAGACTAAAGATTAAAATATGCCCTGTAGTGTATAAAATCTGTTAATTAGTTCCATTGTGCTATATGCAACTATTTATACCCTCTTACCTGTAGGCTGCTGGTAATTTTCACATATTCTAGCAAGTAATTATCAATGATAACAGAAAGCTAAATAAAGAATACTTCTATTGTAAAGTTTTTCATATATATAATGGTATTTTAATGTGTCCTGAAAAACTCAGTTAAAAGGTTTTGGTTACATACCAGCTTTTAACAATTGAAGTGGAGGTTTTGATGTCAATATTTCTACACTGCCATTTTATGTTTCAATTAGAACTGTAACAGGTCCAGACTATCTGAATACCTTTTCTTAACTGTTCCTAGTCTACATCCTTGAGGCTGCGCAAACTACTATGCAGATAAGTTACTTTTTGCTCAAAGACATTTTCTTTGCCTCCAGATCTTCATGGAATGAAGCAGTTATCTTTCAGAAGTCACTTCACTGGGACATCAGCCTTATAGCTTTGTTAAGTGATCAGCCATTCAGTTCTTGGAAAATTTCTGAATCTGGTTTCTCTGAAACATCGAATGGGTGACCAGATCCCCAACGACTTCTATTTTGGCTTCCTTCAAAATCGGATGATCAGCCACTAAGAAGGTAAGAACAAAATAGTACAGTGTCATATTTCCATAAATAATATTATTTAATCTGTTTGCCATCAGCCAAATAATTTCAATTCCTGGGGAATACCCATTGGAAAATCAGTTCATTTGGTTAGAAAAGTGAAATAATGTTTTATATAAGACTTACTGTCCATTAATTTAAATGAACGAAAATTTGGCAGGTTCCATAATGTGTCTATGCCTCTGATATCCACAAGACAAGTTTAGCTCTCCTGAGTCCTGTTTCTCCCCATAGACCCATTCCACAATCCCACAGGCATAAAAGCTTTCCAAATCACATCTCCACCAGATATAACTCCTTGTGGACATCTGCTGCTGGACACTTACTCTTTTGCTCATTGGTTTTTGCTTTTAGACAAGGAAATGGACCCTGTCTGGGTAAGAAATGGGAGAAATTCCCAGACAGCAAACAAATGAAAATCAAATGAGCCTTAACATAATCAACAGGACCATAGCAACCCCTGCCTTGCTCCACTGCCACCCTGAACTCTGTGCACTTCAGTCACTATCAGGACCACTTCACGTGTGGATTCACTTCTGATTGTTCACCACTAATGGACATCCTAAGCCACCAGTAGTGCATGCTGAAGTTTCCTGACAAAACCAAAGCAATTTATAAGTCTTTAAAATTATATATCCATCAGACCCTAATACAGTTAGGGGCAAGGTCTTGATCCTTCCCCTCTTGTTTGCAGGTTTATGAATTCTGCTCAATTTGTACTCTTGTATGAATTCTTCAGTGAAGTGATGCAAAATCCAAATGTGATCTAATCTTATCTGGTTTCTGAAAACTCTCGTTTTATACTTTACATGGCAAAATATTCATACATATTATTTAAAGTTGAACAGCACTCAAATGAATAAAAATTATTCTTTTCTATTGAATAATATTGCACAGTAGATAAATAGCTCATGATTATTTCATATCAGTACATGACTAGGATTTCTCTATGAGAGCTTAGATGATATCGCAGCTGTTAGGCATAGCTGAGTCTTGAAGAAGCGTCTCAGCCCAAAATGTCGACTGTTTACTCTTTTCCATAATTGCTGCCTGGCTGAGTTCCTCCAGGCATTTTGTATGTGTTGCTTTGGATTTCCAGCATCTGCAGATTTTCTTGTCTATTTTTATTAGAGCTTTGTTCCTGTCAATATTTCCTTCCTTTCAAGACCAACACTGCTGTTCATTCCTTCCTGGCTTAACAACTATATCTATTTTACACTAAAAACTATATTTTACTGTGCTGTTTTCAAGTGCTTTCTGTCCACTGTTCTGGGTTTAACACCAGATATTACTTAGTCAGTGCAAGATGTACAGGGAGTTTTAGGCCTTTCTGAATCTTTACCCTGGTGACAAATTGTGAAAGTGGTGTATTGTAGTGATGTGTTACAGACAGCGCTGAAATAACAACATGCAGTCGGTAAGTCGTTTCGAGACTAGTTTATTCAAACTTCGCGGCGCTGGCATTTAATCCCTAGCGCCCACCCTCTCCGGGCAGAAATGACGTCAGAGGTACATTACCAAAGTCTTCCCCGCGCGCTGGCTATTTGTGAGCCGATTCACCTGCGCAGAAAGTGGGTCGCCACATAACCCACCCCCCACCCCCCGAACCAGCGATACACCCCACAATGTTCACAGTCTGGATCAGCCTCTGTTTGGGAGGTCTGCCTCTGCGCCACGGTGCCTGAACCTCGACTAGCTGCGCCAAGTCCACATGGGCTGGTTTGAGTCAGTCCATCGTGAAAACCTCCTCTTTCCCCTCAATGTCCAGAATGTACGTGGACTCGTTGTTGCTGATCACCTTGAATGGCCCCTCGTACGGCTGTTGTAGCGGTGCCCGGTGTCCGCCCCTTCGTACAAACACAAACTTACAGTTCTGCAAGTCTTTGGGTACGTGGGTTGGGGTCCGTCCGTGCTGTGAAGTCGGTACGGGGGCCAGGTTGCCAAGCTTTTCGCGTAGCCTGCCCAGGACTGCTGCAGGTTCTTCCTCTTGCCCCCTTGGGGCTGGTATGAACTCTCCCGGGACGGCCGGGGCGCGCCGTACACCAACTCGGCCGACGAGGCGTGCAGATCCTCTTTGGGCGCTGTGCGAATTCCAAGCAGGACCCAGGGAAGCTCGTCCACCCAGTTAGGTCCTCTCAGGTGGGCCATGAGAGCTGACTTCAAGTGACGGTGGAAGCATTCCACCAGTCCGTTCGACTGTGGGTGTTAGGCAGTTGTGTGGTGTAGCTGCGTTCCCAACAGCCTGGCCACAGCCGACCGCAGGCTGGAGGTGAACTGTGCGCCTCTGTCGGAGGTAATGTGGGCTGGTACCCCGAAGCGCCCACCCAGGTTGCAATCAGTGCTTGGGTGCAGGAATCGGCAGATGTGTTGGTGAGCGGGACCGCCTCTGGCCACCTCGTGAACCAGACTACCATAGTTAGGAGGTACTGCGCTCCTCGGGACACTGGTAGGGGGCCCACGATATCCACATGAATGTGGTTGAACCTTTGGTGGGTGGGCTCGAACTGCTGCGGCGGGGCTTTAGTGTGCCGCTGCACCTTGGCTGTTTGGCACTGCACACACGTTCTGGCCCATTCACTGGCCTGCTTGCGAAGTCCATGCCACGCGAACTTGCTGGAGACCAGCTGGATGGTTGTCCTGATAGATGGGTATGCCAAACCGTGTATGGAGTCGAAAACTCGCCACCTCCAGGCTACCGGGACGATGGGGCGAGGTTGGCCGGTAGCCACGTCGCACAGGAGGGTCCTCTCACCTGGGCCTACGAGAAAGTCCTGCAGTTGCAAACCCAAGACTGCGGTCCTGTAGCTGGGCATCTCGTCATATGCCTGCTGCGCCTCCGCCAGTGCTGCATAGTCCACCCCCCAGGGACAGGGCCCGGACAGCTGGTCTGGAGAGTGCGTCCGCCACGATGTTGTCCTTTCCCGAGACATGCTGGATGTCCGTCGTGTACTCGGAGATGTAGGACAGATGTCGCTGCTGGCGAGCCAACCAGGGATCGGACACCTTCGTGAACGCGAAGGTCAACGGTTTGTTGTCCATGAACGCGGTGAACTAAGAAGTACCTGAAATGCCGGATTGCCAGATACAGAGCCAACAGCTCCCGGTCAAAAGCACTGTACTTGAGTTTGGGTGGTCGTAGGTGCTTGCTGAAGAACGCCAGGGATTGCCAGCGCCCCTCGATGAGCTGCTCCAGCACCCCACCGACTGCTGTGTCGGATGCGTCTTCTGTGAGTGCGGTCAGAACATCCGTTCTGGGGTGCACCAGCATTGCAGCATCTGCAAAGGCTTCCTTGGCTTTACCGAAAGCAGCCGCGGCCTCCTCATCCCAAGTAATCTCCTTGCCCTTACCCGACATCAGGGTGTACAAAGGGCACATGATACGGGCTGCTGAGGGGAGGAAACAGTGGTAGAAGTTCACCATACCATCGAACTCCTGCAGGCCTTTGACCGTGTTGGGCCGGGCAAAGTGGCGGATCGCATCTACCTTGGCGGGCAGAGGTGTTGCCCCGTCTTTGGTAACCCTGTGGCCCAGGAAGTCGATGGTATCGAGACCAAACTGGCATTTGGCCGGGTTGATCATGAGGGAGTAGAGCTGGCAGAGGTGGGACAGATGCTCCTGACGACTACTGCTGGCTATAAGGATGTCGTCCAAATAGATGAACGCAAAGTCCAGGTCGCGTCCCACTGCATCCATTAGCCACTGGAATGTCTGTGTGGCATTCTTCAGGCCAAATGGCATTCGGAGGAACTCGAACAGGCCAAACGGGGTGATAAGTGCTGTTTTGGGGATGTCTTCAGGGTGCACCGGGATTTGATGGTATCCCCGGATGACGTCTGCTTTGGAAAATATTCTTGCTCCGTGCAGGTTTGCTGCAAAGTCCTGTATGTTTGGCACGGGGTAGCGGACTGGAGTTGTAGCCTTGTTCAGTCTGCGGTAGTCGTTGCATGGTCTCCAACCCCCAGCTGCTTTGGGCACCATGTGCAGGGGGGAGGCCCATGGGCTGTCGGACCTCCATACGATCCCCAATTCCTCCAGCCTCTTGAACTTCTCCTTTGCCAGGCGGAGCTTTTCTGGGGGGAGCCTTCGTGTGCGGGTGTGGAGGGGTGGCCCCTTGGTCGGGATGTGGTGCTGAACCCCGTGTCTGGGCATGGCTGCCCTGAACTGCGGTGCCAGAATCGATGGAAAGTCCGCCAGGATTCTGGTGAATTCGTTGTCCGACAGCATAATGGAGTCCAGGTATGGGGCTGGCAACTTGGCTTCACCCAGGGAGAACGTCTGGAAAGTCTCGGCATGTACCAGTCTTTTCCCTTGCAAGTCGACCAGCAGGCTGTGAGCTCACAACAAGTCCACCCCCAGGAATGGTTGGGCCACCGCAGCCAGTGTGAAGTCCCACGTGAACCAGCTGGCACCGAACTGCATCTGCACTGTGCTGGTGCCGTAGGTCCGTATCGTGCTGCCATTGGCGGCCCTCAGGGTGGGTCCTGGCTTCCTGTTGTGGGTGTTGTACCCCGTCGGGGGCAAGACGCTGATTTCCGCTCTGGTGTCGGCCAAGAAGCGGCGTCCTGACTGTTTGTCCCAGACGTACAAGAGGCTGTCCTGGTGGCCAGCCGCCATAGTCATTAGCGGCAGCTGGCCCCACCACCGCTGGTGGTAGAAACACCACTATTCACTGTCCTCCTCACTCCTGCCTCTGTGTTGTGTGCTCCCCCCTGCCGGGCCTGGTCTGGTCTGCTGTTGGGCGTGTGGCCTGATAATCTGACCGACGGATGCCACGCTCTCCCTCTTGGCTTTCCACAGCATGCCACCTTCCAGGGTCGCTGAAATCTGCATCCGCCAGCAGCAGATGTATATCTTCGGGCAGTTGCTCTAGGAACGCTTGCTCGAACATGAGGCAGGGCTTGTGTCCATCAGCCATGGCCAGCATCTCGTTCATCAATGCTGACGGCAGTCTGTCTCCCAAACCGTCCCAAGTCTCCCCCCGTGCGCTGGCTATTTGTGAGCTGGTTCGCCTGTGCAGAAAGTGGGTCGCCATAGTATCTGATAAGCATAAATCAGTTTAATCGGGGTCAGTCAGATCACAATGGTATGGGTAGTGAGTGGGCGTCATTAAATTGAAGTATTAATTTCTGTGAATAGGCTGTATTCCCCAGAGGAAAATGATAATAAGAAGGCTGCAGTCTAATGGGCTCACTTGGATACATATTCCATTTTAACCAGACATCATCCCAGGACAGTACAATCTCCATTCTCCCAGCAGAATCTTGCTTCTGAAATCCAGATAAATCAGCTCTAACTGTAGTTATAAAACAGTTCACTAATGGAGCTGCTGTTTTCCCCATAAAGCTATCACAGAACTTGCCCATTTTACCAGCCAACTAAACTCCAATTTTAATAATTTAGTCAGAAAATATCCCCATCACTTCCACCAGTGAAATTTGGGCGGTGTTGAGAAAAACTAATGAAGGTGAGTAGTATTTCTGCTCTCACTCACTCTTTGCCTGGACAGAGCAAGGCTAGAGTTCCCTGGTTCTCACTTTCTGTCCCACCAGTCTTCCCATCCTCCATAATTTCCACCACCTTTGAAGAGATTCTTCCACCAGGCACATCTCCTGCCATTTCAGTATTTTGAAGGGACCATTCCCTTTAAGACATCCTGACGTACTATTCTGTCTCCACCAACTATTCTCCTTCTTACAGCTCTTGGCCATACAGGAGATATCAAGCAGTAGTGAATCAGAGCAACTGGACTTGCTGTGTTGTCTAGAAGACATTTCACCACCCATCCGAGAGGCATCTTCATGGTTGGCAGTGTTCCATTTTTTGAACTCTTTATAGCAATCACATGCGGATTGCTAAGTGTCATAGAGGTAATGAGAGGGTCATTAGTCTATCTTTGCATGAATGGAAGGGTCAACTGTTGTGGAGATGACAGGGTAAAGATGTTAGGACTGCATTGTACATCGCTAACAAGAGAAAATCTGCAGACACTAGAAATCCGAGCAACACACACAAAATGCTGGAGGAACTCAGCAGGCCAGGCAACATCTATGGAAAAAAGTACAGTTAATGTTTTGGGTCAAAACCCTTTGGCAGGACTGGAGAAAAAAAAAGCTGATTTCATCCAGCATTTTGTGTGTGTTGCTTGTATATAACTGATAGGTGGTGTCGTTCCCCACCCCCTTTGTTCATGGATGGGCTTTCCAATTTGACAAAGATGGCTTCTTTAACCCCTCTTTCCTCCTGTCCTCCCTGTCCAAAATGTGCACATTGTTATCATCAAAGGAGTGCTCCTTATCCTTTAAGTGTACAGTTCACACTTACATTCATGCAATGATAAGACGAATGACCCTCTCATTACCTCTATGACTCTTAACGATCCTCATGTAGTTACTACATCTTTAAACAACCCACAAAGTTCATAAAATGGGATACCACCCACCATGGATCAGAACTGAAGAAGCCTCTTGGATGAGTGGTGAAATGTCTTCTAGAAAACACAGCAAGTCCAGTTGCCTTGATTTACATTGATCTGGATGACTGAGAACTTTCATAGAAAAAACCACAAGAGATGCGATACCTATGCCTTCATGTCCAACCTCCAGCTATTCAAAGATTAAACATTCCTTCCAGGTGTGTCTGTGATTTATATAACTTCTTCCAATCTAGTGCACTACATTCAGTGTTTACAATTTAATATCCTCCAAACTGAAAAACCACATGCAGACTGGGTTCTGCTTTGCCAAACAGCTGCATTAATACAGAAGTGCGTCATGTTTTCTGTTACTTGCCATTCTGAATTTCATCCACTCTGATTTATCTGCCTGTGACCTCCTTCGCTGTTATAATGATGCCCAGCATAAGTTTGAGGAACAAAGGATCATAATTCTCCTTCCCTTTCTGTCACAGTTAGCACATCAACCAGATCACCTCATTTACAAATTATTCCCAGGGCAAACTCAGCATCTCCCCAATAGAGGTACACTATGAGTTCTGTCCATCCCCCTCATCCTCCCTTCAGCTTGTTCCCAACTCGTTTTCTCCCCTTCCCGTTTCTGATCAAAGGGTCTTTGATATGAAGCCGGATCCTCTTTCGACAGATGCTGCTTCCATTGTCACTTTTTTAAAGAATCAGTACAGGGACAATATACTTAAAAATAAATAAATTATTGGATCCTGAAGAAATTTACAAATAAAACATACATTTGACAGGAAGTTAATGGGTTTCTTTAGTGAATACGGCTGTGGCTTTGGCGAGGAGCACGTGAAAGAAAAAGCTCACTGTCTAATGTTAAATTGCTGTGAATAAAACTGAGAAGCACAAGCAATTAGTGAGAAAATACGATAGCTCTTCAGGAAACAAGCTACAGCCTGTACAAAACAATTTCCTTCAGTCAATTAATAATTATTCATTGAAAGAATAATACATCAATCTATTCATTACAACAATATGCTCTAATCTAAAAAAAATAAATAATCATATCCTTGTGTGTAGTTTTTATAAACCAAAACAGGCACCTGATGTTGCATTGTATCAGTTTGATAACTTCAGCTCTTGGAAATTACCAAAAATGTAATTGTATGTAACAAGGTAACACACAACTTTGAATTAATAAATAAAAATAAGAATTAAGCAATCTGATGATTTCTGTTAAATAACAAAATGATTATGAACTTATTTTTATTCCCCAAATAACTGTTGCAGTTCATAGATTAGGTTAAACAAATCTGAGTCATGCATATTGAGGGAAAATCCAAGCTTAATTCCTGCTTTCATTTCAAACATCACATTTCTGATTGATTTTAATAGCTATAAAAGGGGCATATTCACAAAGTTTGCAATTTGAAGACAGTAAGAGTTCCCAATCCAAACCACTAAATGTTCTCAGTTCATTATTCAAATAATACTGCATAATATTCTTGGCCAAATCTTTTCACAGATGTTTCCAGAGATTGAGTCCTAAGATAAAGAGATGACTTAAAAGGAGAGATAATCAATACTTGATAGAATTTAGGAGAATGACAGGTGATATCAGAGAATTTTGAGATTCTAAGAGGTGCAGACTGGATAGAGGCAGAGAGGACTTCCACTGGCTGCCAATTTAGAACTGGGTCTATGGTCTCAGTATAAGCGACAGAAATAAGGGACTGAGATGCATGGATAAGTATTTACTGCAGCAGACTATAAATCTGGAACGTTTTGCTTCAGAGGGCTGTGGATGATTAGTCAATGAACATAGCTAATGGTCTGTTGTTTAAGAATTTAAGGCTCTAAGAATTTGCCAGGAAATTATAGGCCTGTGAGCCTGACATACGTTTTTAGAAGGTATCCTAAGAGATCGTAGATATAAATATTTGGATAGACAGTGACTGATTGAGGATCGTCAGCATGGCCTTGTGCATGGTAGGTCATGTAAAACCAATTTCACAGAGGTTTTTGAGGAAGTTACCAGGAAGTTTCATGAAGACAAGGCAGTGGATGTTGTATACATGCACTTTAGCAAGGCCTTTGACAAGGCCCTACATGGGAGGCTGGTCAAGAAGGTTTAGTCTTTTGGCATTCAGAATGAAGGAGTAAATTGGATTAGACATTGGCTTCGCAGGAAAAGCCAGAGAATGGTAGCATACATTTGCCTCTCTGACTGGAGACCAGTGACTAGCCATGTGCCACAGGGCCCATGTGCTGGGCCCATTGTTGTTTGTCATCTATATCAGCGATCTACATGATAATGAAATAAACCTGATTACAGATCCACAATTCCTTGAAAGTGATGTTATAGGTTTGAAAGGGCCATAATGACAATTTTTGGCATATTGGCCTTCACACATCAGAGTGTTAAGGAATTGGGATGTTATGCTGGAGTTGTATAAGATATTGGTGAGGCCAAATTTGGAGAATTATGTCCAATTCTGGTTATCTATTTACAGGAAAGGTATCAATAAAATTGAAAGAGTGCAGAGCAAATTTATAAGGATGTTATCAGGACTTGAGAACCTAAGTTATAAGGAAAGCTTGAATAGGTTAGGACTTTATTCCCTACAGCATAGAAGACTGAGGGGAAATTTGAAAGAGATATACAAAATGAGGGGTATAGATAGAGTAAATGCAAGCAGGCTTTTTCTACTCAGTTTGGGTGAGACTACAACCAGAGGCCATGGGTTAAGAGTGAAAGGTGAAATGTTTAAGGGGAACATGAGGGGAAATTTCACTCAGAGCATGATGAGAGTGTGGAATGAACTGCAACTGAAAGCAATGGATGTGGATTCAATTTCAACATTTAAGTGAAATTTGGATAAGGTTCATGGATAGGAGGGGCTTTGAACACACAAAGGAATTTAAACTGCACACAAAAGGTTGTCACCCTCTACCTCATTGGCATGTTAAGTATATTTCACAATCATATTTCCTCTTCCGGTTTCTGATGAGGACAGTGTTGACAACGTGGAGTGTGTGACGATTAATCTGTAGATTTTAGAACTGGTTTATTTATACTGCTTTTATTGAAGAAATTGTTCAATGTGCATGTGTTATTGTCACTGGGCAAAAGAATTGCACAGCACAATGTTTTTGCATACATTGATCATTACAAATTAGAGGGAACATTTGTGGGGACCTTAGCTATATATGAGGGGTGATTGATAAGTTCATGGCTTAAGGTAGAAGGAGTCAATTTTAGAAAACCTAGCACATTTCTTTTCCAACATAGTCCCCTCCTGCATTTACACACTTAGTCAAGTGGTCATGGAGCAAGCATACGGATCTTGGACCTCCAGAAAGTGTCCACAGCAGGAATGATTGATAAGTTTGTAGCCTAAGGTAGAAGGAGATGAGTTATACAGCTCTCGTTACATGCCCATGCAGTTCAACTCTTTGAGTGATTATGCAGAAAGTTTGAAGTTAATAACTCATCCGGGTGATTGATAAGTTCATGGCCTAAGGTAGGCGATGAGTTATTAACTTCAAACTTAAAGAATGTCAAATCAACCAGGATCCTACCAAATGAGCAGAATGAAGAAGGTGAATAGCCGACTCCTGTTTGCACATTTATGGCCAGTTGCAAGTGCACATAAAATGCAACAGCTTATTGTTTATTGCACTTCCCATGAGCTTGTGATCGTAGATTAATACCATAATGTTTTAGCATTGCTGGTAAAGTGTGACTGGTGCACTCAGGAGAAATGTTGATGCACAGCCACTTAAAGAAATATTCACATATATGAAGAACGCGTAATGTATTTTTGGGGTAGACCTTAGAATATACTGGGAGTGCTGCTAGGCTCAGTTCCAAACAAAACAGTGAGAGCTTCTAAACAAGGGTGTGCACTTAACTATGTCTAACATCAATAGACATCAATCTATTCTATTTTTGTTACACTGACGCAATGAAATTAACATGTTCTTTAACCACTTGACTTATTTACATATTGTATGTAAGCCCACTACAATGGATTTCTAGATTGACAGTTTTGGGAAGTTTTTGTTAAAGAAGGGTTGCTGTAAAACAAACATGTGGCATAGCCCACTGCCTGACTTTATTGCATAGTGGTGATAGAAAAGATAGGATGTTGCTATAATTGGCAGTCGGCCAGCAGACTTCATGAAAGGTTAGAAGCGTCAATAATTCTTAAATAGAACTACAGAGGCAAGCAAAGTGGACAGTGAAGAAGATCTGGGGCTTCGCAGGATCAGAATGAGGTTTCTGACTTGATGCAAGGGTAGTGTTTGTTGGGGTTTGGTTTCAGAAGGAAGAGAGATATTGACCTATGTCACCTGTCTTGGCTGGAAATGTTGCAAGGCAATAAAGACTGATTCCAAGGACATCCTCAACTTCCAGACAGAGGCACATTCTAGGCTACAGCATAGACAACATTTAGTTTGTTTCTCCATATAATCTTCAGTCAGGTGCAAATCGCCTGCTGTTAAAGACCATAAGACCTAGGAGCAGAATTAGGCCATCTAGCCCATCGAGTCTGCTCCACCATTCAATCATGGCTGATCTTTTTTCCCCCATCTCCTCCTCAACCCCAGTTCCTGGCCTTCTCCCTGTAACCTTTGAAATGGTCAATCAATAAACCTATCAATCGCTGCCTTAAATACACCCAATGACTTGGGCTACATAGCTGCATGTAGCAACAAATTCCACAAGTTCACCACATTCTGGCTGAAGAAATGTCTCTGCATCTGTTTTGAAAGGGCACCCTCTATCCTGAGGCTGTGCTGTCTTGTACTACACTCTCTCACCATAGGAAACATCCTTTCCACATCTACTGTCTAGGCCTTTCAACATTGGAAAGGTTTCAACAAGATCCCCCCTCATCCTTCTGAATTTCAGCAAGTACAGACCCAGAGCCATCAAATGTTCCTCATATGATAACCCTTTCATTCCTGGAATCATCATTGTGAACCTCCTCTGGACCCTCTCCAATGCCAGTACATCTTTTCTAAGATGAGGGGCCCAAAACGGTTCACAATACTCAAGGTGAGGCCGCACCAGTGCCTTATAAAGCCTCAGCATCACTTCCTTGCTCTTGCATTCTAGACCTCTTGAAATGAATGCTAACATGGCATTTGCCTTTCTCACCACAGACTCAACCTGCAAGTTAACCTTCAGGGTGTTCTGCACAAGGACTCCCAAGTCTCTTTGCATCTCAGATTCCTGGATTTTCTCCCTGTTTAGAGAATAGTCCACACATTCATTTCTTCTACCAAAGTGCACGACCATACATTCTCCAACATTGTATTTCATTTGCCACTTACTTGCCCATTCTCCTAATCTGACTAAGTCCTTCTGCATCCTACCCGTTTCCTCAACACTACCTACCCCTACACCAATCTTCGTATCATCAAAGCCATCGATTCCATCATCCAAGTCATTTATATATAGCATAAAAAGAAGTGGTCCCAACACCAACCCCTGCAGAACACCACTAGTCACTGACAGCCAACCAGAAAAGATACCGTTTTATTCCCATTCACTGCCTCCTACCAATCAGCCAATGCTCTAACCACGTTAGTAACTTTTCTGTAATACCATGGGCTCTTAACTTGGTAAGCACCTTGTCACTGGCCTTTTGAAAGTCCAAATATACAACATCCACTGCATCCCCTTTATCTATCCTACTTATAATCTCCTCAAAGAATTCCAACAGCTTCATCAAGCAGGGTTTTTCCTGAAGGGAACCATTTACCTTAAGCTCCCCAATTGCCTCCAGTTCATTATACAACTCCCAATCCAGTATAGCTGATCCTCTAGTAGGCTCAATGACTAACTGCTCTAAAAAGCCATCTTAGGCATTCAACAAACAATCTCTTGAGATTGTTACGTATCCCATAACTGGGTTAACAGACCAGCAGAAATGGAATGATACATTGGAGTTTAGTGGTACTGTAACTAAAGGAGTTTATTAGTAAACTAAGCAATACAGTATCAAAAATGCCAATATACATATAAAACCGGTTAGCAATGATAAATACAGAAGTGCAAGAATAAGAATCAAAATCAAGCTCCATCAAAGTCTAGGGGTAAATGAATTGTCATAACAGAATATAGAGTTCAGTTCAGTTCGTGCTGAGGTAGTTGTTGTTGTGTTGCAATGTTGGAGAGAGAGAGAGAGAGAGATGAGCAGCTGCAGCAGGCAAACCTTCCATCGTTTTCTTGTTCTGTTGTACCATTGGGGTTACTGATTATGACCCTTCCATTCCAGGCTAGATCATTCTTCAGTGATGGACTCGACACCCAGGCAAGGGCAGTCACACACACGCACACACATTCCCATCAGTCTGCCTTCATCCACCATGCTCCGGACCGATTCTCCAAAACCGATCCTCCAGGCCCCCACCTTCCTGTGGGTGCACAACTCTCTTTCAATGTCCACTGGTGTGTCTGAGGGTGTCTCCTCAGACCCATCTTTTATCCCCACTGACAGGGTATCAGCCATCCATCAATTCAATATGTCCATGTCCATCAAACTAGGCCACTCCCTGCTGTCTCAGCAAGAATGTTAACAAGCAAAGTGTCCTTGCAGCAAAAAGATTGTTTACCTTTCCATCAGTGAAGAAGCCATGATACTAAATCATCCATCTCTCTCTCTCTCTCCTGTAGCAGATGCCTCTACCTCTGTTCTTCATATATCTTTCTCTCTCTCTCTCTCATTAGCAGCATAGTTCCCAGGGGGGTCAGCTCTGGACCCCATTACCAACCTGATTTTCCCCAATCAACTTGCATGTTAAACCTCCCATGACTACCGTAACATTGCCCTTTTGACTCATCTTTTCTATTTCCTATTGTAACCTGTGATCCACCTCCCAGCCTGTTGGGAGGCCTGTATATAACTGCCATCAAAGTCATTTTACCCCTGCAGTTTCTTAACTCAAACCACAAGGATTCAACATCTTCCAATCTCATGTCACATCTTTCTACTGATTTGATGCCATTCTTTACCAGTAGAGCCACGCCACCCCCTCTGCCTACCTTCCTATCCCTCCAATATAACGTGTAACCTTGGACATTCAGCTCCCAACTACAACCATCTGTCACAAGGGGACACAGAGACTGGATCCAAATGCAGGACACAGGCACTGAAGTACTAGGGGCAGGACAGGAACAACTAAAGGATAGAACAAGATGGGGAGACCATGGCATGCAACAGTGATCCTAGGGTTCAGACAGTTCATGGCAAAGGCAGGACCCTGGCTAGGCTAAAGGATGGGTCTATGGGACAAGGAATGCTGGGAGGATAGCCCCGCTGGGCAGGCCACATTACTTCTGGGCAGGGCCCAGCCTCCCAGGCAGGAACACAGGAGCCTGAGCAAGACACAGAGCACCTAGACAGGTTGCAGCACAACCCATCAGAAGAGAGGGTAGGAAAGTGGAGTCCCCCACCAGGCAACAGCAGTCCAGCCGATTTACCCAACAGAGGTAAGGGATCAGACAGGAGCTCAGTCCAGGGTGACTCCTAGAACAGACTACAGAACTAGATGATTAACAGTGGGTACTCCCAGGCCATGGTCAAAACAGGACAACTCCCCATCCAGACTCAGTCCCAGAGTCCCTATATATACACACCTGTCAGCTAATGGGTCTCAGGTGCACCTCCTTAAGCCAAGATGATCCTATTTGGGCTTAAGGGTGAAAGGAGGGACAGCTACAAGACCCAGAGTCTGGAGTCCATGGACCAGATCAAGACCCGGAATGCGGTCTCCGGACCGGACCATAACACTATCCTTCAGCCATGATTCAGTGATGGCCACATCATCATACCTGGCAATCTGTAATTTTGCAACAAGATCATCCACCTTATTTCTTATACCATGTGCATTTAGATACAATACCTTGAGTACCATATTTGCTGCCCTTTCTGACCCTGCATCCCTAATGATCTGATACTCAGCCTGTAGACTGCAACTAAGTCCCATCACCTGCCAGCCCTTCCTGACAATCTGACTGCATATTATCTTACTTTTTTTTACCATCTGTGTTTCCTGAGTCCCTTCACTCCATTCCCACCCCCCTGCCAAATTGGTTTAAACCCTCCCTAACAGCTCTAACAAACCTACCCACAAGAATATTGGTCGCCCTTGGGACCAAGAAACAGCATATCATCATCTTTCTCATGGTCAATGAGAAAGAGAATCCTGAATTCCCATATATCTCTTTCCAATCATGCTGGCAATTACGAAGATCATGTGATGATATTTCTTTTGTCACAAGGTTTTTGGAAATGTTGAGACTGTGAGAAGTCTTTAGTCCTGTGTGACTGGAGACAGGTAATGACTAACTGTAAATTGTGTAAGTAGTAAAGCACAGGTAAACAGTAAACAGTCTAAATACACCACTGTGTAACTTGGTGTAGGACTTCCTAAGCAACAGACCTCAGAGAATCGGGATGCACAACCACACCACCCCTCCCCTTCATCCTCAACACATGCCCACAGGGCTCCGTGCTGAGCCCACTGCTGTACACTCTGTTCACACACGACTGCGTGGCCAAACGCCCAAATAGATACATTGTCAAGTTCACCAATGACATGACAGTGGTGGGGTTCATCGCCAGATGTTGGAAAAGGGCCAGCAATATTGTGAAGGATCCCACCCACCCTGTCCCACTCCCATCAGGGAAGAGGCTACATAGCATCTATGCTGACATCACTAGACTCAAAAGCAGCTACTTTCCCCCCAAGCCTTCAGGTGGATCAACACCTTCACCATTTGCCCACCATTACATACACTGCATATTACCCGGCATCACTTTATGTACTTACATAGACACTTATCTGTCTATGCACAGTATATAACAATTACTTATACATTGTGCTTAATAGAATTGTTTCTATATTTATATTTATTGTGTTTTGGTTTTATATTGTGTCCTTTATCCTCAGTGTGTTTTTTTATGCTGCATCAGGTCAGGAGTAACAATCATTTCACTCTCCTTTACACTGGCATACTGAAAAATGACAATAAACAATTATAAATCTTAAATCTAGAAACAGGATTAGAAATTACAATCATAATTAGCAAACGTTTATTGCTATCAAACAGGTCTTATGAACTAAGGAGGACAGGCTTGAGGTCAATGCCTTAACTGTTCCCAGCCTCCTGAGTATATTTAAAGTGCCAGTGCGTTTCCTGAAATTTGGTTGACTTCACTGCAGAATTTGGCAGGTTGCAGCTGCCTCTGTCCCACATGGAATTCTTCCCCATTTAACCATTTTCCCACTCTTCACGCACCCATGTTAAATTTGTCTCCACAGTATCAGAAACTAAATTTTGTACATCATTTGTCAACAAATATTGTACAATATTGTCAATGACAGTGACACCTCCCTTACTGATAGGTTGAAGGCTTTCTATGCACAATTTGACCTATTGAATGATATGACACTGAGGAAAACCCCCTCTCTTCCTGAAGAACAGGCACTCTCCTGTCTGGCTACAGCTGAAATGAGGAGGACCCTAGCCAGGGTCAACCCACACAAAGCTGCATACCTGGTCAGGTCCTGAGGCCTAGCTAACAGAGGTCTTAATGGGCATCTTAAATGTCTCTCTGAAACGTTTCACTGTCCCTGCATGCTTCCAGGCAGCCACCAGCATTCCAGTGCTCAAAGTGAGCAATAGTAACTGGCCTAAATGATTATCGCCGAGCAGCATTGACTTCAACAATCACGAAGTGCCTTGAGCGGCTGGTAATGGATCATATGGAGTTTCACCTTTCAGCCAAATTGGACTCTTTCTACTTTGCCCACTGTTCAAACCGGTCCACTGTTGATGCTATAGTGTCAGGCCTCCATTCCCTCCTACACCACCCAGAAAACGATGCCTTGTATGCCAGGATGTTGCTCATCAATTAATGCTTGGTGTTTAACATGATCATCTCTCAAAGTCTGGTGGGTAAACTTCCCTGTTGAGACTCAACTCCTTCTCTCTCTAACTAAGTTTTGGACTTCTTGATGGAAAGACCTCAGTCAGTCTGAGTTGTCAGCAACATCTCAAGCTCCATCATGCTAAGCATTGGTGCCCCCCCCCCCCCCAGGATTGTATGCTCAGCCCACTGCTGTTCACACTGCTGGCTCATGACTGCTCTGCCAGATTCAGCTCAAACCACATCATTAAGTTCACTGATGATACTGTAGTGGTTGGCAACAATGATAACCTCATCAACAACAAGGATGAGTCGGCATACAGAGATGAGGTACAAAAGCTTGTTAAATGGTGCAAGAACAACTACCTGAGTCTCAATGTGGACAAGAGAAAAGAGGTGATTGTGGACCACTCTCCCCTGCCCCTATTCTAACAACTTTCTACAGGAGCACCATGAGTGTCCTGTCTGGCTGCATCATTGGGTGGTAAAGAAGCTGCAATGATTCTGACTGGAGACCCTGCAGAGGACAATAAAAACCACCAGGAGAATCATTGGGGTCTTCCTCCCCCTACTTGTGACATTTGCTGTGAGCATTGTAGGTGAAGGGCCTAAAGTATTGTTGTGGATCCCTTCCACCCATCCCACAGTCTCTTTGACCCACTACCATCAGGACAAGGACTACCAGACAGGGTAACAGCCCCTTCCCTCAGCCTGTGAGACTAATGACCCTGCCATTACTGAGGTTTCACCAATAGGTCAGTGAGCTGTTTACCGTGCTGTTTTCGCTTTACTGTTTACCTGTTCTTTACTACATGCATTTTGAATAACTTAATTATAGAATAATATTTTGGTTGTATGTGATATATGTTCTGTGGGAGCACTGTTGTCAGCACCAGAGCAATGTTGTGTTGTTTGCTCAGATGACAATAAACTTGAACTATTTTTATTGCAATCCAGAAATGATTAAAGCCTGCATGTGCATCCGGTAGCTGGGACAGTTTCTATTTGAAGATTTCCAATAATTGACCTTGGGGTTCTACTTCCATTTTGATTTTAACTGTTAGTGCAACTACTTACTTTAAAAGTTAAAATTAAACAGTTTATCACCAAAAAGATATATATATTTAATTCAACAATGTGTAGTCTAGATGTGGCATAATATTCCATTTGCCTCCTGTAGTGATTTAGGATTACAGTGGTTCCTCAAGTTATTGTAACGGGACAAAATATAACAGGAGGCAATTTAGCATTGTTAGTAACTTTCATCCTTCTCTTTGTTTCTGTCAAACCACCAATCAACACCAAGGAAGGGATGGGTGAAACATAAGAACAGGTCATGTTTCTTAAGAATATTGCTTTTGATTAAGATAAAAAAATTCAAATATTAACAAATGCATTCTGTATCAAGCAGTAGATTTTTACTAGGGATTCCCCCCCTCCCCCACTAATTTTCATTTCCCTTCAATGAAAAGGGTCTTGGATGTAAAGAAGTTTTAGACATAAAAGGGTTTCAGCTTTTCATCCCAACTACATAGCAGAAGAAATCTGACAGAATAACACTATAGTGGATGTAGCAATGGTATAAACATAGTAGACATAACGTTGATTATAAAGCAGCTCTGGTTGGTAAATTACAGAATTATTTTTCATACTTACATATATATTTGAAACCCTCTTCTCCATTCACTACGGGTCTCACCCATGTGGACCGGTAAGTTGAACGATCACCCAAGCCAGCACTCGGAGGTGGATATATTGTAAAAGCCAAATCTACTACTTGTTTCTTTGTTAATGTATCTGACTGACTGTTATAGGATCCTAAAACATAAAAAAGAAAATATTGGACAACCTTTACTTATTTTATTCAATTTTAATTAAACAAAATAAATACCCAATTCCATAGGCCAGAGAAATATGTTTATCACTGCCTTTATCCTTTTAATACATTCTCTTCTCAGTATGGACATACAATTATTTTCAATACAGGACTTGTCCAGTGATGAAAATAGTATTCCTTTATGAGAAGTTACTGAACCGTGATGCACCATCAATAACTCTCGGAGACGGGAGGTGAACGATAGGCTTTTATTAGCAGCAAAATGGAGCACGGCATCTCGGAGACTGAGGGAGGAGCAGTGCCTCCAATCACCTTTATACAGGGGTCTGTGGGAGGAGCCACAGGAGCAGTCAGCAGAGGGGCGTGTCCAGACAGGTATATGTAGTTCACCACACCAAGATGCCAGTTTTGCTTTCTGACAACACAGATCTCTAACTAAACCTTGCAAATCTTGAATCACATCAAAGGAATCACTTCCCAATTAAGATAAACTTTGATGATGAAATTTACCACTGACTGCCATCTGAGAAAAAGGGTTGTTTGAAAATGGAGACCTCATACAAAGCTCATGGTACACCAGGCTTTAATGATCTCTGCCCTCCTGTTTTCCTCTGGGTCATGAACTACTAATAGCAGGCAGAGCAATGCATTGAAAAGATACTGCCAATATTCTAGCCACAAAATCCTCCCAGACCACTGGCAGAATAAGACAACATCTGTATCCACTCCCAGACCAACACCCCAGCATTACACTAATTGGCTCTGTCGGTCAGGCCATGTTGTTTGTGTACCCAACACCAGATTCCTGAAATAGATATTCTATCCAAAGCTCTGCTCTGACAAGAGGATAATAAATGTACAGAGAAACTGACTTACTGATTTTCTCAAACCTTCCTTGAAAGAATCCTGAGCCTACAGCTTCTCAAGGAGGATTTAGAGGATTCAGTGTGGCACTGGAATTCTCATGTCCATTCATCAGCAGGAGATAGAATATAAACTTCAGAAGGAATGCACCATTTCTTAAACAAACCCATCTGCCTGCCTCATCATCTTTCATTCCACCGGTGGTAGAATCTGCAGGACCCACAATGAGGCTGTCAGCCACCTTGGAACGCACAGGACTGGATGGAAGCAAGACAGCTTCAGTCCCAAGGAATTGCTTAAGAAGACATATATACCATTAATTGGTTTCCTCCTCTGGTGAGCATTGCCCTTCCAATATTAGGAGAGAAGCTGCCCTTGCCAACTTCATTGAGAACTTGTCACACCAAATCTATCACCAAATAATAGGCACGTCAGGAGTTGCAGCAAGATCAATGAAACCACTGTTCCTTGATTCTAAGAGATTCCAATGATACATCTCATTTAACAGAAAGGCACAATGGAATTCACCAGCATTCAAACAAAAAGACCTCACCACTGACCATATGACACCAATAACTGTTTAAGACCGATCACACAAAATATGGAAAACATTGAACTAATACAAGCTGGTTGAGTGAATTGTGCTATCTTTTACACTGTTGGAAACTCAGACCATGCTCTCGTTCCAGCCACTGCAATGGAAGGTAAACAATGCATTAACTTCTCAAAAACTGCCCCCTCTGATCTTTACCAGAGAATATGGCCAAGATTCATGACCTGGCTGCAAAATTTAGACACTAATATATCAGATGATCCACTGACATGCAATAAGTTTAGCCACTGTACTAAATAGTGATGGTATGAATTGGAATAGAGATGAATGTGCAATGATTATTGGACAATACAAATTAACAAATGTTTATAACAAAGTGAGCTGGTAACTGTTAAAACTTTGAGTTTCAAAATATGCGGTTTGAAGAATGCATGATATAAATGTTATTTTCCTTTCACTATTGCCAGAGAAAACATCTGTAACAGCAGCAGTGACAAAAGTAAATAAGAGACAGACAGGATCTAATGGGTAAAACAGTCTTTTTGAATTTGACAACCTGCCACTTGCATGAAACCCCACAATTGAACTAATAAATTCTGACATTTACAGTAACTTTCTAAATACACTAACTGTGTAAGAACTAAAGGATCTTTGTTACAGGTATTTTGTCGTAGGTTGCTTTACCTATTTTTCCTAAAAAACATTGTTCTGTTACTAATGGTAGATATTTTAAAGATACATATTCCCAAACTTCTATTAATGGGCTTAAAAAGAGAAAAGAATCGTAAGTGACTAAGTTAAAACATTTCTCATAAGACTTCACATTCAAGAGGCTTTCAAGAAAACCAGTTTCAAACTTGCTGTTCAGAAAGTAGATAATATAAAATACAAGAGTAAGTTTAAAGTTACTCTTGCTGTACTGGTCATCCATGTTTTGATATCATAAGAAACACGACTATCTAGTGTTGGATGGATGCACAAACTTTCTACTACATATGATGCTAAATTTATTAAATCATACCTGGAAATCTGTAACACAGTGACATCTCCATCATTGAATAATTTCAAACCAAAGCTTTTATCCTGACTCTTAAAACATTAATTTAGGGCTGAAAAATGAAGCAATTTTCTGAAGAGCTTTTATGTGTCTCTGGTGCTCAATTTAATAGACTTAGCAGTTCATTGCAAATTCACAGATACCAAAATGAGATGTGTCCTGAGTTCAACTCTGTCCACTGGCAGAGATGCTTCCATAACTACTTCAGTGCCAGAGCAACAGACAAAAAATTACATAAACATATTTTGGAAGCATGTTCAATCTTTGCCCTCAAGTTTTCTCTTTCTTACAGTACATCTTCTGCTTTGGGCTATCTGGCTGTGTGGGAGACAGACTAGCAGATTTCTTGGGTCATAGTCAAGGCCTGGGGCAGCCATCCCTAGTGCCACTGGGCAAGCCCTCTTCTCAATCTCAACTCCTACCCTACAATCCTCTCTAAACTGTTTTGGATTTCTGTTGTTGGCCAGCAGAAACTGTAACAGGAAAAGGAGATGGGCTGCTAAACTCCCATAACCATCTCCTTCAGACCGTCAAGAAGTGAAAAATCCTGCCTAGTATCACTTAAATGTATATTGCAGCAATATTTTGCTTGCTGCCTAAGTAAACAGAATAAACACAGAATTGTGTTGAAGTTCCGTAAAAAATGCTATAACAAATTGTTCATGCACCTAATGAGGCCTGTAGAGGCTGGTATTTGGATAATATATGCAAGTGGAAATCAAACCCAAATCCAACCTGTACTACTTTCTGTCATAGCAGTTCATTCAATCCAGTGCAGTAACTAACGATACAGCTTTCCTGTCCATGTGGTATAGTCGCACTTTATCAGTGAACAACCAACTCTGTATTTATCTACTTAAACAATTTGTCATCTATTTAAAGAATAATAGTCATGCAGGCTAAGTGATGATCCCATGAAAACTCAGTTTAGCACTGAAGAAAATTCAACAGGAATATAATCTAAAGTTAAAGAAACTGAATATGTCGTTGATGTCTTGTTATTGGTAACTGATCATTTTCAGTCTACAAATCTCACTTCTTGTCTTATTTTTAACCAAAACACATTCAAGCTAAAAATGTTCTTCTCGTAATTGTGTTACCAATTTCACAAGTTTAAGTAAATTAAGAGTTCCTTCTATGTCTGATCAGTTTGAGCCAAAGAATATTCAATTAAATGCTACAAAATACTGCCACAATATCAGCAGAGGAAAATCTTTCTATCTAATACTTAGTTCTCTTTCTCTTCATTGTAACAATGCTGAATCATTCGCTGATAGCGAATCACAAACGATGACTTTTTTCGTCGTCGATATAGCCAAAGCTATCAGGACTACAAAGGGAGGCAGGATAACAAGCTGTGAGGGAGAACACAGTTAAGCCAATTTCATATTTTTCTGGGCATCCAATTTTTTTTAAAAAGGCTCACTGAGTAAAGAGGAATATGAATTTCCTGTATCTGTAACAGTGTAAAGTTAAAATCAATTCTTTCTAAGCATTTATTTGCTAATTCAGTATAGTTCAAGTTTTATTTCAATACTTATTGTATGCATTAACTATTTTAGAAGGGCTATGTAGCATAGCTAACATGGGATAACAGGACTAATAAGCTGATTCCTTAATCAGGCAGTTACAAGAAGTTCTGAGCATTCAGAGCACTATCAGTTCCATCTATGATATCTGTATTTATGGTTACAAACCTCAATATTGACTTAAAATAAACCATCGAGGAGATGGTCTAGAAAGTCAACACAGTGAAACGTATTTCTATTGCAGTATCTCATATGATGCCTAATTTTGATTTTCCTTTTGTTAATTAGTAATGTTGTGCCTTGGATAGACTGTCCTCTACCCAATTAAAACAAAGTTCCATTTGAAACTTTACTAAGGTGCTTCAGGAAAAGATAACCAGCCAACAACTCATACAAATGCAAAAGAATAAGATATTTTGAAGAGAGAACATTAGGAACAGATAAAGGAATAGGTCATGTAACTTCCTTAATCATGTTCTGTCAATGAAAAAGATTATAGACTACCTGACCATTGGCTTCAACTCCATTCTTCAGCCCAAATCCCTTAAGCCTTGATTCCTATTGTGCAAAATCTCTTTAACTTGGCCTTCAGAAACCTTAATAACTCAACATTCACTGCCGTATTGTGAATGAAAACTACATAAGCTTACAACTTTCCAACAAAAGATCCTTCTTATCAGATTTTAAACTAAAGACCAATATCCTGAATTTATACTCCATTATCCAGGTTCCACTTCTTGTGATAGAAGCTATCCTTGATATCTTTGATGGAGGCTAGAATTAAGGACTCCAATACAACTAATCAACAGTCATCAAAGGAAATACCTCTGAGAGTTGAGTAGTAGATCTTGAAAGGAAGATTATAGAGGTTATCAGAAGTTAATAATTCAACCTCAAGACATCAATTTATTTCCTCGGGTCAGTGTCTTACACCCTAGGGCGAACGATCTAAGGGCCGACTAACTTCTACTGATTCATCAATGGTATTTCTTTTCCCTTAATAGATGAGAACAGATGTTAGCTGATGATTGGACAGTTTCATTTAGAACTGCTTGAAAAACAAAACATTTTAGGGTTAACTGCAGCAAGACCCGTATACCATTCAGAGATAGATTAATATGTGGCAAGGAACATTTACCACAAAAAAGTGACAATGATAGTTTTAGTCTTTGCAATATTTAACCATCTGAAAGAGCAGCCATCCAGGAGCAGACGTCAGACAAACAATATGCATGGAAGTGTACGGAAATGTTATCGCCCTTGTGAAACATGGTAATTGTCTTTGGATGATGTCACAAAGGGGCAATATGTAGAGAGGGAAGAGGATTAAAAACTATGTTTTTTACAACTCCAGAGATGACAGTGCAGTATCAAAAAGCCATTGATGTATCTGGAACTGAATAGATAAAAGTGAAATCAAATAAGGGTCACGTCAGCTGGAACAAGCTGATGTGGTTGTCAAAGACCACAAAGGGATTGGAAAGTGGGAGCAAGTTTCATGGACTCAAGCTACTGATACAGAGAGTGCAAGTTTTGATGTTTAGTGTTGGCCCATAAGTAAGAGCGAGATGATGAAAATCAAAGATGATACAAAAGGAAAAGTAGGACCACGTTTGTAGATGGCATTGCATTTAGAGATGACTGAGAACTTGGAGATATGTTAAAAGTTTCAAACATAATGACATCATTTCAAGTACATTTATTATAAAGAATATATAAATTATACAACCTTGAGATTTGCTTGCTCACAGATAGCCACAAAGCAAGAAACCCAAAAGAACCTAGTTAAGGAGAAAAAAGAAAAAAAAACAAAAGACCAACTCTTGGTGCCCAAAAGAAAGAAAAAAATACAAATCATGCAAACAGTCGGTGAATAAAAGCATTCTGAACCAAAAGTGAGCTTTCAGATCCGAACTCCAGGGCAGCCCAGAGTAGGCCCAAACTCTCACTTATCACTTCATCATATTAGCATGGAGCACAGCAGCCAGGGCAGCCTCAAAGCCATGGAGATGACCATCACGGAGAACAAGTAAAATCAGATCTCCACATGGAAGACACCCTGTCTTTACAGTCTACCTAGACCAGCGTTTAAATTGACCATACAACAGAAGATTATGGAGAGTGAGCAAAATCAACACTCCTCCAATCTGGGCTGGCACTTAAATTGTCTGAACAGTGAATCGCACCTCACCCTAGGACTCAGGCACCGCTGCTGTGAAAGGCTCCAGGCCTAGACCACGCCGCCAGCAACTTGTTCCATGTCCAGATTTTGTCACCCAGCCAAAGCCACTCTCAAGCTCTTCAAGGCCGCTTGGCACCCAGAACGATCCAACCTTACACCCGGGTCGGTTGTACAGGCAACAGGAACTTCATCTGCAATGATTCTGCAACACACCATCATGGCTCATCCCTGGAATTCCCCTCACCATCACTCACTCCTTCACTGTTTGTGATGCTAATTTAACACAATTTACCTCAGAAAAGGTATTTTTATAGGTATGGGAGCCAAACTTTCAAAAATATATCATATTCATTTCTTAGATTGTATGTAATTTTTTCAAATGGAATACAACTATGTATTTCATTATTCCAACAATCCATAGTTAAATATAAATCAGATTTTCAAGTAACTGCGATAACTTTTTTGGCTACTGCCAATGCAATTTTTATAAATTTTTTCTGATACTTATTCAATTTAAGTTTCAGTATTGTCCCTTCAATGTCTCCTAATAAAAATAATAAATACATATGTCCTTTGAAGATAAAATTATAAAGTAATTGGGGAAAGTAAAAATAAATATTAAAATTATTTGGAACTCCATGGAGCATGTGGGGATCCTCCGATATTCAGGCAAACTTTCTCTTTTTTTTCTTTCTTTAGATAAGGGTTAAGGGGGGGAGGGTTAAGGGGAGGGGGAGGGTTAATATTATTTTTCTCACTATTTATCTTCACATTTATTCTTTGTAATTTTCTAAAAAATAATAAATAAATAAATAAATAAATATTTTTTAAAAGAGGTATTTTTAGTGATGTTTTTAGTCAGATTTTTGACTACCAGAAAGCTGTCACACACATTTGGTAGTGCCATCTCAACTGGAAGAAATCTATTTATAATGTAAGATGGCAACAGAGAATAGCAATAGATTGGGTGCTAACTCTGTTTGGGCCTATTTTGGGACGTTACATCAGAAAGATGAAACTATGTGGTTGAATAACCCCCCTCCAACCAATATCCAAGCAGCCTAGGACAAGCTTAAGGGGCCAATGACCAAATCTTCAATCTGAATTAGGCAGTGGCTTATTTCTTTCTCCTCTGTTTTCACCTTATTTCTCTTTGCTGTTAAAGGGAAGCAATCTCTCTATGCAGCTGCAGTGGTAACCTTACAATAGCACATGTGTTGAATGGGAAGGCCCAACCCCTATAATCCATGAACCTAGCTAATACATGGAAACACCTCAAGACCCATTCAATTGATATCAGTAATGTCCACAATCAGCTGCATACTGGCAATCTTACCACTCAGAATCCTCACCTTTGTCACCAAGAGATTTTATTTACTTCAATGGGATTCTGGAAATCTGACAGAGCTAACAACCTTTGCAATGGAAAAGAATGGACTTGGGCTTGGAAACAAGGCAAGGATAGGTTCATGGGACCAGGATTTTACAGCATTTACAGAAACATGGTTGAGGAATGGGCAGGATGGTTAGCTCAATGCTTTGCCAAAAACACTGCTTTAGATGCAAAAGTGCTGATAGATGTGGGGCTATGAAATGATGGGGAAATTCTTTTTTGATTTGGAAGAATATCATGGCAGTACCTAGAGAGGGTATTCCTGGGGAACTTTCTAGAAAAAATTGCATGCATGGAACTTAGAAATAAGCAGGAAGTAATCACTTTGATGGGATTGTACTTTTGGACCCCAATGGGCAGTAGGAATTAGAGATGCATATATGTAGGAAGATTGCAGATAACAGTAGAAAAAACAAAGTTGTAATAGTAGATAATTTAACTTAACTAACATTGCCTGGGGCTGCAATGGTCCAAGGACAGATAAGGCTGAAGTTATTAAGTGGGTTTAGGAAAAAAATTCCAAGCAGTATGTAGATTGCCCCTGTGAGGGGCCAATACTTTATCTCCTATTAGGAAATGAGGCAGGGAAGTGACAAAAGTGATCTGCAATGAGTGAACATATTCTAATAGTTTTAAAATAAGCATAAAAATCCAATTATACTGGATTGGGTGTTATATAATGAACCGGAGGGAATTAGGGAGCTTAAGGTAAAAGAACCCTAAGGAACCAATGATCACAATATGACTGTGTTCAACTTAAAATTTAATAGGGAGAAAGTAATATTCGATGTAGCAGTATTTCAGTGCAGTAAAGGAAATTACAGTGGTATGAGAGAGGAGTTTGGTCAAAGCAGGGATGTCAGCAGAACAACAATGGCATACGTTTCTGGGAAAAATGAGGAAGGTGCAGGTCATGTGTATTCCAAAAGTGAAGAAATACTCAACTGGTAAAATAGTACAACCGTGGCTGACAAGGGAAGTCAAAGTTATTGTAAAAGCAAAGGAAAGGGCATCCAACAAAGCAAAAATTAGTGGGAACATGGAGGATTGGGAAGTTTTTAAAAACCTACAGAGAGCAACTAAAAAAAATCATTAGAAGGCAAAAGATGAAATATGAAAGCAAATAATATCAACGTGGATAGTAGAAGTTTTTTCAAGTACGTTAAAAATAAAAGAGAAATGAGAATGGATATAGGACCACTAGAAAATGAGGCAGGATAAATAATAACAAGGATCAAGAATATGTTTGCTGAACTAAATGAGAATTTTGCATCAGTATTCACTGTGGAAGACACTAGCAATATGCCTGATGTTGTAGTGTGTGGAGGAAGAGAAGTGGGTGCAGTTGCTGTTACAAGAGAGAAGGTGCCCAAAAAGCTGAAAGACCTGAAGGTGCAGAAGTCACCCGGACCAGATGAACTGCATTCTGGGGTTCTGAAGGAGGTAGGGGAAGGAGCGGGGGGATCTCATCGAAACCTTTCAAATGTTGAAAGGCCCAGACAGAGTAGGTGTGGAAATGATGTTTCCCATGGTGGGAGAGTCTAGGACAAGAGAGTACAGCCTCGGGATAGAGGGGTGCCCATTCAAAACAGAGTTATGGAGAAATTTCTTTAGTTAAAGTGTGGCGAATTTGTGGAAAAAAGTATCAGCCATGATTGAATGGCGGAGCAGACTCGATGGACCAGATGGCCTAATTCTGCTCCTATGTCTTATGGTCTTATGGAAATGGATAGGACTGGTCCACAAGTCAAAGTCCCAAATTATGGCAAGGCTAATTTCAATAGCATCAGACATGAACTTGCAAAGGTTGAACGAGAGAAGCCTTTTTTTGGTAAAGGAATGATGAGCAATTAAAAACATAGAAAACCTACAGCACAATACAGGCCCTTCGACCCACAATGCTGTGCTAAGCATGTCCTTACCCTTGACTACCTAGGCTTACCCACAGCCTTCTATTTTACTAAGCTTCATGTACCATTCCAGCAATCTCTTATTATACCTTATTTTTTCTGCCTCCACCACCGCTGATGGCAGCCCATCTCACGCACTCACCACTCTCTGCGTAAAAAAACGTACCCCTGACATCACCTCTGTACCTACTTCCAAGCACCTTATAACTTTTCCATCATGTGCTAAGCCAGTTCATCCCTAGAAAAAAGCCTCTGACTATCCACACGATCAATGCTTCTCATCTTGTACACCTCTATCAGGTCACCTCTCATCCTCCTTCGCTCCAAGGAGAAAAGGCCGAGTTCACTCAACCTCTTTTCATAAGGCATGCTCCCCAATCCAGGCAACATCCTTGTAAATCTCCTCTGCACCCTTTCTATGGTTTCCACATCCTTCCTGTAGTGAGGTGACCAGAATTGAGCACAGTACTCCAAGTGGGGTCTGACCAGGGTCCTATATAGCTCCAACATTACCTCTCAGCTATTAAACTCAATCCCACGATTGATGATTGATGAAGGCCAATGCACTGTATGCCTTCTTAATCACAGAGTCAACCTGTGTAGCAGCTTTGAGTGTCGTATGGACTCGGACACCAAGATCCCTCTGATCCTTCGCACTGCCAAGAGTCTTACCATTAATGCTATATTCTGCCATCGTATTTGACCTAACAAAATGAACCACCTCACAATTACCTGGATTGAACTCCATCTGCCACTTCTCAGCTCAGTTTTCCATCCTATCAATGTCCTGTTGTAACCTCTGACAGCCCTCCACACCATCCACAACACCCCCAACCTTTGTGTCATTAGCAAATTTGCTAACCCATCCCTCCACTTCCTCATCCTCATTAATAAATATCACAAAGAATAGGGGTCCCAGAACAGATCCCTGAGGCACACCACTGGTCACCGGCCTCCATGCAAAATATGACCCATCTACAACTACTCTTTGCCTTCTGTGGACAAGCCAGTTCTGGATCCACAAAGCAATGTCCCCTTGGATCTCATGCCCCCTTACTTTCTCAATAAGCCTTGCATGGGGTACCTTATCAAATGCCTTGCTGAATCCATATACACTACATCTATGGCTCTACCTTCATCAATGTGTTTAGTCACATCCTCAAAAAATTCAATCAGGCTCGTAAGGCACGACCTGCCTTTGACAAAGCCATGTTGACTATTCCTAATCATATTATGCATCTCCAAATCTCCATAAATCCTGCTTCTCAGGATCTTCTTCATCAACTTACCAACCACTGAAGTAAGACTCACTGGTCTATAATTTCCTGGGCTATCCCTATTCCCTTTCTTGAATAAGGGAACAACATCTGCAACCCTTCAATCCTCCAGAATCTCTCCCATCCTCATTGATGATGCAAAGATCATCGCCAGTGGCTCAGCAATCTCCTTTCTCACCTCCCACAGTAGCCTGGCATACAGTCCTTCCAGTCCTGGTGACTTATTTAACTTGGTGCTTTCCAAAAGCTCCAGCACATCCTCTTCTTTAATATCTACATGATCAAGCTTTTCAATCCGCTGCAAGACATCCCTACGATTGTCTAGATCCTTTTCCGTAGTGAATACTGAAGCAAAGTATTCATTAAGCAACACACACAAAATGCTGGTGGAATGCAGCAGGTCAGGCAGCAGCTATAGGGAGAAGCGCTGTCGACGTTTCTTGACACAGTATGTAGATAAGCCTACAAGAGGAGAGGCTGTGCTTGATCTGATATTGGGAAATGGACTTCATCCTGACGAAGGGTCTCAGCCCGAAACATCGACAGCGCTTCTCCCTATAGATGCTGCCTGACCTGCTGCATTCTACCAGCATTTTGTGTGTGTTGCTTGAAGTTCCAGCATCTGCAGATTTCCTTGTGTTTGCCTTTTATATTCATTAAGTACCTTTGCTGCCTCCTCTGGTTCCATACACACTTTCCCACTGTCAGACTTGATTGGTCGTATTCTCTCACGTCTTATCCTCTTACTCTTCACATAATTGTAGAATGCCTTGGTGTATTCCTTAATCCTGTCTGCCAAGGCCTTCTCATGGCCCCTTCTGGCTCTCCTAACTTCATTCTTGAGCTCCTTCTTGCTCACCTTATAATCTTCTAGATCTCTATCATTACCTAGTTTTTACAGACTTTCGTAAGCTCTTCCTTTCTTCTTGACTAGATTTATGACAGCCTTTGTATACCACGGTTCCTGTACCCTACCATCCTTTCCCTGTCTCATTGGAATGTACCTATGCAGAACGCCACGCAATATTTCTTCTGTACATTTCCCTGAGAACATCTGTTTCCAATTTATGCTTCCAAGTTCCTGCCTGATAACCTCATATTTCCCCTTACTCCAATTAAACGTTTCCCTAACTTGTCTGTTCCTATCCCTCTTCAATGCTGTGATAAAGGAGATAGTGATCACAATTCTATCTCCAAAATGCTCTCTCACTGAGAGACCTGACACCTGACCAAGTTCATTTCCCAATATCAGATCAAGCACAGCCTCTCCTCTTGTAGGCTTATCTACATATTGTGTCAAGAAACCTTCCTGAACACACCAATTGGGAAGATATTAAAAGTCAGTTCAGGACCAACGTGTTCTCACTGGAGTGAAGAGAAAGGCTGGCACAGAAATCAGGAGGGCTCAAAACAGAATCCCAAGAGCTTCATTAAGTATATTATGAGCGAAAGGTAACTATGAAGAGAACACAGCTTCTTATGGACCAATGCTCTCATTTACGTATGAAGCCACAAGAGATGGATGAAGTCTTAAATGAATATTTCCTCTCAGTATTTACTGTGAAGGAGATCATTGAAGCTTGGGGATTCAGGAAAGAGAACAGTTGTGTCTTGGAACATATTCAAACTACAAAGAGGAGGTGCTGGCAATTTTAGAGGAGCTGAAAGTGAATACATCCTCAAGAGATGACCAAGTATACCTAAGGACATTGTGGGAAGCTAGAGAATAAGTTGCTGGGACACTGGCAGAAATACTTGTATCATCATTAGGGTGAGTTACAAGAAGGGTGAAGGATAGCTAATGATGAGTATTTAAGAATAGCTGCAAAGACAAGCCAGTGGTGGGAAAGTTACTGGAAGGGATTATGAGAAACAGAATCTATCTGCACTGGAAAGGCAAAGCTTAATTATGGATTGTCAGCATGACTTCATGAGTGAAAATCATAACTCATAAATTTTATTGAAGAGAATTGATAAGGACAAAGAGGTAGATGTTGTCTGCATGGACTTATACAAGGTTATGGGTAGGGTCCTGCATTGTAGGCAAGCCCAGAAGGTTAGATCACCTAAGTTCCAGGATGAGCTTGCTAACTGGATACAAAAGTGGCTTGGTAGAACTTGTCAAAAGGTGGTAGCAGAAATTTGTGAGCAGCCAGTGTACACAGGGATCAGTGTTGGGTCCATTGTTGTTCATCACTTGAGTAACAATTCACAAAAAAAGTAATGGCATGGTCAGTAACTTTATGGATGACAGCAAAATTGATTAAAAGGGATACAGAGCTGGAGATGGGAAAGGATCATGGGACGGGAGGCCTAGGGAGAAAGAAAGGGGGAGGGAAGCACCAGAGGAAGATGGAGAGCAGGCAGGGAGTGATTGTGAGAGGTTCAGAAAGAGAAAACAGAGAGAAAAGAAAAAAAGGGAAAACTAAATAAATAGATAAATAAGGGTTGGGGATAAGAAGCGGAGGGGGCATTAATGGAAGTTAATGAAATCAATGTTCATGCCATCAGGTTGAAGGCTACCCAGGCAGAATATAAGGTGTTGTTCCTCCAACCACATCCCATTCCCATTCTGATATGTCTATCCATGGCCTCCTCTACTGTCATGATGAAGCCACACTCAGGTCTCAGAGGCCAGTGTCAAAACATCTTTCAAGAGGGTGAACTCTCACAAGGCATCAGTAAACTGGGGCTCAGTAAACCTCTGCCAACCTAATGATATGAGTGTTCAAGGACATCTTCAAACTCAATGCTGCAGTCGGGGGTTCTCATCTGCTTCAAAAGGGCGACAATCATACCAGTACTTTGAGAGGTTGGTTATGGCTAGAATCAATGACCTCAACTTGCTGCAATTTGCCTATCACCACAATAGATCTACACTGGATGCAATCTCACTGGCTCTTCACTGAGACTTGGATCACCTGTACAATGGTAATACCTATGTCAGGCTGCTGTTTATTGATTACAGTTCAATGTTCAATACCCTCAGTTATAATCAACAAGCTCCAAAACCTGGGCCTCTGTACCTTCCTCTGCAAATGCTTCCTTGACTTCCTCAATGGGAGACTATAGTGTGTGCGTATCAGAAACGAACACCACCTCTTCGCCGACAATCAACACTGGTGCACCTCAAAGATGAGTCCTTAGTGCATTGTTGCTCTCCCTACACCCACGATAGTACAGCAAGGCACAATTCAAATGCCACCTTTAAATTTGCCGACAACACAACTATTGTTGGCAGAATTTCTGAGGATGATGAGGAGGTGTACAGGAGTGAGATAGATCAGCCGGTTGAGTGGTGTTGCAGCATTAACCTTGCACTCAACTTCAGTAGAACCAAGAAATTGATTGTGGACTTCAGAAAAGGGAAATTAAGGAAATATACACTGGTCCTCATTGAGGCATCAGAAGTGGAATGGGTGAGATGTTTCAAGTTCCTGGGTGTCAACAGCTCTGAAGATCTATCTTGGGACCAGCATATTTATACCATTACAAAAAAGACATAACAGCAGCTATATTTCATCAGAAGTTTGAGGAGAATTGGCTTGTCACCAAAGACAATCACAAATTTCTGCAGATGTACAGTGGAGAGTATTCTAACTGGTTGCATCACCATCTGGTGTGGAGAGGCCCCTGAATAAGATCGGAAAACACTACAGAAAGTTGTGTACTCTGCCAGCTCCATCATGAGCATGTCCTCCCAGCATCCAGGACACCTTCAAAAGGTAATGCCTCAAAAAAAGGTGGCAGCCATCATTAAGGACCCCCCTCACCCAGGACATGCCCTCTTCTCATTGTTACCATCAAGGAGGAGGGACAGGAGCCTGAAGAAACACACTTAATGCTTCAGAAACAGCTTCTTCCCTTCCACCATCAGATTTCTGAATGGACAATGAATCCCTGAACACTTCCTCTCTTTTTGCAGTATTTATTTAATTTTCTTTTTTACATATCCTTCTTGCTGTAATTTATAGTTATTTTATTTTTATATATTGCAAAGTACTGCTGCCACAAAACAACAAATTTCATGACATATGCCAATGAGATTAAACCTGATTCTGAGCAAATCATGAACGTTGTGCTCTGCTTACAATGGAAGTGAATAATGATATGCCCAGTGGAATCTTCCACTAGTCATGTAATCACAGACACATATGTGAAATTAACATCGATTGCCAGGAAATGTTTGGGCTGAATATGCTGATTATACCACAAAAGACAAAAAAAATCAATCTTTATTGCCAAATACTAATGTAAATTTAAAAATAGTGATTTTAATGACAAGGTTGTCATGACCTCTTTAGCACATCAAGGCAGAAAGCAATGCATGACCTCTCTATCAAGTTTCAGGTGCAGATCATGAAAAAAATTCTAAACCTATGCATTGTTACGAAGGCTTGTAACTTCTTATGACAAACACAAACACTTTCTTTGCCACATATAGTTCTAGATATTTTCCAAAGTTAAGGCAACCATTATTTGCATTCAAACTAACTGTTTTACCAAATTCACAAACTTTAGTCACCCAAGGAGGCACTTTGATTGAAGAATTTTGCAGGTAACTTTAATTTGATAGTAAGTAAAATGGAGCAACTATCTCTTTGATACAGTTTTTGCTGAGCAACTCAGATCAAAATTATTCAGACGCACATCAGTACATTCTCAAACTGTGCTTTTATTCTCCTTTTTTGCTATCATTGTGAAGAACAAATACAAATCATGACCCTCTAGTTACCAATCTAAAATGAACAAAACTGCAGATGCTAGAATTGGAAACAAGACCAAGATGCTGGAAGTACTCAACAGTGAAGCAACTTGTGAAAAGAGAAAGCGGTTAATATTCTGAAGGCAGAATCCCTTCATCAGAACTACAGAGATAAAGTAGGCGTGGATTCTCCTGCACTTTGTGGTGTCTGTTATAGGTAGTCTATATCTTAGAAGTGCATAGGAAATCAGGGATTACTGCTATTCAGTAGACCATGAGCATAAACCCTGGTTTGAAGCTGGCCCTTGGGAAAGGGTATATTGAAGAGGAAATGAATCAGGGAGGGAGATTTTACACATACATATTCAACATATATAGCATAGCACTCTGCACCTCTCTACTTCATCTTTCACACCACCTTTCAAAGCTCCTTCAAACCTCTCCTATACCAATGTTTCCTATGTTGATTTTCTTTTATTAGATAAGTGTCCAAAACTGCTCACAATATTCAAAATGGCATACAAAATAAATGCCTGCCTGAATGGAACGTGTTTGATGGGCACTTCTGTGCTGTTCTACGTCAGCTGAAAATTCCCATCAAGCAATTCTTGGCATTGGTTGGTCTTGTCAACTCACAAGTCCATGTTAGGGTAGCACAGAATGATATCATTATTTCAGCCTTAAAACCTGTCGCTTCGGGCAGATAGGGCTCATCAGCTGTGGTTGGCAGCTCATGGAGAACGAGAACTGTGATTCCAAACTTCGGCTGCCATGTTGCTATACCCACTCATGGGGAAGGCTTGGGAGCTCTTAAGGTAGTCCTACGTCAAGACCAACACGGGCAATTTCTGTGACAAGAATTTCACTCTTGCCAAACTTTATCAGTCTCTGCTGGATTCATCAGCTGTGTGGAGAGGAGGAGCCTGCTGCATGGGCAACAGCTTCCTCTCCATATCATATGGTCCTGACTTGCATATCAATTGAACATAGACAGCTAGGATGCAATATCCATAGTCAACCCAGCCAATGGAAGGCTTCAGATTGTTCAGGGTCAGTACATTGGTGGGCACTTACATGTCATCAATGCACCTCTGACCCAGGAAGCCTGCTAGGTTAGTAAATTCTATATCAGCAGCCGTAGGCTCTTTTACCCAGCACTGAAAATCTCCACTCCCCTAAATCTCTTGACTTTTAAGCAGCCCTCCCCCACCAACTTCTCGATCTCCATTCCTTTGCTTTCAGTCTCAATCACATTCATCACTGCCCCATGATCTTATGACATCCAGTTGTCCACTAAATTGTAACCTCCAAATCCCTGTTGATCCCAATCTCAGCCTCTGATAGCGATCCCTTCCTTTTCTGCCATTATTCGTTCCTGCTCCTAATCACCCACTCCACCTCAACAACAACATGCTTAGTCTTGATGCTGATCTCTTCTTTTCCAGACTCTCCCTACATTTACTACTCCCCACTACTAGTACTTCTCAACCTCAAAATGCCCTCTGCATTGTAAAGCCCTTCCTGCCACCAGGGTGACCAGATGGCACAAATTCATCTGTAAAAATGGGTCAGAACCAGGACTGTTAAGGCCAAGGTTTTAGGCTCCAGTGAAACACATCAATGGCCAAAGTAGTTGTTGGTCCACTGCATCTGCATTTGTCCAGCACACTGTTTTGGCTGCACCTAAATTGCTAGGTAATAATCCCTGATCCAATCTCCATGTTTTCCAATTCTTACAAAACTAGGTCACAGAACTGAAACTCAACCAGCCGTGATTTACAAATCACAAATACTGCAGTCATGTTAAAAGTTAACTATCGATGGACTAGCACAATCATTGTTGGCAATGTTGGCAAAAGATGTGTGGTAGTAACACAGTTAAGGCTATTGGGGTGGATTGGGGCAATATCTTGCCTTATAGGCTTACTCCAAACTCTGTCTCCTCTCCTTTTCCCAAAATGTATTTCTTAAACTGCCTATTAATTTTCTTTGGTGTAAAAATCTTAAGCTTTATTTGTAACAATATTAAAAATGTACAGATTCATGCACTTTCCTAGAAAAGATTAATATAAATAGATGAATGAATATAGTAAGTTTAGATCTTCATTTGGTTAAGGACTCTGCCCGAGATGTATAGGTCTCTGCTTGTGAAAAAAGTTGTTTTATAAATATGTGATCGTGAACACAATGCTGTAATGATTTTTAGAATATATGAAGTGCTTTGTTGCAAGTAGATCTCATTTGTTGAATGAAAATACATCTCCAGTTGCATGTAACCTGTGTTTTTTAAGAGCAAGACCTCAAGTTTTAATAGTGCAAAGATTCAGAAATTACTCTTCAAATTTTAGCAGCTATTCTCCATCCAAGTTAAGTGACAAGGCACAGTTAAACAACAAGCTACAGATTCCATCAAGAACTGTTGGTATAACTCTCAATATTTTACAGTGGACATCTGGACTGACCATTCACAGAACAGTGAGGACTTGGTGTTTGTAAGTCTCCTCTCATTTTTAGCTGATAGAATGATATAACATAACTTAAAGAATCATTATATGGCGGTTGGAGTTTATCCAAATTCTACAGCAAACATAGATTGTTCAGAATACAGTCTAGCTAAAACATTAAGGAAACAAATGTCAGGAATAGTGTTGACATTTGTTTTATTTGTTTACTTCTGAAGGAAAATACAAAGATATAGGAAGAAAATATAGTAGATTTTTTTCCAAGTATTATATAATTATTTTGGAAAAAAGAATAAAACTGGTTATTCTTCGCAGGTTTTCACACCTAAACCTATATTGAACCCCACGTCCCTGAGCAAGCAAGGGGTGTTTCAATGTGCCCAATAGTGACACTTAGTGGTTAAACAGAACTTCTACTGCAGTAATCTTATTGCATTATGTTAGATTTTAAAGTTGAGATGAGCAGGAAATGTTCTTAACATGAAATGACGGAGCACTTTATAAAATTAAGTCAACGCTTTTAAAGCGTTTTCATTGCAATCAAAAATACATATTCTTTAGAATAGATTCTTATCCCCTTTAGACAGTCCCTTGAGGTTAAAGATGACTAGAGACCAAAGACTAGCAAATTTCTACAAATGTACAATGGAGAGCATTCTGACTGTAGGCATCACCGTCTGGTATGCAACTCCAATGTGCAGGATCGAAAGAGACTGCAGGGGGTTGCAGAGTCAGCCAGCTCCATCACAGCCACAACCCTCGCTACCAAAAGGCAGTTCCTCAAAAAGGCAGCATTCATTATTAAAGACCGTCACCATCCAGGACATGCCTCATCATTACCATCGTGGTGGTGGTACAGGAGTTTGAAGATCCACATTCGGAGTTTAGGAATGTCTTCTTCTTCTCTATCATCAGATTTCTGAATGGTTCGTGAGCCTATGAGCTCTACTTCCCTATTCTTCTTTTCACACTACTTATTTATTGTAACTTATAGTAATGTTTATGTCTTCCTTGAATGGTCATGAGCCAAGGATTCCAAGAATTAGAGAGGATGTTACAGCTTTTCATGGAGGATTTGAACACATTCTTGAATATTTTCCTCTATCTGTGTGGTGAACTGCATATACCTGTCTGGACACGACCCCCCACCCCCCCCTTGCTGACTGCTCCTGTGGCTCCTCCCACAGACCCCTGTATAAAGGCGATTGGAGCCACAGACCCTTCCTCAGTCTTCAGGATGTAGTGTGATGGTCACTTGCTGCTTGTGCTTTCTTCCAGCCAATAAAAGCCTACCTTCACCCACATCTCAGAGTTATTGATGGTGCATCAATCTGCCTGGTAATCATTTCCCTTGACTGCTTGGAGTAGAAGAGGGTCTATTCAGGATGCCAAGTAGATTAACATCACAATAGATTATAGTGTCTTGAGAAAAACATGATCCGTAAGTAGCTTCCTGTCTACTTCAAGGATAGTTTGAACTTGAAACTATCAAAAGGTTGCTTTCTTTCTCTCTTCACGGGTAACATGGTAGGCTGCTCAGAAGGAAACATCACATGGGATCAAGAGAAAGCTAACTAACTGGATACAACCTTCACCTGATGTATGAGGGTGGTAGCAGAGGGTTGTTTTTTTCAGACTGTAACCAGCATTTTGCTGCAGGGATCAGAACCAGATCCACTCTTGTTCATCATTTAGATTAATGATCATACCATATCATAACGGGGAACATGTTTATGCCAGTCCTGGAAGGGCAGTCCATTGCCCCATGTACCCAAATCATTTTGTGTCAAAGAAAATTATGCTGAGAATGGATAGTTACTTCTTGTGCTTGCTTGTTTTCTTTGTTTATCATTAAAGGGACATATGTGTGATATGCCCTCTAAGAATTTTCACCCTGTGAGAAATGTGCTCTCTATGTATATATAGTTATAGTACATTGTTTATGTTGAATGGACTAAATCCAGCTAGTGTATTTGATAGTAGCTCCACAGGGAAAAAAAGCTGTTGTCCCTTTGCTTAATTAAGAACTTTACTATTTAACTTCATTTTACTCCAGCATCATCTGAATGATAATGAATCAAATAGGATCACACTTGGCTTTAATTTACTTAAAAACAGTGGCACTCAGTTACCACTGTGAGCTGTTAACCTTTATAAAAGTGTTCTGGAAATGGAAGGCTAAACACAGCAGAGAAAGGCGGGGAAATGGTCTTCCATCTCTCATATTAATTTAGACTATGATTGATGGTTAGTTGAGACCAGACAGCTGACTGCAAAACAAGTGGACCCCTGCTGGCACAGATCACTCCTTTCTCCCTGACTGCCAGACCAAAAGAATTGCTAATGCTCCCTAAATACAAACAATTCTTCTCAAATGCTTGACAGCAAAATGACTACTGGAATGGATTTGCAATACAAGGGAAGCAACAGTTTTAAAAAATAAATACAAAACAAAATCTCCATTCAAAACTAAATGCTATATAATCAGGCCAACCTAGGTTCTAGTTAAATACATGCACATGCCTTTACGGAAAGCTTATGCAACCTCATACCCAAAGGTCTCATAAAATTGCTGAAAGTTCAGCAGTTTCTCTGAAACTACACCTATAAGTAACAGTGACATTAAAGGGAAGTACCACCAGCTACAAGAAAAAGAAAAGTTCCATTACTTTCACAATGAAAGTTTACAAAGAAATTGTTGGCAATTCTAAGTGTTGGTTGGAAAGACAGAAGCAGAACTGCGATGTACAGTTAAGTAAAGGTGACTACAGAGGCATGAGAGAGGAGCAAGCCAGAGATGATTGGAAGGGGGCCCTAGCAGGGAAGATGGTGGAGCAACAATGTTAGGAGTTTCTGGGAGTAATTCAGGAAACACAGTAGAATTTCATCCCAAAAAAAAGAAACATGATGAGGCAACCCATTGCTGACCAGGGAAGTCAGGGCAATAATAAAGCAAAAGAGAAGGTATACAATACACTGAAGATTAACCAGTGGCCTGAGGATTGAGAAGCCTTTAAAAGCCACAGAAGACAAATAAAAATGCTATATGGGAGAAGCTGAAAAATGAGGGATGGTAAACTAGCCAATAATATAAAAGAAGATTTCAAAAGGTATTTTTTAGATACATAAAGGTAAAAGAGAGACTAGGGAGACATTGATCTGCTGGTGCTGGAGAAGTCTAGTTTTCAGATGATGCCACGACAGGTGGAGGGAGAGGTAGGGTTGCAGAGGCAAGAAGATTGCAGAAGGACTTGAATAGGTTGGGAGAGTAAGTGAAGAAGTGGCATATGGAATGGAGTGTAAGGAAGGGTGAAATTATGCACTTTGGTAGAAAGAGTAAAGGTGGAAACTATTTTATAACTGAGGAGAGAATTCAGAAATCAAAGGTGCAAGGGGTCTTGGGAGCCTTAGTTCAAGATTCCTTCAAGGTTAACTTGTAGTAAAGAATCCAAGTGCAATGTGGGCATCCATTTCAAGAAGACTAGATGAATGGGTTAAGGGTTATGGGTAGAAGCAGGGAGAATGAAATTGAAAAAATATCAGACCTGAGTGAAAGATAGAACAGATTAAATGGGCTGAATTAATTCTGCTCCGATACCTTATGGTTTTATAATTCTGACTTCATGTTATAAGAAACTGGACTATCACTTGATGAAGAATTTCAAGAGTGGCTATCACAATCCTTTATCTATAATGGGTGAAAGTGGAAGGTAGTGGATATGCCAGTTTTTAGTGTAAATTGAAGTAGGCCAAGATATTTGAGTGTAAATTCACAAGCTTATTCAGATTTAGCCTTGGATATACAAGTTGCTAAATTGTTTTTTACAACTTGTTTCTTTCATTGACAGAGTGAGAGAAGTTTACTTTTCCATTCGATTAACTGACTTTTTCCTCCCTGTAATGTTCTCCTCATTTTAGTTCCTGTTCTCTTCTGCAAAACTTGTCAGTATTATTGTCCATTCTCCCAACTATCCTATACCTTTCCCATCTCTTATTCAAGCTTTCAATGTCCTCCTCATAACACTGCAAAAATTCATTCTGCACTCCTTTCTACTCTGCCCTACAAATAATCCTTACACTTCCTGTCTTCCCTAGTTCTTGCTTAATCTGCTCTGCAGCACATTTACTTCACACTGGCTTTCTTTAATCCTGTTTTCATTCCTCTCTCTGCTAGCTTTGATTCCTAATTAACTGAATGCAAAAATATACCATGAGTAGTTATTTCAATTATAATACCAAAAATTCTAAGTTCTTATGTTTCAAATATTATCTTATAATTTTCAGTAAAATGCAGTCATTTAAAATTGCTTCATTAATTAAGTTTAAAAAGCATGCATGCATAACATAGACAATAGTAAAGTAGGTCACATAAAATTCACAGCTTAAAAGTGTAATGCAATGTCCGTGGCACAAGAGAAAGCTGACATACCTGCTTAATGGTTTAACGTTGTCGAGTACATATTTATTTATTTAGAAATAGCACAGAATAGTCCAGCCCTTTAAACCATGATGCAGCAACCCACCACTTTAACCCTAGCCTAATAGCAGGACAATTTACAATGACCAACTAATCTACTAACCAGTATAACTTTGGACTGTGGGAGGAAACCTGAGAACCTGGAGGAAACCTATATGTTCACAGGGAGGATGTGCAATTTCCTTAGAGATATGATCAGAATTGAATTCTAATTTCTGACACGCCAGGCTGTAATAGTGCTGTGTTAAGCCCTGATACAATGAGTAGCCACTTTATTAGGTACCTCCTGTACCTGATAAAGTGGCCATTGAGTTTATGTCCGTGATCTTTCGCAGCTGGAGCCTATCCATTTCAAGGTATGACGTGTTGAGCAGAAATGCTTTTCTACACACCACTGCCATAACATGGTTATTTCAGTTACAGTCACCTTCCTGTCAGCTTGAACCAGTCAGGCCATTCTCCTCTGACCTCTGACACTAACAAGGCGTCTTTGCCCACAGAACTGTTGCTCACTGGATTTTTTTTTGTTCACTGGAGATTCTGCAGATGCTGGAAATTCAGAGTAACACACATGAACAAAATGCTGCAGGAACTCAACAGGTCAGACAGCAACCATGGAGAGAAATAAAGAGTGGACATTTCGGTCTGAGACCCTTTATCAGGACATGAAGGGCCTTGGCCTGAAACGTTGACTCTCTCTTCCTCCATATATGCTACCGGACCTTCTGAGTTCCTCCAGTACTTTGTGTATGTTTAATTCTCAACTACTTAAGGACTTGAAATTAAAAATCTCAACAACAGATCGTAAACAATCAATCTTTAATACTTTAAAACTATGAAAGGAAAACCAACTACTGTCTGATGGATTTCCTGCTGCTCTTATTAAACATGCAATACTGTAGTCAAAAGCACACAGTTGGACTTTCAGAGGAAATTCCAACAAGGTCAAATTCAAAGACCTGCTGTCTGGTTTTCTGACCAACTGATGTAAATTGATAAAGCAGTGCACATGCAGATGCACTCAGTGGCCACTTTATTAGGTTCCTGCTGTTCCTAGCCTTCTGCTGCTTTAGTCCATCCACTTCAATCTTCAAAATGATCTGTGTTCAGAGATGCTCTGCAGCACACCACTGTTGTAATGCTTGGTTATTTGTGTTACTGTTGTCTTCCTATCAGCTTGAACCACTATGGCCATTCTTCTCCAACCTCGCTCATTAACAAGGCAGTTTTGCTTCTCACCGGCTGTTTAATGTTTTTCACATAATTCTCTGCAAACATCCCAGGAAGTCAGCAATTTCTGAGATATTCAAACCAGCCCATCCCACTGCAACAGCCATTCCACAATCAAAGTCACTCAGATCACATTTCCTCCCAACTTTGACATTTGGTCCAAATAACAACTGAACCACTTGACTATGTCTGCATGCTTTTATGCATTGAATTCTTCCACGTGATTGGCTGATAGGATATTTGCATTAACGAGCAGGTTTCAGGTGTACCTGATAAAGTGGCCACTGAGTGTAGATTGTTCATATCTGGAGGTCATCACTGAGCAGGACATAAATATTGTGGCTACATCAGAAGGTATACTCTGGTAAGTGACTCACTCTTGACATATCAAAACAAATCAGAAAAGTTCTCAAATGCTCACATTGAGGAGTCACAAAGAGGAGCAGGAGCAGGCCTTCAGGCCCAACAGGCCTGCTCTGGCAATGCTCATCTGGTTGTGTACTAAATTCCACTGAACTTCCTTTTCCCCATAAACCTTAATACCTCTACAATGCAAAAGTCCAACAGTGTTATATTTATGGTTAATGAGGTAACATCTACAGCTTCCATAGATTTACTACTCTTGGGAAAACAGCTCCTGCTAATTCTTGTCCTAAATCTACACACCAAAATTTTCAAGTTCAAGTTTAATTATCATTCAACCATATGATATTCACAAATACAGCCAAATGAAACTGCGTTCCTCTGGGGCTAAGGTGAGAAATACAGCACCAACAGTCATACACAGCACAAGGCACATATAAGGTAGCAAGTAAACATACAGAATAAAATATACATAGCCCAACTCCCTGAGTGAAATTTCCTGTAAATAGATGGTCATGGGTGTAATCAGCAAGAACAAGCAGTTCTCAGCAGTCTACTGATGAATGTACACACGTATATGCATGCAATCTAGCGTTGCCATTCTACCAATTGAACACTGGAGGGCAACACAACCAGGGTGGGGGTTAGCCCCCAATCCAGCTTGGACGTTGTGCTACAATGCCTCCATTGTCTCCTCTCAGTCAAGCCTGTGGCTTGAGGCCCAGTCCTTGCTACAACCAAGGCCATGCAGCTCCCTCACCACCTGGCTATCTAATAAACAAGGGTCTAACAGGGCTTTGTGATCACAAGAGAAACATCCAAGACAACCACTTGCTGTCAGACTGCACACCACCTTCACGCACCAACTCTGAAGTCTTTCTGTAACAGGCCACTTCAAGTCCCGCTCCTTCAGCTCCTCTGCCAATGATCAGCTCACTAATAGAGTAGACCTGCAGTACATGAAGTTCTTAATGCCCAGCAAACGACACAAACACCCTTGGTTGGCCTCCAAGAGGCTGCTGCCTCCAAATGTGCCACCATCTTACTGTAATCTTGAGATTGTGCCCCCTAGTAGTCTCACTTACCAGCAGAAACAACTATCCCCCATCTACCTTATCTAGCACTTGCATAAATTTTATATGTTTCCTTTCATTCTTAATGGTGGTTAAGAAGACTTATTAGTCGGGGGACTGAGTTCAAGAGCATCAGATAATGATGCAGCTCCATAAAAATTCATTATAGGAAGGGTGTGGAAGTTTTAGTGAGGGTGCAGAGAAGATTTACCAGGATGATGACTGGACTGGAGAATATGTCTTCTAATGGTAGGTTCAGTGAGCTAGAGCTATTCTCTTTGGAGTGAAGGAGGATGACAGGTGATTTGATAGAAGTGTTCAAGAATCAGAATCAGATTTAATATCACTGGCATATGTCATGAAATTTGTTAACTTTATGGCAGCAGTACAATGCAATACATGATAAATATAGAGAAAAAATGACTTACATGAAGTATATATATCTATTAAATAATTATGTTAAATATTGTTAATAATTATGTTAAGTAATGCAAAGGTAACAGAAATAAAAAAGAGTACTGAGGTAATGTTCATGGGTTCAGTGCTGATTTAGAAATTGGATGACAGAGGGGCAGATGCTGATCCTGAATCATTGAGCATGTGCCTTCAGGCTCCTATACCTCCTTCCTGATAGTAATAGTGTGAAGAGGTCATGTCCTGTGTGGTTGTGGATCCTTAATGATGGACTCTGCTTTCCTAAGGCACCGCTCCTTGAAGATGTCTTGAATACTAAGAACACCAGTACCCATTATGGAGCTGACTAATTTTACAGGTTTCTGCAACTTATTTCAATCTTGTGCCATAGTCCCACCCCTTTCCCCGATACCAGATAACAATGCAGCCAGTCAGAATGCTCTCCACGGTGCACTTGTGTGAGTTTTTGAGTTGTCAAACCAAATTTCCTCAAACTCCGAATTAAACATAGCCACTGTCTTCTTTATGGCTGCATCAAAGGCTGCATCCAGGTTGGGTCCTCAGAGACCTGTGCCATACCACTTGTTACCAGCAACCAACCAGAAAAGGATCCCTTTACTCCCCCTCTTTGCTTCCTGCTAATCAGCCAATGCTCTGTCCATGCTAGTATCTTTCCAGTAATACCACGGGCTCTTATATTGTCAAGCAGTCTGATATGTAACACCTTGTCAAAGGCTGTCTGAAAATCAAAGTACACAACATTATCTATTCTCCTTCATCCATCCTGTTTGTTATTTCTTCATATAATTGCTACAGATTTGTCAGGCAAGATTTTCCCTTGAGGAAACCGTGCTGACTACAGCCTAGTTTATCATATGCCTTCAAGTAACCAAAACCATATCCTTAATGATCGACTCCAACATATTCTCAGTCACTGAGGTCAGACTAACAGGCCTGTAATTTCTTTTCTTCTGCCTCTCTCACTTCTTGAAGGGTGGAATGACTTTTGCTATTTGCCAGTCCTCTGGAACCATAACAGAACCTATTGATTCTTGAAAGATTATTACAAATGCCTCAACAATTTTTCAACCATGTCTTCCAGAACCCTGGGGTGTAGACCGTTTTAGTCCAGCTGATTTATCTACCGTCAGACTTTTCAGTTTCCCAAGCAACTTCTCCATAGTAATGACAGTTTCACTCACTTCTTCCCCTGACACTCTCAAAGTTTTGGCATACTGCTAGTATCTTTCACATTGAAGACTGATGCTAAATACTTATTTGGTTAATCCGCATTTGCTTGTCCTCCATTACTACCTCTCCAGCATAATTTTCCAGTGACCTGATATCGATTCTCACCTCTCTTTTTCTCTTTATGTATCTGAAGAAACCTTTGGTATCCTCTTTAATATTACTGGCTAGCTTACCTTAGTATTCAATTTCCCTCCTTAAGACTTCTTTAGTTGCCTTCTGTTGCTTTTAAAAAGCTTTCCAATCCCCTAACTTCCCACTAATTTTTGCTCTATTATATGCCCACTCTTAGGCTTTTATGGCACCTTTGACTTCCGTTGTCAGCCACGGTTGCCTCATCCTACATTTAGAATACTTTTTTCTTCTTTGGAAAGTTGACCTTCCGAATTGTTCCCAAAAACTCCAGCCATTGCTTCTTTGCCATAATCACCGCCTGCCAATCAACTTTGGCCAGCTCCTCTCTGCACTGCTATACCGATACATCTAACTTTAGCTTCTCCCTCTCAAATTGCCAGGTGAGTCTATTATATTATGATCATTGTCTCCTAAAGGTTCCTTTACCTTAAGCTTTCTAATCAATTGTGGTTCATTGCACAACACTCAATCTAGAGTAGCTGATCGCCTAGTGGGTTCAACCATGACCTGCTCTAAAAAGCCATTTTGTAGGCATTCTACAAATTCTCCCTCTTGGGATCCAGCACCATCCTGATTTTCTGAATCTACAGGCATCCCCCACAACTGTTGTAACATTTCTCCTTTGACATACATTTTCTATCGCCTGTTGTAATTTGAAGCCCACATCTTTGCTACTGCTTAGGGGCCTGTATATGCTGTAACTCCCATCAGGGTCTTTTTACCTTTGCAATTTCTTAGCTCTAACCACACTAATTCTATACCTTCTGATCTAATGTCACCTCTTTCTAAGGATTTGATTTCATTTTTTTACCAACAGAGTCTCCTCTGTCTACCTGCCTGTCCTTCTGATACAATGAATATTCTTGGATGTTAAGCTCCCAGCTATAATCTTCTTTAATCCATGATTCATTGATGCCCATGTTATACTTGCTAATTTCTAACTGTGCTGCCTTATTCCATATTCTGCATGTAGTCAAATATAATACCTTCAGTCCTGCCTTCATCACCCTTTTTGATTTTATTCCCCTTTTACTTTACAACTCATCCTATTGACCGCAATTTTGTCCTTATATCAGCATGTCCTTGCCAACAACCTCACTACACACTTGCCTCTATTTGTAAACCAACTGCCCCATCCTCAGCTCTATCTCTCCAGTCCATACCCCCAATAGCTCTAGTCAATGTGCCCACAAGAACATTGGTCCCCTTTGGCTTCAGGTGTAATCCTTCTCTTTTGAACAGGGCATACTTTCCCTAGAAGAGATCCCAATGAAACAGAAATCTGAACCCCTGTACCAGTTCCTCAGCCACGCATTTATCTGCCAAATGCTCCTATTCTTACCCTTCACTAGTGTGTGGCACAGGCAGCAATCCTGAGTTAAATATCCTGGCGATCCTGCTTTTCAGCTTTTTCTCTAGCTCCCTAAAATCTCTCTTCAGAACCTCCTCTTTTTCCTACCTATGTCATTGGTGCCAATATGTACCAAGACTTCTGGGTGCTCACCCTCCCCTTTGAGAATGCTGTGCACCCAGCCTGAGACATCCCCGAACCTGGCAACTGGAAGGCAACATACCACCTGTGTGTCTTTACTGCGTCCAGAGGATCTTGCCTCCATTCCTCTGACAATAAATCTCCTATCACTACTGCAGTCCTCTTCACATCTCTCCCCTTCTGAGCTTCAGAGCCAGACTTAGTGCCAGAGACCCTGTCACAGCAGCTCCCCCTGGTATGGCATCCCCCTCAACAGTATCCAAAACAGTATACTATTAGTGAGGGGATCAGTCACAGGGGTACTCTGTACTGGTTGCACATTTCCCTTCTCTTGACAGTCACCCAGTTATCTGCTTCCTACAACCTAGGGGTGACTAGTTCCCTTTATCTATCATTTCCTCAGTCTTCCACAGTCATCGAGCTGCAGCTCCAGTTCCTTAACACATTCTCTGAGGAGCTGCAGCTCAGCCCACCTGGTGCTGATGTGGTTATCTGGGAGGCTGGAGGTCTCCCAGAATTCCCACATCTCACACAAAGAGCACAACACAGCCCCTGGAGCCATTCTCACTGCACTAACTATGAACTTACAAGCAAGGAATGAAGAATAAGGATGTTGATGAAGAAGAAACTTAACAGATAATTACCTCATCCAAGTCTGATCTTGCCTAAGCCTGATGAGCCAAAAGCTCCCCAATCAAACATTGGCCCACTCACACATTGGTCATTCTGCCTGCCCCTCACAGTCTAATCTTCATTTCCAGAATCAACCTTGTAAACCTCCTGTGCCATTTTTTTTCAAGTAAGGCCCCCATAACTGAAAACTGTACTCCAGGTATAGCCTCACTCGTACCAGTAAACGGCGTAACTTCCCTGTTCTTATATTCAGTTCCTCAGGCAATGAAAGCCTGCACTCCGCATTCATTTTCCCTTCTTGACAAATTGTTACACCAGCAAATCCAACCTTTTGCGATTTATGTACAAACATTCCTGAGTTCCTCTGCACAACAGGGTGCTGCAATTTTTCACAAGTTAAATAATAATCCGATCTTCTATTTTCCTTTCCAAAATGGATGATGTCATCTGTCAGAATCTTGTCCTTTCACTTAACCTAACTCTATCTCCCTGCAGAATTTCTGCATCTTCTGCACAACGTGATTTTATACTCGACTTTGTTTCATCAGAAAACACAGGTATGCTATGTTCTTCCAAATCATGAACATGTATTGTGAAAAGCTGCACGTTCAGCACCAACCATTGTGGCACTTTGCTCACCATTGATTGCCAACCAGAGAAACACCCATTTATCCCGACTCTCTGCCTTCTATTCGTTAATCAATCTTCTATCTATGCCATTACATTATCCCAAGCTCCATGCATCTCTTTAGTGATAGAGATTGTATCAAGGTCTTCATTTCCCATTGCATCTATAATCAGAATCAGAATCAGGTTTAATATCATTGGCATATGTTACAAAATTTATTGTCTTTCTGGCAGCAGCACAATGCAATTCATAATAATAGAGAAAAACTATGAATTACACTAGGTATACATAGAAAAAAGCTAAATTAAATAAGTAGTGGGGTAACATTCATGGGTTCAACGTCCATTCAGAAATCAGATGGCGGGGGGAAGAAGCTGAATTGTTCAGTGTGTGCCTTCAGGCTTCTTTACCTTCTTTCTGATGGTAGCAGTGAGAACAGGGCATGTCCTGGGTGATGGAGGTTCTTAAAGATGAATGCCACCATTTTCAGGCATGACTCCTTCAAGATGTTCTGGATACTATCCCTTCGTAACATCTCTCTTCTGCATGTTAGATGTCTTCGCCCACCACGAAAACCAACACAAAATGGTCATTCAAATCTATGACAATTTCTGTGTTATCCAGTATTAATTCTCTCTTCTCATTTTGTTGTCCTGTCTATTCTGACAGCATTTCCCAAACCTACAACCACTATCACCAAAGCAGACTGGAGCAAGAGGCACATGAAAATATGTTTCCAAGTTATACTCCAACCTAACTTAAATATATAATATTTTTATTTTATTTTCTATTAAAATAATTCCTAAGTCTCCTTCTTCAACAAGTCAACAATTTTGCAGATGGCACCAAGACTGGGGTTGTAATGGACAGCGAGGAAGACTATCACGGCTTGTGGAGGGATCTGGACCAACTGGAAAAATGGGCTGAAAAATGGCAAGTGGAATTTGATACAGAACAGTGCAAGGTGTTGCACTTTGGTAAGATCAACCAGGGTAGGTCTTACATAGTGAATGTTAAGGCACTCAGAAGTGCTCTAGAACAAAGGGATTTGGGGATACAGGTCCATAATTAATTGAAAGTGATGTCTTGGGTAGACAGGGTAGTAAAGAAAGTTTTGGTGCATTGGCCTTTGTAAATCAAAGTACAAGAGATAGGATGTTATGTTTAAGACATCGGTGGTGTGAATTTTGGACACCTACCTACAGGAAAGATGCAAATAAGGTTGAAAAAGTACAGAGAAAATTCACAAGGATGCCAGGACTGGAGGACCTGTGTAAAATGAAAGATTGAATAGATTACTACTTTATTCCTTGGAATGTAGAAGATTGAGTGGAGATTTAAATAGACATATACCAAATTATGAGGGATATAGATAGGTTAAATGCAAACAGGCCTTTTCCCACTGAGGAAGGATGGGACTACAACTAGAGAACATGGATTAAGAGTGAAAGGTCAAATATTTAAGGAGACTATGAGGGGAAACTACTTCACTCAGAGGGTGGTGCGAGTGTAGAACGAGCTGCACTAAATGAAATATAGCTGCTGTCTTGCCTTCTTTATAACTGCATCAATATGTTGAGACCTGGTTAGATCCTCAGAGATCTTGACACTCAGGAACTAACAATTGCTCACTCTCTCCACTTCTGATCTCTCTGAGGATGGTTTCTGTTCCCTCATCTTCCACTTCCTGAAGTCCATAATCAGCGCTTTTGTCTTATTGACATTGAGTGCAAGGTTGTTGCTGTGATACCACACGACTAGTTGGTATATCTCACTCCTGTACACCCTTTCATCTCCACCTGAGATTCTACCAACAATGGTTGTATCGTCAGCAAATTTATAGATGGTATTTGAGCTATGCCTAGCCACACAGTCACGGGTACAGAGAGAGTAGAACAGTGGGCTAATCACACACCCCTGAGGTGCACCACTGTTGATCGACAATGAGGAGGAGATGTTATCACCAGTCTGCACAGATTGTGGTCTTCTGGTTAGGAAGTCGAGGATCCAATTGCAGAGGGAGGTACAAAGATCCAGGTTTTGTAACTCATCAATCAGGATTGTAAGAATGATGGTATTAAATGCTGAGCTATAGTCAATGAACAGTATCCTGACATAGGTGTTTGTATTGTCCTGGTGATCTATGGCTGTGTGAAGAGCCATAGATTGTGTTTGCCATTGGCCTATTGTGGTGATAGGCAAATTGCAGTGGGTCCAGGTCCATGCTGAGGCAGGAGTTGATTCTAGCCATGACCAATCTCTCAAAGCATTTCATCACTGTAGATGTGAATGCTACCAGATGATAGACATCAAGGCAGCTCACACAACTCTTCTTAGGTACTGGTATAATTGTTGCCTTTTTGAAGCAGGTGGGAACTTCTAACCATAGCAGTGAGAGGTTGAAAATGTTCTTGAATACTCCTGCCAGTTGGTTAGCACAAGTTTTGAGAGCCTTACTAGGTATTCCATTGGGAACTTCTGCCACCTTGCAAGGGTTCAGCTTCCTAAAAGACAAACTGAGTTCCAGCAAAGTCAAGTTCAAGCAGCAAGCCTGGTTTTCTGACCAACTGAAGTAAACTAATAATCAATGCACATGCAGGTACTTTATTGTGTACCAGTGTACTTAGAGTGTATGCTTGTGGTCTTCTGCTGCCGTATCCATCCACTTCACCGCTCAACATGTTGCGCATTCTGAATTGCTCTTCTGCACACCACTGTGGTTATTTGAGTTACTGTCACCTTCCTGTCAGCTTGGCCATTCTCCTCTGATTTCTCTCATTAATAGACATTTTTGCCCACAGAACTGCTTCTCACTGACCGTCTTTTGTTCATCAAATCATTCTCTGTAAACTCTAAAGACTGTTGTGCATGAAATCCAAGGCCATCCCCTCCCCCTACCTTTTAATTCTGATGCCTCCCCCGTCCTTTCCAGTCCTGAAGAAGGGTCTCAGCCCAAAACATTGACTGTTAGTCATTTCCATAGATGCTGTCTAACCTACTGAGTTTCTCCAGCATCTTGGGTATATTGTTTTGGATTTCCAGCAATTGTCAAACTTCTCATGTTTATACTTTGCACAATAAGATCATTTAGCAACAGACCATATTGTGTAGAGTGCACTGATAGTCATTTGACAGCATAATAATGAACCTGAGCTTCCTAAAGATACTGCCATATAAAGGAACCTCATCATCACCTGCCTGTGCACTTGTGCAGTGTGGCTTCCTGTGAACTGCAGCTTTCTGATCCTCCTCTGCTGTGGAGCTGTTATTTCCACTTATCCTACTGTTCATTTTGGTCTCAGATGAGTTCCAAAGTATACACACTACGGCGGAAGCCATGCTGACATGACAGATCAGAAGTCCAACAATGGGGATTAACCAAATTAACTCTCATTTTAACCTCTCCCAATAACTGTGAAGAAAGCCTTTCACAAGTGCTATCAAGAAAGCAGCCTGTCAGTTTTAGAAACATAGAAAACCTACAGCACAATACAGGCCTTTTGGTCCACAAAGCTGTGCCGAACATGTCCCTACCTTAGAACTACCTAGGCTTTACACATAGCCCTCTATTTTTCTAAGCTCCATGTAGCCATCCAGGAGTCTCTTAAAAGACTATCATTTCTGCCTCCACCGCCACCACTGCCGGCAGCCCATTCCACGCACTCACCACTCTCTGCATAAAAAAACTTAACTCTGATATCTCCTCTGTGCCTACTTCCAAGCACGTTAAAACTGTGCCCTCTCGTGCTAGCCATTTCAGCCCTGGGAAAAAGCCTCTGACTTTCCACACGATTAATGCCTCTCATTATCTTGTACACCTCCATCAGGTCATTCATCCAGTTTTACTGCCTTCACACCTTGATTCATGGCACGTTCCATAACTACTGGCAATCCATGTATTAATTGATGAATTACTAAAAAACGTCTGTTAATATTGATTTTATTGATCACTTGACCTATCAATAGCTAGGCCCTTCCAAGGGAGTTGACCGTAGTCGGTTTGATACGCTGGAGATTTGGGTCCAGCTTCTCAACGTCCTGTCACTTTTGTTGGTTTGAAGCCTTCCTCCTCTCCCAAACCCATATGGTGCTACAATTTGAAACCGAGCCGCTCATGTATTGAGACAGAGATCACGTTGCTTTGTTAGCAAGAAATTTACTGAGTCTACAATAGCACTCTCAATATTTATCCATTTTTATCAGTGGTCCCAAGATGGTTGTTACATATTTCATTTACATAATTCACACTTCTTGTAATTAATCAGCTTGAATGCAGAATCATGTCCAATGCACTCTAGCCACAGGAGAGACGACCTCCTGTGATTTTATTTTTCATTACTAGGCCTCCATTATTTATGACATTTTAGATAATGTTGTTAGATATTAATTTCTTCAATGCATTCACGTTACAAAATTTATTTTTAAATCTGATTTTGAAATGTTTATGTTGTCTTGTTGATTGAAAATAATCTCGAATTTGGGAAAAGGAATATCATATAATGCACTCTTTCATTACTGAATCATATGAAGCATTCATAAATTAAACCACCAAGAGTATTTTGTTTATAATCCCATCATGTTCCTGAACAATAACTGATTCTAAACCCAGTTACCCATACTGGAATTTTCTGATATTTAATCATTGACTGTAAACCTCAGCATCTACCTTGTATAAATAATATTAATTCAGTGTCCTTTATTATGTACACTTGACAACCTGCTCATTAATTCAAATATCTAATCAGCCAATCACATGGCAGCAACTCAAATACATAAAACCATGCAGATATGGTCAAGAAGCCCTATTGTGGTTCAGACCAAACACCAGAATTGGGAAGAAATGTGATCTAAGTGACTTTTAACAGTGGAATGATTGCTGGTGCCAAATGGGGTGGTTTGGCTATCTCAGAAACTGCTGACCTCCTGGGTCATACTATGACGTTGCAGTTGATAGAGCTGCTCAGATAATGACAGCCACAGCAACTCTGAAGGAGGAAGATCAGGGTTATTTGGCCTTTATATACTTATCTCTCAGCTGATTGGTCATCATTTCAGAAAGTCAATTGTGATGCAGTAAGGTTCCAAAATGACGACAAATAAGCTGATTGATAAGTATACAAAGGCCAAGCATTCAGAGGACATACAACAATTAACAGTGCACTGATGATGCCTCCTCATTTGGTGATGAAACATTTGTAAGTAAATTGCCAAGATTGGAGAACAATTCAGCCCAACTCTCAACCATCTGAGCTACATATTTTCTCAATTACTTCCTATCTCTACTTTAGATGAATGCCAACTAGTAAAGAATTTCCTCTTTCAAAAAAATGCTATGTTCTCTAATCCTGCAATTTAAGCAGAACCTAAGTGAGATGCACCAAAAGTAGTGCTTCCTTGCATCCCTCCAGAGCCCTACATGCCTTCGAGCAGTAGAACTGGGATAGTTGCTTCTGTACAACACCTTAACTATTTAAAATGTATACCAGAATGCCACTTACATCTTTAACACATGCCAAAATGAATGAATTAGCGGCATGTCAAGCTAACCCCTAAAAAACAATAGAACTATTTGATTGCTTACACTGTTTGACAACACACATCCCACTCCAATACCATTCCTGCAGAAATCAGAAGAAACTTAAGCTTGTATGTTTTTATATGGAATTTTATTTGGGCTAAAATTGACAAACTCAAACTGATTTCTTTCTAATGGAAGGCTTTTTATTATTGTCTGTGCCTGCACATGCCCATGACTTTGGGAGCTTTCTGTACCTTCTTACAACCATGATATAGAGTTTTAAAACCTTTTTTCAGAACAACAGGATCTAAGGCTAATCAATCCTAATGAGTATGTCTGGAGAATCATTGCATGCAAGTAAAAATTTTTAAAAATAAAGCAAAAAAATTATCAGTCTCTGGTAATGAAGTGTTTGCTTCTAAGAAATTTACAACATTGGCACAAAATTCTTCAGATATGTAAGAAGCCATCTGTACTGTGTTTGAGTGCTAACCCAAAGACTTTCAATTTCTCTCAGGTCAGCCCTATTGCCAGAGGACTTCGGTGTGAGCAAATCATGATCTATCAGGGTGAAAAAACATCATAAAAAACATCCAAGGACTCTCAAAACGAACAATATTTTTTCCTGGAAAATTGCTGAAAGTATCTGTTAATGATAGTTTTTGTATTATTAGGAGCAATTTTTAAGTCTAATTGCACTCTGGGTAAAAAGTAAGAACATTATAATTAGGAGTAGCAGTAGACTATATGACCCTTTGAACATGCTTTGCCACCAAATAAAATCAATACTAATCAATTTGATCACGGCTCAGTTCAATAAACCTTTAGTCCCCTGTGAGTAAATATCTATCCATCTCAGCCTTAAGCATATGTAACGAGTCAGTCTGGTCACTCTTTAGTGAAGAATTCTAAAGTAATACAAATCTCTGTGAGAGGAAATTCTACTCCCAAGTGACTTATGGACATGTAATCTCTCCACACTTCTAGCCTCCACCACGATAATCTTGGGGTCTTCCACTTCCTCCTTGAACATATGCTCAGCCTGCTCTATTCCACCAATAAACTCAATTTCCTGGCTGGACAACTTCTTCTTCAACCCCATTCAACAAAATATTTCTTGCATCCTTGACTTCATCCCCTCTCCCACTGGACAAAGCGAGAGTTCCCTTGTTTCCCTTCGTCTCACCAGTATTTGCATTTAATTGATCACCTTCCATCAGATTCCATCACTGGACACAATTTTCCTTCCCCTCCCATTATAGCATTCCAAAAGAGCCATTCTCTACATGGTTTCCTGATCCAATCTTCTATCCACACTAACCACTCCACTTCATGCCAATTTACCATGAAATCACAGGAGATGCACACCTGTGCTTTACCTTATTTTTGCCCAATTTGGCAGCTAAACTGTACTTCCAGTTGAAGCAGTGGCACACTTGCAGTGACTTTAATCTAATGTACTTCATTCAGTACTTTGCAAGATGGTCCCCTCAATTTTGGAGATGTCACATATGGTGGAACATATTACAGATGTTTTCATTCAGTCCTCAGAGATCATGGTGAGCTCCTGAATTGAACTCTTGATCCCGTTCCTCTCTGACCTTTCTGCCCATGGAAGTCTGCACTCTCTCAATGACACCCAATGTAAGCTAGAGGAACAATACCTCATCTTGTGCCTAATGCATGATACAGCTTTTTGGGCTTAACCCTCACATACTGTTCAGGTCAAATTTGACCTGTTTTCACATTGGACAGCAGTAAAAATACCCTAAATGCCATTTTTTTTAGCTGAAATTTGATGACATTCCCTGAAGTGACCAAAAATATGCAAAAATGAAAATATTTAATAATCTTATACCTTTGTACAGGTACTACAAATTTTTGTACATGGAGACTGTTCCAGGTCAAATTTGACCCATATCTATTGAAATGGATTTCAGATCTCTGAAACATTAATTAAGGATTAATCACCCATTTATTAATGTCAGATAGGCTATTTAAGCATTCTAAATAGATCCGTGGTTCAAGATTTGGTATAGACACTTGTTATGAGGGGATTCTTGGGCCAGTTCAAAATTGACCCGGGCCATACTGTGAAGGTATAGAGTATGAACAGTATGTAAGGGTTAATATCAAATTCAGCAATTTCATATAATTTGTAGTCTTTAAATCAAAACTGGTCAGTTTTGTTGTAAGATAATCCATTTGCAATATTAACTCTGGCTTTCTTTCTCCATAAAATCTGTCTGATTTGCCAGCCTTTGCCAACTTTCTCCTTTTGGTTTCAGTTCCCTGCAACAGCTTTGATTTGAATTTCACAATTTTTACATGTTCCCATATTTGCTTTCTGTATCTCTAACTACCGTGTTGCTATATTAACCACATGGCTTTGTATCATCTTACAACACTAGCCTAGCACCTTTCAAAGATATTCCCTTTCTCCTATCCACCCCTCAATCTTCTCAGCAACTTGGAACTCATATGATTTCTCACTCTTCCAGCTCCACAGAAAGCTATTTGAGCTGAAACACTAACTCGTTACCTTTCCACAGATGCTCTCGCACCTGTGTTCTTGGTTTTATTTCAGATTTTCATCTTCTACAGTTTTTGATTTTCAGGAAATCTGTATTAACTTCCTAAATGCGTAAATCCTTCTGAAATTATGCCCCATATTTCTGAATACACACATCAGATGAAATATTCCCTCAGCATTCACATTGTTAAGTCGTTCAAAATCTCAATGAGATTATCACTTCTAAATGCCGAATGTATAGGCCCTGCTTACATAAGCTGTTTTTGTAAGACATACACTTCAACCCAGAACTCAACCGATTGAACTTCACTGAAATGTCTTCAAACACAGACGCATCCCTTAAGTCAGGACTGACTGCACTACTCTAAGCGCTCTCTTAACAGAGTCCTGTACAGCTGTAGTAAGAATTCACTCTTTTTATATTTCATTATGTTTCCTTAAAATTCAATGTACAGTACCTTTGCCTTATTTGCTATATGTATGCACCAGTATAATAATGTTCTGTGGTCCAAGTACAAGAATATCTAGATTATTCTGCACAATGGGATTCTGATCTCTCTCTTTATGTAAATAATATTCTCCTTTTCTGTTCTTACCAAAATGGATATTCTCACATTTACCAACTATATATATCATCTCTCACTTATTTGCCCACACACTTGATCCATCTAAATCTCTTTATAGTCTTTTTGTAGAATATAGAACATTACAGCACAGTTCAAGCCCTTTAGCTCACAATGTTGTGCCAACCTAGTTAACCTACTCTAAAATCAATCTAACCATTTCCTTCTACATAGACCTCCATTTTCCTATCACCCATGTGCCAATCTAAGAGTTCCTTAAACGTCCCTAATGTGGACCACAGAAAATTATTACACCAGTAGATACAGCAAGTAATCAAGGAGGCAAATGCACATTGATTTTTATTGCAAACATGATGAATTTCCTCCTCACAAGCAGCTTTACATCCTATACTTGTATTGTCAGTAGGTGAATCCACAAAACATCAGTCCCTTCACCTAAGCCTTTCATGAGGCCTGAAATTGTTAGGAATTAACCTGTCACTATTACAATTTTCATCCTGTCTTTGGAATTCGATGATTCTGTGTTAACCAGGATCACATTTGTTGTGTTTCTTTATGATTGAGTCATCTTCGAACCATCTATGCATTAATATTGAAATCTTTTTTCTTAAAATTATGCTAATTAACATCTGTCAAGATTAGTTTGGCTACTTTGTATCATTATGCTCCTTTCTGCATTGACTTATACTTACTACGTGTCCAACCATCCCATTAGCTGACATCCTATCAAGTCCATAACGATCTCTGCACTATTTGAAGTGCAAGTCAAATTTCCAAATTGTGTAATTACAGTCTAAAATGTAACTGATAAATAAATGATTGTGCTGCTAGGGGGTGGTGAATTCATGAATTTACTACAACTTCCTTCCACCACCCAAGAGGTTTCATCTTTGTGTACACCCAAGATGAGAATAGTTTTTGTGATATTAAGGGAATAAAGGGATATAGTTCAGTGTGGGAACATGATATGGAAATTAAAGCTGAGTCATGATCTCACTGAATGGCAAAACAGTGATAATGGCCCAACAGGGATAATGGCCCAAATAGTCTCCTCTATCTTTTATTGTATATATATATACTTACTGGACTGAAAAACACCACTTCCTACTTCCCTGAAGTTTGAAAAAGTTTGAGTAGGTTTGGGCCTCATCTCTGTGAAAAAATATGGAGAGGGTCCAGAGAGTTATCCCAGGAATGAGGGGGTTAATGTATGAGGAGCATCTGATGGCTCTGCATCTGTAATTGTTGGAATTTAGAAGAATGGGTGGGTGGAGGGCATCTCAGTAAAAACAGACAGAATAAAGAAAGGCCTAAATCGACAATATCTCCATTAGTGGGACCAGAGGACACGGCCTCAGAATAGAAGGCTATCCCTTTAGAACCGAGATGATGAGGAATTTATTTCACCAGAGGTTGGTGAATCGGTGGATTCATTGCCATGGACAGCTGTGGAGGACTTTGGGTACACAGAATTTAAAACATCAGTTGATAAATTCTTGAATTGGAAAGGTGTCAAAGGTCATCGGGAGAAGACAGGAGAATGGGGTTGAGAGGGAAAATAAATTAACCATGATCAAATAGCAGAGCAGATTTAATGAGCTGATTGGTTTAATCTGTTGCTATGTATTATAATCTTACAAAACTGCTAATATAACATAGCCACTAATAAATAAAACAGGAATTAAAGAGGGAGTGCTTGGGCCAAATGTTTCTACCACACTAACAATCTTCTGGAAGAACTCAGACTTGGCCCTGATTTTACAATGATATCTGTTAGGCTCCCCATCAACAGGAAGATCCTTCTCTGTATACCCTTTCAAAATTCTGTGCGTCTCAGTCAAATTGACCTTCAAATGTTTGTACTCTAGGGAAAATAAGCCTAATTTATGTAAAAGTATGAAGCTGAATTCTTCCTTTACATACTGTTCGGCTTGAGCTGAACTCCTTCCAAGATCAACACATCCTATTACAGTCTAAACAGGACTTTATAGAGTTGAAGAAAAATGTTCTCATCTTCATCTTCCAACCTTCTTAAAGACAAGAGGCTAACATTCCATTAGCACTCAATTACATTTTAGTTAATTAGTACAGATGGATTGTCAATCTCTTGGACTTTGTTTTTCAGTGGTTTTCATAATATATAATAATTGCATAATTATCCTTCAGCTTAAAAAGGATAATGTCATACTTAAAGGCATTGAAATGTTTCTGCCACAGTTTCATCCTATCCTTAATCTATCATTGTTTCTTTGAAGATGAAAACTTCTGCTGTGTACTTTTACTATGCTATCAATCACTTGCAAAACTGGCAACTTTGGATATGTTTGTCAATTTTGTTGTGACATTAGTGAACATAGTGAATAACTGTGGTTCCAGCATAGATCATGTGGGAATTATAGGTTAGTTTGCCTCATTTCAGTGGTTGACAAGATGGTAGAATCCCTCATTAAGGATGACATTTCAGGGCACACAATAAAATAGGACAAAGTCAGCATGGGAAGTGAAATCTTACTTGACAAATTTCATGGAATATTTTGAAGAAATAAGAGGCTGAATAGACAAAGGAGAGTCAGAGGATGTTCCTTATTTGCATTTTTTAACGGGCCTTTGACAAGGTGTTACATATGAGACTGCTTGACAAGATAACAGCCCATGATATTACAGAAAAGATACTAACACTGTCAGCAGTTTGGCCTACTGGCAGGAGGCTGAGTCGGAATAAAGTGGGCTTATTCTGATTAGTTTTTGTAACTAGTAGTGTTCTGCAGGGGCTGAAGTTGAATCCGTTCCTTTTCACATTATGTGTTAATGATGGATGACATAATTGATGGCTTTGTGGCCCAGTTAGCAGAGATACAAAGACAGGTGGAGGGGCAGATGGTGTTGAGGAAGCGGGGAGTCTGCAAAAGCACTTGGACAGACTAGGAAGATGGGCAAGGAAATGGCAGATGAATACAGAGTAGGGAAGTGTATGATCATGCACTTTGGTAGGAGGAATAAAGGCAGGCTGTTTTCTAAATAGGGTCTAAATTCTGAAAGTGGAACAGCAAAAGGACTTGTAAGTCCAACTGTAGGATTCCCTAAAGGTTAACTTGTAGCTTGAGTTGGTTGTAAGGAGGGCAAATGCAATGTTAGCACATATTTCAAGATGACTAGAATATAAAGACAAGGATGTAATGCCAAGATTTCACAAGGCATTGGTCAGACCACATTCGGAGTATTGTGAGCAGTTTTGGGCCCCGTATCTAAGAAAGGATATACTGGCATTGGAGAAGGTCCAGATGAGGTTTACAAAAACAATTGCAGGAATGAAAAGGTTAATTCATGAATCATAATCAGAATCAATTTTTCATTGGTATATGTCATGAAATTTGTTAAATTTTACGGCAGCAGTACAATGAAATACATAATAAACAAAAATATAGAGAAAAACTGAGTTACATTAAGTATATATATATATAAAATAGTTAAGTTAACATGAGTAAAATAACAGAAATATAAGTGTGATAGTGTCTGCGGGTTCAAAGCCCATTTAGAAATTGGATAGCAGAGAGGAAGAGGTTGTTCCAGAATCACTGAGTGTGTGCCTTCAGGCTTCTGTATCTCCTTCCTGATGGTAACAGTGTGAAGAGGGCTTGTCCTGGGAGGTGGTGGTCTTTAATGATGGGTGCTGCTTTCCTGAGGCATCGCTCCTTGAAGATGTTTTGGATACTACAAAAGCTAGTACCCATGAAGGAGCTGACTCATTTTACAAGTTTCTGCAACTTGTTTCCATCCTGTACCACAGCCTCCCCCCACACCCTCCCCATCCATACCAGATGGTATTGCAGCCAGTCAGAATGCTCTCCATGGTACATTTGTAGAAGTTTTTGAATGTTTTAGTTGACAAACCAAATCTCCTCAGACTCTGAATAAAATATAGCCCCTGTCTTACCTTCTTTATAGCTGCCTCAATATGTTGCATCCAGGTTAGGTCCTCGGAGATAGGTCCCAGGAACCTGAAATTGCTCACTCTCTCCATCTGAAATTCTGTTAACAATGGTTGCATCATCAGCAAATTTCTAAATGCTGTTTGAGTATGCCTAGCCACTCAATCATGGGTGTAGAGGGAGTAGAGCAGTGGGCTAAGCACACACCCCTATGGAGCACCAGGGTCAATGAGGTGGAGATGTTATTTCCAATCCACACAGAATGTGGTCTTCTGGTTAGGAAGTCGAGGATCAATTGCAGAGAGACGTACAGAGGCATAAGTTCTGTAGCTTTTTGATCTATAGCTGAGCTATAGTCAATAAACAGCATTCTGACATGGGTACTTGCAGAGCCCAGTTGATCCAAGGCTGCACGGAGGGCCATTGAGATCACATCTGCTGCAGACCGTTGTGGTGATAGGCAAATTGCAGTGGGTCCAGGTCCTTGGTGTTGAATCTAGTCATGACCAACCTCTCAAAGCATTGGTGCTACTAAATGATAGTCCTTGAGGCAGTTCACACTGCTCTTCTTGGGCACTGATATAATTGTTCTCCTTTTGAATCAGGTAGGAACTTCTGACCGTAGCAGTGAAAGATTGAAAATGCCTTTGAATACTCCCACAAGTTGGTTGGCACAGGTTTCAGAGCCTTACCAGGTACTCCATCAGGGACTTCTGCCTTGCGAAGGTTCACCCTCTTGAAAGACAGCCTGCTGTTGGCCTCTGAGACATAGACCACAGGGTCATCAGGTGCTGCAGGGATCCTTATAGCTGTGGTTTTATTCTCCCTTCTAAAGGGAACTCGTCTGGTAATGAAACATTGCTGCCATTTCCTTTGTAGGAAGCATTGACTGCAAACCCTGCCAGATTTGACATGCATCCAAGCTCTCCTGGAATTGTTTCTTCAGTTTTGCAATAGCCCTCCGCAAGTCAAACCTGGTTTTCCGATAAGAGCTGGATTGCCAGACTTAAATGCCATAGATCTAGCCCTCAACAGATTATGAATCTCCTGGTTCATCCACTGCCTTTGGTTTGGGGATGTACAGCAAGTTTTCGTAGGGACACACTCATCCACACAGGTTTTAATGAACTGTAGCATACTCATCCAGATTCGAAGATGAATCCCTGAACACAGCGCAGTCCACCGATTCAAGCACTCCTGTGCCTCCCTGGTCCATATTTTCTTGGTCCTTACTACTGCTGCTGCAGTCTTTAGTCTCTGCCTATACTCAGGGAGTAGAAGTACAGCCAGGTGATCAGACTTTCCTAGGCGTGGGCGTGGAGTAGCTCGGTAAACACTCTTGATGGTGGTGTAACCGTGGTCCAGTGTGTTATTTCCTCTGGTACTACAGCTGATTTGTTAATAATAATTATTTTGACTTTAACAAGCTGGTCTGGTTAAAATCCCCCAAAATGATGGCAAAGGCATCAGGATGTGCTGTTTCATGCCTGCTGATTACATCCCTCAGTTCGTCTAGAGCTTGTTTGATATTAGCCTGAGGTGGAATGTACACCGCTACCAAAATAAGCACTGAAATTTCTCGTGGTAGGTAAAATGGCAGGCACTTAATTGTGAGATATTCCAGATCTGGTGAGCAATATCTGGATGTTACTAATACATTAGTACGTCAGAGGAGGTGATGATGAGGGGTACTCTTCCACCTCTGCTTTTGAGAGTCTGACTGACCTATCTTGACAATGTATTGTGATCCTGTCTATTTGAATTGCTGCATCTAGAATGAAAAGGGTTAACTAAAATTCCATAAGAAAGGACACATGTATACCTAATGTCCCTCTGAAACAGCACCTTAGTTCTGAATTGTCAATTTTATTTACCAGAGACTGCTTGCTTGCCAGCAAGATAGTTGGTATTGGGAGTCAAAATCCTCATTTATTTTAAAGGCTACATCAGAAACACATGAAGAGTATTTGATGACTCTGGGCCTATACTTATTGGTTAGAAGAATGAGGGAGGGGAGATTATTGAAAGACACAGATAGAATGACATGGAGAGGATATTTCCAATAGTGGGAGAATATAGGACCAGAGGGCACAACCTCAGAATAGCAGGACAGCCTTTTAATACAGAGATGAAGAGGAACTTTTTTAACCAATGAGTGAGGAATCTGTGGAATTCATTATCGCATTCACCTATAATCTGGTATAAAAGCCACATAATTTGGTATATTTAAAGAAGAGATTAATAGGTTCTTGATTAGCAAGGACATCGAAACTTTTATGGAGAAGGAATGGGGTTGAGGGAAAATAAATCAGCCATGATTGAATCATGGAGCAGGATCGATGGACCAAATGGCATGCTTCTACTCCTAGTCTTTTGAGAAACACTTTATTCATTTGTGTACATTAGCCATAGTCTCCATGTTCCACTAACTAGCCAGTTCTTTAATCAGACCAATAATTTGACCTCCGTTACATGTTTTAATCTATTATTCTTATCAAATGCTTTTGAAAAGTCCTACTGAACTGAACCATATAATGTCCCGTCTATTACAATAAACACTTCCTCAAAAAATTCAATTATGATATACCTTTTGCAAATCATCATTGCTCTTGCTGATCATTTAAAATGTCTTTAAATGCCCAGTCACTCTGTCCTTAATTATAGATTCCACTAACTTCCACACAACAGATGTTATACTAACAGGTGTATAATTTTGTGGTTTCTACTTCTCACATTTCTTAAATAATGGAATTACACTTGTTTCAATTGGTTTGCTAGTTATGAAACTTGCATTAGAGTGCGAAAATGCCATTGGCACATTACACAAGAATGGACACCCGGCAGCTGAATGACGTTTTTAGATCACACCTTGTTTTATTGCTGCTAGGAGGTTATATTATTACACATTTGGTCTCTCAGATGTTATGCTTGTTGCTGCTTACACAGTACAAATTTTCTCCATTTTGAAGTTCAGATCACACCTTTTCTTTCGCTCCTCCTACGATATTTTGGCTATTAGTTTTCATACATTTCAGCTGCAAAAGCTTGAAAAATGCCAACGTACGTCATTGGCATGTATTAGCATATATTACCCCCCTTTAGACTACTTCTCCTAATTGACTCGAGTTTCAGAATTTTCTCACTTTTGGTTTAAATTAGTTGATGAGAAAACATTATTTTTTTCACATCAGTTTCTTTGCACTTGGCTCTGTGGAAATAAATCCTTTTCCTGAAGTTTTTAAGTTTGCTCAACTTATTAAATTATACTTGGGCACAGTCAAGGAAGGTCATTGTTGAAACAAGAAGGAAAATGGTGTTAAAAAATATTGATCAAGGATGTATGTGAGGGTACCAGAATAGCGTTTATCCAAATACCAAGAAATAAAGAGTAACATCTTAAGAAGAATTATATGGAAGGAAAGTGTAAGAAAGGAATGTGGCAAGCAAGCAGCATTATAAAAGGGCAGAGCATCAGTTATAGCTCTGCCATTTTCCCAATACTTTGTAATGCTCGCAGTAAGAGCAAAATGTCACTACACCAATACACACATAATTATAGCATACTGCACATAAAACTCTTGAGACTCCTCATGTTTTGCTAACGTTGAAGCAGAAAAGTTGAGGGAAACCTGTCAGTGATCTAGGGAAGAATAAAACTTGAAAAAATACAAGAACATTGCGGAAAATGAGTTCTGATGAACTGGCTCATTAAAAAAAAATCATGGGAATACTTAACAGCTAAAAGACTTGGACCCAATAATTTTATAGTATTAAGAAAATTAGAAGTTCTGATCAATTTGAAATTGTCTTCATCTCACACTATGAAAACACCAGGACAAATCGAATTTATTTTAAATATATTTGGATAACATTCAATGGTACCATGAAATCATAAGTTGTTGCAATACCAAGGAACCACAGAGAGCAAAACAAAATCTACAAAAGATTATACAGCAGGTCACAAATTTAGGATAAAAAAGTTCGGAGTCTGCTAAGCAATAGCTGCAGTTGGTTGACATGATGGCCATGCACAAATTATAACAAACTTAAGCGATGTTTGTTAGTAAAAAAAGAAAATTTCTCTTGCACCTCATCCTCTGCAAAGCTACCTATTGAAGCCTAGTGTCTTTCATGTACACAAATATCCACAAAACTTCACAGTTCACCTGCTACCGCGAAGACTTTTTGTCTTTTGTTTTAGATAATGATTTAAGGGTCCGACATTACTTACTCAGCAATCTTTACCTTATAGCTTATAAATGGACTTGGAGAGGTAGCTGATCTAAGCAAGCTGACTGAACCAGAATTCTTGACTACTTTCTGCAGAAACTCCAATGAGTCACCTTAAACATCCAAGCCTACAATTTGGTTTGCAATGAGCTTCCAAAAAAAATGTGCAGAGAATTCCCCTTTAAGGAAAGTCATCTTATTACCCTGTGAATATGACTTCATGTACATATTGCCCAAAGGCAGGGAGTGTATTCAAATAAAAGCAGTGAAAAAATCATTTAATTTATTTTCAAAAACTTTTGAAAGGATCTATAATCAACAGCAGTCTCCTTTGTGAATATTTACTTGGAGCCTTAAAGTGAATGCCTATTTGAGCCAAGATCTTTGTATAGAATTGAGTAAGCTAAACATGAAATTAAAGGGCCAAAGGGAAGCTAAGTCATAGTCATTGTGAAATTAATTATATTCCATTTGTAATAATTTACAAAAGGGAATTTGAAATCTATAGCATTTGGCCAAGCATACATGAAATATCCTTGGTGATTGTAACTTCTATTTTCTAATGTGTTCACATGGTAAATCCTGTTTGTTATCAGCAGAGGCTGTCAGCTTCATGCTTTAACTGCTGAGATTAGGTTCATTGTTCAAGGATGTTGGAGGTTTACAGAAAGAGCCAAGCATTGCCTCATCTGCAGCTGTGCAGAGGTAACATTGGTCACAAGGTAGCATATGGATTTCTGAATGACATAATTGAGTAACTGTGCAGTTTCTTCAACTTTGTCCCATTCCACCATTATCTCCAGGCTATATCACACCTCTTGTACCATTCTGCTGTAGACTGGAAATGTGAAGAATAATGACAAATCTGGAACCTGCTGGAAATGTTTGAAGTTGGTAGATAGTGGAGATAGCATCCTTTTGATACTAACATTGCTGTAATGAAGCTTCAGTTCGAGTTTATACTGTCTGTTAAACTTCCTCCCTGCCGTTGGGCACATCTGTATGAAGCATTGTCGCAGGAAAGCAGCATCTATCATCAGGGACCTCACCACCCGGGTAGTGGTGGTGCTGTTGGGAAGAAGGTACAGGAGCCTCAGGACCCACACCACAAGGTTCAGGAACAGTTACTACCCCTCAAACAACAGGTTCTTGAACCACAGGGGCTAATTTCACTCAACTTCACTCGTTCTACCACTGATCTATTTCCACATCATATGGACTCACTTACAAGGACTCTTCATCAAATGTTCTCTATATTTATTGCTTATTTATTATTATTATTATTATTATTATTATTATTACTCTTTCTTTTTGTACTTGTACAGTTTGTTGTCCTTTGCACACTGGTTAGTGAGGTCTTTCACTGGTTCTATTATGGTTATTAGAGTTATTGCATATGCCTGCAAGAAAATGAATCTCAGCATTGTATATGTATCTTGATAAGAAATTTACTTTGAACATTGATCAACCTCTGACCTCCTCTACCATGAAGAACAAGGATGTACAAACAAGGGAACACCACAACTTACAGCTTTCCCTCCAAGTCACACACAATACTGATATAAAAATATATTGCTACATCTCCATTGTCACATCGCAAAGTCCCAATTGTAAATCTCCTGATAAACATTCTGGGACTCCCTCTACCAGAAGAATAGCAGCAGTTCACATTTTTGAATAAACAGAAAATAACTAATAGAAACATATCAACCTTAAGAATTTCCTTCATGCCTGTCTTCCATATGCCTTTATTTAGCCTGGTGCTCCCTCTCAGAGCAATTCCAATGGTTGTCATGTGACTGCTGAAAGACCGCCGGCTTTCAGTGACTGAAGTTGCAGAAAATTATCTCAAGCAAAACAAGTCCTAGAGTACCCCATCATCGACTGTACTTTATCAGTAGATGTGATGCCAATCTGATAGATAACAGGAAGAGCTTTGGCACAGGTGGGCTCATTGATGGTGTAATCCTAGAAGAGGAAAATAGGTTCATGACATGTGACACTACTACCACTAGTCTCCTGGGGGCATTTAAAAATCCCAGCATTCTTTGGAAGGACAGATCACTAGATCATTCTGACATAAGCCAAGGCCCCCAGACACCAGTGTCAACTGTCTGATTTTGCATTGAGCCAAACATTCAGATGGTCTTGTCAGTTTTGCAGAACAGTGGCAAATAGAACTTAATCCAAAGAAGTCTAAGGTAATGCTTTTGAAGTGATGCAACAAGAAGGGGGAAGCAAATCCAAAATAAATGTCAGGATGTTGAGTGATGTGGATGAACAGCAGGACCTCAGAAAGAATATTCATTGGATATCCATTGAATACCAATTAACTAAGTAAAAAGACACACAGGATGCTTACCCTCATTAAAGCAGGAGGTTATGCTGAAAGTGAAAGTAAGACGAATCTGTTTCCTTTAGCAGAAAAAGGGATGAGAGATTGACATAAAGTAATTGTTCAAAGGACTAGAAGTGGAAAGTGTTTTAACTAAGAGGGTGACACTGATCTGGAACATACAGCCTGAAATGACGACAGACTCTCAATACATCAGATGTGTACTTGAAGAGCTATGATCTATAGGCATACAAGGACAGTGTTGGAACATTGGATACGGTTGGACCAGCTCTGTCATAAAAATATTCTGTTCGATTATGTAATACAGGCTTTCTGGCAGATCTGTCAGTGTAACTGAACATTTTACTTTTTGTTAACTCTCAGCCTTTCTCCAGTAAACCCCTCACCTTGGGGGGCCAGGAGCTGTGCTAATCTTCTCTCCTGCTTCAGTTTCAAGCTCTCGTTGCTGGTAACTCATCATGGAACGATCAGCCTCTAAGCTATCTCTAAATTTTGCTCAACAATGAATGTGAACTGATGCTTAAAGTGTGACATCAAGTGGGGATTCTTAACTCCTGTTTTGCACATTTTCCACTGCGCAGCCTATTTGTGAAGGTGTGAAATGAGGAAGTGTGGTCAGGATGGGAGGGAAAGTAAGAGATGAACATATGTACCACCTGCTACCTGTAAACCTAACAGACTGTAGATTGAGCAGGAACGGGAATGTGAGGAGGCAGTTTAGTAACGGCCAGTGTGTTGATTGCATTCACAGTGGAAAGCAATGAGAATAAAATGGCAGTATTTAGAGGATATCCTGGAAGGTGATCACTTGCTAGGGTTATACTAAAGGTCTCCCAATAGTCATTGAGAATTAGAGTAACAGATCTGTAAGCAAATCACAAAACAAGATGTAACAGCCATGGGGATACAGCAGTGGGGATTTTAAGTTTCCCTATTGTGACTGTGATTGCCTACTTTCAAGAAGCTTGGATGAGGCAGAATTTTTCAAAAGTATCCAATAAGTTATTTCTTTTGGGAAGTATGTAGACAGTTATGTAGTAATACTGAACATTATTGTAGGAAATTCTTGGCGGGAGTACAGTCTGCTGTGCATATGTTTTTATAAAAACATAGCTCACTGATGGAATTTCGGATGCCACTATTCAGCTGGACGTGCTCACCTTGTTTCATGTGGACAGGGACGCAGCTCTCTCCGGTAAGAACGCGGTGGTGGCTTGTGTGCTTCCATCGATACAGAATGGTGTAAGAACGCTCTGATGGTTTCCAGACACTAGTGGAGTTTGTGACTGTTAGATGCAGACCCTTTTATTTGCCATGGGAATTCACCACTGTCCTTATAGTTATTCTGTACATTACCCCCCCCCCCCACACTAATGCTAAGGAGGTGCTCTGTGAACTGTACGGGGCTATTAGCGAACTGCAGAATGCACATGGACTGTTTATTGTTGCCGGTGATTTTAACCATGCGAACCTTAAGTCAGTGCTCCCCAAATTCCATCAGTATGTGGACTTTGCAACGAAGGGGGAGAACGCATTGGACCTGATTTATACAAACATCCCCAACACGTACCGGGCAGAGCCCCACCCCCACCTCGGATGCTCAGACCACATCTCTGTTATGCTAATCCCAGCATACAGACCACTCATCAGGCGCTCTAGACCAGTTCAGAAGCAGGTGAAAACCTGGCCAGCAGGAGCCATCTCTGCTCTTCATGACTGCTTTGAGAACAACTGACTGGCACATGTTCAGGGAGGCTACAACCGATGGCGACTCTACCAACTTGGAGGAGTACACAGCATCAGTGACCGGCTACATCAGCAAGTGCACTGATGATGTTACTCTGTCCAAGACCATCACTATATGCGCTAACCAGAAGCCATGGATGACCGTGGAGGTGCGTGCGCTGCTGAGGTCCCGTACCTCTGCCTTCAGAGCAGGCGACAAGGCAGCCCTATCAACAGCAAGGGCCAAACTGTCCCAGGCCATCAGAGGGGCAAAGCGTGCACATGCCCAGCGAATCCACAGTCACTTCCAGGACAGCGGTGACACGCGGCGCATGTGGAAGGGCATCCAGGACATCACCAATTACAAGACAACATCACCTGACTGTGCAGGTGATGCCTCCCTCCCAAATGCGCTGAATAACTTCTACGCCCATTTTGAGGCGGAAAATGATGTGGTGACGAGGAAGTCCACCCCTCCTGTGAATGACCAGGTGCTGTGTCTCACCGTGGCTGACGTGAGAAGAACCCTGTGCAGGAACAACCCACAGAAGGCTGCTGGACCAGACAACATCCCTGGTAGAGTGCTCAGAGGATGAGCAGACCAGCTAGCAGATGTTCTCACTGACATCCTCAACATCTCCCTGAGCAGTGCCACTGTTCCAACGTGCTTCAAGGCCGCCACTATCGTCCCTGTGCCATAGAAGTCTTCAGTGTCCTGCCTAAATGATTACCGTCCTGTTGCAGTCACATCCATCATCATGCAGTGTTTCGAGAGGCTCATCATGAGGCATATCAAGACCCTGTTGCCCCCCTCACTGGACCCCCTGCAGTTTGCGTACCGTCCCAACCGCTCAGCAGACGACACCATTGCCATCACCCTCCACCTGGCCTTAACCCACCTGGACAAAAAAGACACATACGTTCAGATGCTGTTCATAGACTTCAGTTCAGCATTCAACACAATCATCCCTCAGAAACTGATTGGAAAGCTGAGCCTACTGGGCCTGGACACCTCCCTCTGCAACTGGATCCTAGACTTCCTGACTGGGAGACCTCAGTCAGTCCAGATCGGGAGCAACATCTCCAAAACCATCACACTGAGCACGGGGGCTCCCCAGGGCTGTGTGATCAGTCCACTGCTGTTCACTCTGCTGACCCACGACTGTGCTGCAACACACAGCTCGAACCACATCATCAAGTTCACTGATGACACGACCGTGGTGGGTCTCATCAGCAAGAACGACAAGTCAGCTTACAGAGAGGAGGTGCAGTGGCTAACAGACTGGTGCAGAGCCAACAACTTGTCTCTGAATGTGAACAAAACAAAAGAGATGGTTGTTGACTTCAGGAGGGCACGGAGTGACCACTCCCCACTGAACATCAACGGCTCCTCGGTAGAGATCGTTAAGAGCACCAAATTTCTTGGTGTTCACCTTCGCAGAGAATCTCACCTGGTCCCTCAACACCAACTCCATTGCAAAGAAAGCCCAGCAGCATCTCTATTTTCTGCGAAGGCTGAGGAAAGTCCATCTCCCACCCCCCATCCTCATCACATTCTACAGGGGTTGCATTGAGAGCACCCTGAGCAGCTGCATCACTGCCTGGTTCAGAAATTGCACTGTCTCAGATCGCAAGACCCTGCAGCGGATACAATCTCTTCTCCCTCCTGCCATCTGGGAAAAGGCACTGGAGCATTCGGGCTCTCACGACCAGACTTTCTTCCCCCAAGCTATCAGATTCCTCAACACCCAGAGCCTGGACTGACACCTCGCCCTATGGTCTTGTTTATTATTTATCATAATTCCTGAACTGTTTTGTGCACTTTATGCAGTCCTGGGTAGGTCCGTAGTCTAGTGTAGTTTTTTTCTCTGTTGTTTTTTACGTAGTTCAGTCTAGTTTTCGTACTGTGTCATGTAACACCATGGTCCTGAAAAACGTTGTCTCATTTTTTCTATGCTCTGTACATAGCAGTTATGGTCAAAATGACAATAAAAGTGACTTGACTTGAAATGAAACTGGGCAGGTGGTAGAAGTGTGGGTGGGGGCAACATTTAGAGAATAGTGAGCCTAATTCTGCAAGTTTCTAGCTAGTTATGGAAGAGGATAGGACTGTGCCTTATGTTATGATCTTGAATTGGGGGAAGGCTGATTTCAATAGTGTAAGAGAGGACCAGGTGAAAGTAGTTTAACAGTAAATGCTCCTGGGTGGAATGACTGCTGAAAAGTGGAGAAATTAAAAGGAAAGGTACTAACAGTTTAGGTCCAACATGTTCCAGTAAGTGTAAAAGGAAAAGATAAAAATATAAGGAATCCTAGGATGGCAAATAATATTTAAGGTTTGATGAGAAAATAAAAGAAAACATATGGCAGATATGAGCAACATGGGATCAAAAGATTCTCTTAAGGAATACAATGTGTGGCAGAGAACTTAAGAAAAAATTAGGGCAAAATGGATCCATAAAAGATCTCTGGAAAGTAAGATTCAGGAGAATCCCAAATTACTTGAATAATATGTTAGAAGCTTGAGTGTAGCCTGACAATGAGTGGGTACCCATAGGACCATGGGACAGTGCTTATATGAAGACACCTGCAAATTTGTAAATTAGTTTATTATTATCACATGTACTGAGGTACAGTGAAAAGTCTGCTTTGCATACTGTTCATACAGATCAGTTCATTAGAACAGTGCATTCAAGTAGTACAAAACAAAACAATAACAAAGTCCTGATTGAAGTGTTACAGTTAAAGAGGAAGTGCAATGCAGGTAGACAACAAGGTGCAAGGTCCTAACAAGGTAGATTGTGAGGTCCAGAGCCCATTGTTTTGTACTAGGGGACAATTTAATAGTCTTAAAGCAGGAGAGAAGCTGTCATTAAGCCCGATAATGTGATAATCTGGTCCAGAAGGTTAAGGCACATCAATTCAAGGCAAGCTGTTGATTTGAATCCAAAATTAACCTGGCGACGGGAGGCAGAGGGTAGTCACAGAAAGTTGCTTTTTCCTGTATAGAAGTCTGTATTCACTGCTGTACCATAGGGATTGGTAGTGAGATTCAAGCTGTTTGTGATATATATTAAGAGTTTGGATATAAATGAAAGAGGTATGATTAATAAGTTTGTAAACACAAATTTTGGAATTGGTGTAGACTGCAAGGTTGCATAAGGCTACAGCAGGATGTACACTCAGTGGCCACTTTTTTATGTACTTCCTGTACTTAATAAAGTAGCCACTAAGGGTATGTTTTATGGTCTTCTGCTGCTGAAGCCCATCCACTTCACTTCAGAGATGCTCTTCTGCACACCAATGTTCTAACACATGGTTATTTGAGATAGTCAGCTTGAACCAGTCTGGCCATTCTCCGAAGACCTCTCTCATTAACAAGGCACTTTTGGCCATAGCACTGCTGCTCACTGGATGTTTTTTTTTTCTAAACTCATTCTCTCTGAACACTAAAGACTGTTGTGTGTGAAAATCCCAGAGATCAGCAGTTTCTGATATACTCAAACCACCCTGTCTGGCACCAACAATTACTCCACAGTCAAAGCCACTTAGATCACACTTCTTTCCTATTCTAATGTTTGGTCTGAACAACAACTGAATTTCTTGGCCGTGCTTGCATGCTTTTATGCATTGAGTAGCTGCCACACGATTGGTTGATCAGATATGTGCATTAACGAGCAAGTGTACAGATGTACTTTAAAAACGTGGCATCTGAGTGTAGATTAAATGAAAAGCTGGGTGGAGCATTAGCAGATGGAAATTAATCCAGAGGTACATGAAATTCTATGAGGCCGAGTCAAAGCAGATAGTCAGAATATTTTTCCCTTTTAGTAAGGGTATCAAGAAGAAGACAGTACAGATTTAAGGTAAGAGGAAGAAGTTTTAAAAGATATTTAAGGGAATAGGGGTTTTTAAACAAAGAAAGTGTTTGATAGCAGGAGCTTAATGCCAGATGAAATGGTGAACTTAGATACAATCACTAAATTTAAGGGACATATATAGATTGGCTCTTAAAAAGACAAGGATACTAGTCCAAATTTTGAAGTAAATTTATTATTAAAGTATGTAAACAATATACAGCCTTGAGGTTCATCTTCTTGCAGGCAGTCACACAAAAAAAGAAACACAACAGAATCCACAAAAACACACACACAACAAAGACCAACTAACATCCAGGGTGTGAAAAAGAACACGGTGCAAATAATACAAAAGTAAATAAATAATAGATAAACATGATCTGCAGAGACCTCAATAGTGAGTCTACATGCTGAGGTGAGTGCGGTCAGTTCAGGGGCCTGATGGCTACAGGGAAACAGCTGCTCATGAACCTGGCAGCCTGGGACCCAGGACTCCTGCACCTCCCACCCGATGGGAATCAAGGGGAGATGGGTCAAGCGCAGCAGGTGGGGCGGGTTCAGGTTGGGAGTTTTGCCTGACATGGAAATGTGAGCTGAACACTGGTTCACTTTCAACTCTTGGGCCTTGATGCTGTAATCTGGCCTGAAGTCTGCCCAGTGATTTGTAAATGAAATTGTGCAGATGGGCTAAAAGTTTAACATGGACTTAATAGACCAAAGAGCTCATTTCTGTGATTCAGTGACTCTGATTATCTCTTCTATTGACCTCAAGCTTTAGCTTAACCTCCAGAAATGCTGCCTGGCCCATTGAGTTCAGAGAAATAGCAACACCCTAGCCTAAACATCTGTCCCCTCTCTGCCTACCTCATTCTAAGAATAGTAAGCTGGCTTTTAGTACAGGAAGACAGATTTAAGTGAAAGCAGCTACAAATCTAGGCCACTGTTGAGCTGATGTATCAACAAACTATGCAGACTGTACGATCTTCACAAAGAAAATATTATGAGTAGATCACATGGAGTTGGTATACACATGCTTTACATTGAATAAGTATGGGCTAAGGATGAAGTGTAAATTAGAGAGTTTTAATTTAGTCCCTTTTATATTTTCTCCAGCATATTAACATGTTTCATCTTAAATGACTCTGAAGCTCCTTGTGCAGCTGGTTGTTTTCAGTATAATTATGCATTATTTTGTGAAGCAATATACTAGCATTTCCTGAAAATGGAGAAAAAATTTACAAGGATTTTATATACTGTACCTGCATTGATCAAAGCCCAGGTTTGATTAATTTCACGTAGGGAAGGATAGTGGTCACAATCTTGGAAGAAAGTTGGTAACTCATTCTTATTAATTTCCTTCCAAAACTCTCTCTTTGCAAACATGTCTTCATATTCTGCAAACAAGCAAAATTACCTGAATCACTTACATTCAGATTTAGAGATTTTCATAAAATTCCACTGATTTATGACATGATGGGCTATATGAACTGAATCTAAAATTACTTTGACAGAAATGATAATGTCTGGATTAATATAATCAATATGTTTCAACCCAGAGGATTAAAATGCCTCTGCATGAGCAATATTCCATTTTGTTTCCTTTCCTTTTTGTCATTTTCTTCCCTTCATTGATAGTGTTGCCATTAAACTACAGAAATATTCTATGGCCAAGGCTTACTAAATCTGTAGGATAGGAAGCCTGTAGCATCTTATTGAATAGAACACTGAAATATAAAAATGAAATCTGGGAAGATGAGTGTAAATGGATCAGAAGGATGAGTTCTGGGAATATTTGTGATCAGCAGAAATTACAACATATTGAGCACTGTAAACAAAATCTCCAATTAAACAAATGCAATTAGGTAGATATTCTGATTTGTTGGTTTTTGAAAGCATGTTAGTCAAGAAGTGGAAGTAGTGGGAAAAGACTAATTCCGTCCATCCCAATAAATAATGCCTCGCATTTAGTCACAGGAATTGAAAATTAACTGTGCCATAAATCAAATAGGAGGCCATTTAAGGGATGGAATGTGCACCACCAGTTTCACTTTTGCAAACACTTGAAATCATCCATTGGCAGAACAAAGCCTCTACCAGCAATATCTGTAAATATCTTAAGTTTTATTTACTTTGGAGAGAAAGAGAAAATAAATTTGGATTATTCCAACTTCGTTCTGAATATCTGTTCATAGCACAAAACTATTTATTATTAGGCATGAATTCCTTTAAAGTGACAATTTGATTTAATTATTAAGGGCTAGCAAAGGAAATGACACTGAAATGTATAAGATGCATACTAAGACTGGTTTGGGGTATAGGGAATTTTATCAAGTATTTTCCTATAGTGAGAAACATGTAATTATTTTTTTAATCAAAGGAGACAGCCCTGCTATATAATTACTCCAAATTAACAAAGGATATGTACCCTAGACAAATGTGTTCAGTACTATTTTGAAAATTATAAAAGGCAGGACTAAATACAACAAAATCTATGGAAACGTCCAACAAGTTAATTAACTTCAGAAATACCGTTTATGCATCCAGCATCATCGAGTTTTATTTACCAATATCTTTCTTTTCTATAGCCAGCATTTCTGAAGGGAACAGTTTCCTGATGTACACTATTAGAGCCAAAGATTTCCTGTCATTTGTTTGATAATCTCCTTTTTGAGGAAACTCTTGAAGATGTCCTCAATAGTTGGGAGAGTTGAGGGAGCTGGCTGAGTATCCAACCCTCAACAACCTCTTGTGATCTTGCTTTGGGTACACCATATCATGCTGTAATACAACCAGTCAGAATTCTTTTTCACTGTATATCTATCAAAATTTGCAAGAATGCTTGGTGCCATTTCAATTCTCCTCAAGCTCTAACAGAGCAGAACTGCTGTCAGGCTGTTTTCATGATTGCATCCATGTGTTTGGCCCAGGATGTTGACAACCAGAACATTGAAGCTGCTTTCCACCACCTACCCCTCTTGATGACTGCTGCATATTCTCCTAACGTATCTGTCCTGAAGTCCACAATCAATTCCTAGTTCACCCATGGCCTCACCTGGGTCATTTGTATGCATATAGCAAATTCATTTAATCATGTTAAACTCTGCAATGAATTCATCATATAAACTATTTGTGAGGGAATGCAAACCTTGTTGATGAAACCTACTTTCATTGTGAATCTTCATTTCATTTCCTTCAAAATTAGTATAGACATACTGTGGTACAGAGAACTAAATGTACTACTGCGGAATAAAGTAATCTGAGCTCTTTTTTTCTGAACTTTTGGAAATAAAGGGCAACATTCTATTCGTCTTCTTATTAATTATCATTATTATTTATTATTGTTATTCCTAACCATTAGTTTTTAATGATTCTCCTTTTAGACTTCTAGTCCACTGTTCTAGATTCTTACAATTTCTTGCAAGTTTTTGTTAAGGAAAGACTTCTTCTCCCAGAGAATTGTGGGTGTCTGGAATGCACTGCCTCAGAAGGTAGTGGAGGCCAATTCTCTGGATGCTTTCAAGAAGGAGCTAGATAGGTATCTTATGGATAGGGGAATCAAGGGATATGAGGACAAGGCAGGAACCGGGTATTGATAGTAGATGATCAGCCATGATCTCAGAATGGCGGTGCAGGCTTGAAGGGCCGAATGGTCTACTTCTGCACCTATTGTCTATTATTTAGAAAATTCTATATTTAAACTTTCCTGCATCCTAATATTCACAAAAGAACTTACTAATATATTGCATCATTTTATTTATCAAGACCTTCTGGCCCAATGAGCCTGTACTGCCCAAGTATACCCCTGTGATATATTAACCCACTAAGCACTATATCTGAACTGTGGGAGGAAACCAGAGCACCCGGAGGAAATCCATGCAGTTATGAGGGGAACATACAAATACCTTACCATCAGCCATGTTAATTGAATCCAGTCACTGACACTTAAATAAACCGGCATTACATCACTGCCTCATTTGTATTTACTTATTATCTCTGCAATCATTTTGTTCTCCACCTTCATAATGTCTTGCATCTGACTATTAAATTTTGCTTTTCATATGTCCCACTTGGTCTATTGTAGCTGGATTTTCCTCTACTAATTTCCACCTGGAGCTCAATTCTAGAAACCATTTAAAATTGCTGATTGGTTTATTCCAAATTTCAAGAGACTTTTAAGGAAGCACATTGGTCACCCTGATTCACTATCCCTGATTTCCTCATGTGCAGACCCCAGTCAGTTCAGATTGGCAACTCTTCAACAATCCCCATCAGCACAGGCGCACCACCAGGCTGTGTGCTTCGCCCCCTACTCTACTCACATTACACTTATGACTGTGAGGCTAAGTAATTCCAATGCCATATTTCAGGTTGCTGACGACACCACTGTTGTTGGCTGAATGAAAGGAGGTGATGAATCAGCACAGAGGAAGGGGACTGAATGAGCGGTGCCACACCAACAACTGTTCACTCAGTGTTAGCAAAACCAATGAGCTAATTATTGACTACAGGAAGAGGAAACTGGAAGTCCATGAGCCAGTCCTCTTTAGAGGATGCGAGGTGAAGAGGGTCATTAACTTTAAACTCCTTGGCATTATCATTTCAGAGGATCTGTCCTGGGAGATCCTGTCCTGCCCGCAAGTGTCATTACAAAGAAGCCATGGCAGCATCTCTACTTTCTTAAACGTTTGTGTAGAATTGACATGTCATCCAAACTTTTGACAAACTTCTGTAGATGCACAGTATAGAGTATCCTATGCCATGAGTATTGAGCATCCTGACTGGTTGTATCATGGCCTGGTATGGAAATACCCATGCCCAAGAATGGAAAAGCTTACAGCAAAGCAGTGGATCCATCGCAGGAAAAGGCCTCCCACCATTGAGCACATCTACAAGGAGTGCAGCCACAAGAAATCCCCATCCATCGTCTAGGACCCCCACCACCCAGGCCATGCTCGCTTTTTGCTGCTACCATCAGGAAAGAGGTACAGGAATCTTACATCCTACACCACCAAGTTTAGGAACAGTTATTACCCTTCAGCCATCAGGCTCCTGAACCATAAGACCATTAGTCATAGGAGCAGAATTAGACCATTCAGTCCATCGAGTCTGCTCTGCCATTCCATCATGGCTGATCCCGGATCCCACTCAATTCTATACACCCTGCCTTCTCGCCATGTCCACTAATGCACAACCAGTGTAAATAACTTCACTCACTCCAAAACTAAACTGATTTCACAACTTATGGATTCACTTTCAGGGACTTTACAACTCATGTTCTCAGTATTATATATTTACATTTTTTTTGTACTTATATAGCTTGTCTTCTTTCGCACAATAGTTGTTAGTTTTTTTGTCTGTAGCTTTTTCATTGATTCTATTGTATTTCTTTGATTTTACTGTGAATGCCGGTAAGAAAATGACTTAGACGTATTTTGAAAATAAATTCAATTTTTTTAAATTTCCTTTGAAGTCAGTTAAAAATTTTGAAAAATGTATAGTCAGGTAAGCAAGGAAGTATCGTATTTCACTGCGATAATGTTTGCATCAATAAACCACTTACTTTTTTTTCTATTAAGCCAGTCTTCAAAATCTGAGTACACCAAAGGTATTGGCTCCCAGGGGGCATGAAACCGCCTCCGTAGACGGGTCATCATCTGCCGATATTGTCTTACAACAGCTGAAAGGGACTTTCCTTGGCTCAAAGCCTTTAATGAAAGAGATGAGTGCCATATTGCACATATTAATGGTTTGCATTTAACTATTCTGGCACAAGCACATTTCTCTTATCTTATATTCTCAAAAAACTCAAGTAAATTTACCAGACATGACTTGTCTTTCATGAAACCACATAGATTTGATTTGATGAGACAGGGTACCCCTGCTTTAGGGCAGTTCAAGTAACGGAAATTCACCCTTATAAAATTTGCAAATAACTACTGAAAATAACTGAGGCATGGAATTTAAAAAATCACTCTTTCAGAATTCATGTGAAAAAAGGTAAACACAAAAACACAAGTTGTGCAATCCCCTCACAGACAGTCCTTCTCCAGCTTTCCTTATCCTGTGCTCATTTCTCCCACCCATTGCGGCTTCTGTGGCACTGCATCGAGTGGGTCTTGATATTTTCCTTGAACCTCTTTTTCTGCCCTCCTGCAGTGCGCTGTGCATCCTTGAGTTGGCCGAACAGGAGTTGTTTAGGGAGGCAGGAGTCAGGCATACGGATGTGGCCAACTCATCACAGTTGGTGTTGAGTCAAGATTGTGGCTATGAAGTTAATGTTAGTGTCCTCCAGGATGCTTGAGTTAGTACGCCTGTTCTTCCCGCTAATTCTCAGAATATTTGGTGTAAGTTTCTAGGGATTTTATGTGCCTGCTGTATGACTCTAGCCCAGAAAACCAGCAAAATATATTGGCAAGATCAATGCAATAGACTCTGATTTGTCTTGAATATGGTCACAATGAAATAATCCAAGTAAAACACTGCAAAACCTAAGGCAAAAGAGGCGACCATTACAGACAAGAGTAACTTTACCAATGGACTGAGCATTAAGAAGAACTCAGACTTAGCTGTTATTCTTCAGTTTCCAAAAATGCAGGAATTATACCAAATACAAACAATGTGGCAAAGCCTGTCAAAAAACTTAGCCTTCAAATACACAAGGCATTGATCAGAAAATACAAAAACGCCTCAAAACAATTGAAAGAAAGCTTATGACCAACCTCAGGTACAATTTTTGTGTGATAAAAATAAAAAAAAACTCATGATCTAATTCTAAAGGATGCAAACTCATTCATTCTATAAGAAGGAACTGGAGGACAGCAGATTGCAAAAGTACTAAGATGATATCTCCGCTTAGCTGGCAAAGTTCTTCAAAAGTCTGTAAGTAAACAACCAAGGCCCTGCTAGACATTCACTGCTAAAATATCTTGATATATTTTCAACATAAATTTACAAGGAAAGAAACATTAACAACCGGCATCTTCCATGCAGCAGTTGTTGATTTACAAAATGCCTTCCATATAGCAGGAAGGTCCTGTTGAAAATTAGACAATAAAATGAACTCAATGAAGGATTGAAGGCAACTATCTTGAATGAGAGTAAACAATGATCCGATTTCAGCTCAGTGTTTAATTCAATCATCGCTCAGAAGCTGGTGGGTAAGCTGTCCTGGTTGGGTCTCAGCAACTTGGTCACTGCTGACACAGGACTGCACTGCTAGATCCTGTTTAAATCAAATCATCAAGTTCACTGATGACACAACAGTGGTTGGCCTCACTAACAGCATTGACAAGATGGACTACAGAGAAGATGAAGAGCGGCTGGTAGAGTGGTGCGAGCACAAAAACTTGACTCTCAGCGTGGACAAGACCAAAGAATTTATTGTAGATTTTAGCAAAGCGCAGGTTGACCACTCCTCATTGCACATAAAGAGCTCTGCTGTGGAGAGAGTTTGGAGCACCGTGTTTCTGGGACTAAACATAACAGATGATCTCACATATTCCCTCACCACCACCTCTTTGGTCCTGAAAGTCTCCACATCTTGTCTCCACATGCTGACAAGATTGAGGCAAATGAGAATCCACCCCCATTCTAACTAAGTTTTGCAGGAGCACCATTGAGAGTGCCCCGATTAGCTGCATCACCATCACAATTGCAAAGTATCTGACCACAATCCCCACAAAGAATTGCAAGGTCTGCTGAGAGGATCTTCCAGCTGTCCAAGAAACTTAACTGAAGTGCTGCATATCCAGGGCCCTTAGCATTATCAACCATACCTCCCATCCACCCAACAATCTCTTTGACTCCCCCCCCACCCCCGACCATTAGAAGGTATTGTAACATTAGGACCAGAACTGTTAGGATGGAAAACTACTTCTTCCCCCAGGTCGTAGGTCTACTGAACTCCTTGCCACCACCCGGTCTCATCACATGTGAAGCACCAGTGGAGTTATACTGTTTATTTTATTGTTTTTTTAATTAGTTTTTTATACATTTTACAAATTAAAAAAAACCCAAATCACAATAAGGAACATTAATATAGTGCAAAATTAAGCATACAACGACAATATGATACAAAGAAAGAGAATTTTAAAAAAGCACCTAAACTGAAGACAAGTAAACTTAGTATCCTCCCCCAACCCCACAACACAAAAAAAAAACTCCAGACCAACCAGAACACAATATAGAGAATATAAATCAGGACAATCAAACTCCCAGACTGTGAATACACTCAGCAACAGAGGATAATAATGCCTACTACCAGAAAAAAAAAGGGAGCTGAAAGCAAGGGACCGAAAAAAAGAAAAAAAAACCCTAGTCAAGAGGAAGGTTATGAAAGTACTCGATAAAAGGTCCCCAGACCTTATGGAACTTTAAATACGAATTAAGAACTGAATAATGGATTTTTTCGAGGTCCAAGCAGGCCATGATGTTGTTTAGCAATTGAGCATGAGTGGGCAGGGCAACATCTCTCCATCTGAGGAGGATCAAGCGTCTAGCCAGGAGAGAGGCAAACGATAATATTCGGCATTTGGTCAGACTCAGACGTAAATCTATCTCGCCCCAGGAACCGAACAGAGCAATTAAGGGGTTTGGTTCCAGGTGCTGATTCAGAATATACGATAACATAGTGAAGACATCTTTCCAAAATTTCTCCAAGCTAGGACAGAACCAGTACATATGAATGAGAGAGGCCACACCCCTCTTGCATTTATCACAGAGCGGACTAATGTTAGGGTAGAATCGAGATAGTTTAGATTTAGACATATGGGCTCTATGAACAATCTTAAACTGTAAAAGGCAATGGCGAGCACAAAGAGAGGTTGAGTTAACCGATTTGAGAATCAAGTCCCAACTCTCATCAGATAAGGAGATATTTAAATCCTGCACCCCGCTAAAGCTAGGGGAGTCTCCATTCTTATTAACTCAAATATTCCTTTTGAACTCCATAATAAAATATCTGATATAAATGGCCGTTTTATTATTGTTTCTAGCAAACTATATAACACTAAAGTTGCACTAGCAAACCTGTATGCCCCCAACTTTGATGATGTTAATTTTTTTGAACGGTCTTTTTCCTCACTACCAGACTTAAACTCATACTCTCTTATATTGGGTGGTGACTTTAATTGTTGGTTAGATCCTAATTTGGATCGATCGTCCTCAGATACTAGATCACCTACTAAATCTGCCTTAGCTATCCAATCGTTTCTCTCTAATTATGGTATCTCTGATATATGGCATTTCCTCCATCCTACGGAGAGAGATTATTCTTTTTTCTCACATGTTCACCATACCTTCACTAGAATTGATTATTTCTTACTCAATAACCAATTTATTCCATTTGCCCACTCTTGTGACTATCAGAGTATACTGATCTCTGACCATGCCCCAATTACTCTCTCTCTGAATCTGCCTGGTCTCCCTCAGAGGAATAAACACTGGCGGTTTGATTCAACTTTACTATCGGATGATGATTTTTAAAAATTTATTAAGGATCAGTAACCTTTTATTTTAACACTAATACATCACCTGAAGTGCCATCCCAGATTGTCTGGGATGCCATGAAAGCATATCTGAGGGGGCAAATAATCTCTTACACAGCAAATCTCAACAGAAGATCCCGTGCAGATCGATTAGACCTCATTAACCAGATTAAAGAATTGGATCAAATATATGCCCAAACTAAGAACCCTGAATTATACAAGAAGCGTGTTGAACTCCAAACTAAATTTAACCTTCTGTCCACTCAACCTGTCGAACGCCAACTTCTCGAAAGCAAGAGTCGCTTTTACATTCATGGGAATAAGTCTGGTAAATTCCTAGCCAAGCAGCTGAGGCGTTCCAAAGCCAAACAACATATTACAAAGATCCGGAAGGAGAACAGAGACTTTACATCGGATCATTTAGAAATTAATGACGCATTTAAAAATTTTTATTCTCGGCTTTATTCCTCTGAATCTCTGAATGACAATATCTCTGTTGATCAATTTTTACAGAATCTGAATATCCCCTCACTTTCATCTGATTTCAAAGCCAAACTCAATGCGCCTATGTCACTAGAAGAAATATCTACTGCAATTTCTGCACTGTCCTCAGGGAAATCTCCTGGACCTGATGGGTTCCCTGTAGAATTTTATAATTCATTCTCTTCTCTTCTTTCTCCTCAGTTACTTTCAGTATTATCTGACTCATTTAATTACGGCAAATTGCCACCCTTATTCAGTGAGGTATCTATTATTCTTCTTTTAAAAAAGGGCAAAGACCCAACAGAGTGTTCCTCGTATAGGCCGATCTCTCTGCTCAATGTTGATGTAAAGATCTTAGCTAAAGTTTTGGCTCATAGGTTAGAAACCATCATTCCCTCCATTATCTCTGATGACCAAACAGGCTTTATTAAAAACCACCTCCCCTTTTTTAACATTCAGCGTTTATTTAATATCTTATACTCACCTCCAACTGGGATTCCTGAATGTGTTATTTCCCTCGATGCGGAGAAAGCATTTGATCGTATAGAGTGGAACTACCTTTTTGCAGTTTTAGAAAAATTTGACCTTGGCCAAAGTTTCATCTCTTGGATCCAATTGCTGTACCTGTGTCCTACTGCTTCTGTTTTAACTAATTTTCAGAAATCCCAAGTATTTAATCTCAAAGGTGGCACCCGCCAGGGATGCCCCTTAAGTCCCTTTCTCTTTGATTTGGCTATGGAACCTCTGGCGATAGCATTTCGAAACTGCCCTGAATTGACTGGGATTTGGAGAGGGGGTGTTGAGCATAAAGTTTCTCTCTATGCTGATGACTTATTACTCTGTCTCTCAAATCCATCTACATCCCTACCTCTAATGTTTTCACTTCTTGACCAGTTTAGCCAGATCTCTGGCTATAAACTTAATTTACATAAGAGTGAACTTCTCCCAATTAATAAAGAAGCACAAGAACTAACATTTCGTGATCTCCCTTTTAAAGTAGTCCATAATCAATTTACTTATCTTGGAATTACAGTCACAAGGAAGTTTAAAGATCTCTTTCATGAAAACTTTGCCATTCTTTCATATGCTATAAAACAGAGTGTGGTACAATGGTCACCTCTATCTATGTCTTTGGTAGGTCATATTAATGTTGTTAAAATGTATGTTCTCCCCAAATTTTTATACCTATTTCAATCTATCCCAATTTTTATTCCTAAATCTTTTTTTGATTCCTTAGACTCTATTATTTTGTCATATCTGTGGCAGAATAAGCGCTCTAGAATTAATAAAATCCATCTCCAAAAATCTAAAAAAGAGGGTGGCATGGCTTTACCTAACTTTCGTTTATAGTATTGGGCAGCTAATATACGTTGTGCTACCTTTTGGTCTTTCTTCCATGGCCAACCTGAGTGCCCTAACTGGGTGGCGATGGAGCTGAGCTCCACTAAAGAATTATCTATCTCTGCAATTCTTGGCTCTGCACTCCCTAGTAGTCTGCCCAGATCAACAGCTAATCCTCTTGTTAGACACACTTTGCGTATATGGGCTCAGATCAGGAAATGCTATGGTTTCCAGGGGTTTTCCGTTTGCAGCCCTGTTGCTCATAATCACCTTTTTTTACCTACTACATACGATTCAGCATTCCAGGTTTGGTATAGGAAGGGCATTAGACATTTTGAAGATCTTTTCATTGATAGTCACTTCACTTCTTTTCAGCAGCTCTCTGTTAAGTTCAATCTGCCCAATGCTCATCTTTTCAGATATCTCCAAATCCGACACTTTATTGCTCCTTTAATTCCTAACTTTCCTGAAATGCCTGCGAAAAATGCAATGGACCTATTTCTTTCCATGAATCCACTAGGTAAAGGCTTAATATCAATCATCCGAGATAAACTAGCAGCCTTACGACGGGCCCCCATGGATAAAATCAAAATGGCCTGGGAGCAGGATTTAAATATCTCCTTATCTGAGGAGAGCTGGGATTCAGTTCTCAAATCGGTTAACTCAACCTCTCTTTGTGCTCGCCACTGCCTTTTACAATTTAAGATTGTTCATAGAGCCCATATGTCTAAATCTAAACTATCTCGATTCTACCCTAGCGTTAGTCCGCTCTGTGATAAATGCAAGAGGGGCGTGGCCTCTCTCATCCATATGTACTGGTTCTGTCCTAGCTTGGAGAAATTCTGGAAAGATGTCTTCACTACGTTATCGTGTATTCTGAATCAGCCCCTAGAACCAAACCCCTTAATTGCTCTGTTCGGTTTTTGGGGCGAGACAGATTTATGTCTGGGTCTGACCAAATGCCGAATATTATCCTTTGCCTCTCTCCTGGCTAGACGCTTGATCCTCCTTAGATGGAGAGATGTTGCCCCACCCACTCATGCTCAATGGCTTAACGACATCACGGCCTGCTTGGACCTCGAAAAAATTCATTATTCAGTTCTCAATTCGGATCTAAAGTTCCATAAGGTCAGGGGACCATTTATCGAGTACTTTCATAACCTTCCTCTTGACTAGGGTTTTTTTTTTCTTTTCGGTCCCTTGCTTTTCTTTTCTGGTAGAAGGCATTATTATCCTCTGTTGCTGAGTGTATTCACAGTCTGGAAGTTTGGCTGCCCTGACTTATACTCTCTATATTGTGTTGCGGTTGGTCTGGAGTTGCTGTTGTTTTTTTCTTGTGTTGTGGGGCTTGGGGAGGACACTAAGCTTACTTGTCTTTAATTTAGGTGCTTTTTTTTGTTAAATTCTCTTCCTTTGTAGCATATTGTTATTGTATGCTTAATTTTGCACTGTTTTAATGTTCCTCATTGGGATTTGGGGTTTTTAATTTGTAAAATGTTTTGAAAAACTAATAAAAAAAATTTTTTTTAAATCCTGCTCCCATGCCATTTTAATTTTATCCACAGGGATACTGTTTATTTTTTAAGTTGTGTTGTATATGTACCTTATTATTTGTTGTACTGTGTTGTGCACCTTGGCCCGGAGGAACGTGTCACAAGGAAGCAGCACACGTCATCAAAGACCCCCACCATCCAGGTCATCCCCTCTTCTCACTACTACCATCAGCAGGAGGAATGGAGGCCTTAGATCCTCAGCACCAGGTTCAGGAACAGTTATTACCCTACAACTATCGGACTCCTGACCTAGTGTGGTTCATTCACCAATATTCTGATCTGATTCTACAGACTCACTTTAAAGGTCTATTTACAACTCTTGTTCTCAGTATTATCTTTTTATTTGCATGTTGATTGTTTGTAAGTCTTTGTCCATTTATGTACAGATTTTCATAAAATAACCATATAACAATCACAGCATGGAAACAGGCCATCTCAGCCCTCCTAGTCCGTGCCGAACTCTTAATCTCACCTAGTCCCACCTACCCGCACTCAGCCCATAACCCTCCACTCCTTTCCTGTCCATATACCTATCCAATTTTACCTTAAATGACACAACTGAACTGGCCTCTACTACTTCTACAGGAAGCTCATTCAACACAGCTATCACTCTCTGAGTAAAGAAATACCCCCTCGTGTTTCCCTCAAACTTTTGCCCCCTAACTCTCAAATCATGTCCTCTCGTTTGAATCTCCCCTACTCTCAATGGAAACAGCTATTCACATCAACTCTATCTATCCCTCTCAAAATTTTAAATACCTCGATCAAGTCCCCCCTCAACCTTCTACGCTCCAATGAATAGAGGCCTAACTTGTTCAACCTTTCTCTGTAACTTAAGTGCTGAAACCCAGGTAACATCCTAGTAAATCATCTCTGCACTCTCTCTAATTTATTGATATCTTTCCTATAATTCGGTGACCAGAACTGTACACAATTAAATGTTACAAAAAAATGTTATTGCATTTCTTTTTTCCCTGTAAATGTCTGAAAGAAAATGAATCTCAAGTTGGTATATGGTAACATATACTGTACAAACTTTGATAATAAATTTACTTTGAACTTTGAAGTACAGTAGAATACAGATTACAAAGAAGCTAATTGGATTACTGCAGTAAACAGGCAGAGAATCACAATGTCTGTGTACCCTATACCCACTGATTACAATGGGAGTAACAGATCAACTTTGTACTGCCTTTAAATGCAATTACATGAAGATGGACATGAATTTAAAGCTGTTAAAATGAAAGGGGCATTGCAGAGATTGAAAAATTAGACAGAAATCAATCAATAAGAACACCTGGCCAAATGCGAGTATATCTTCTTCCATTTTTCACCTAATTTGCCAAGACTTCTGGTAAAAGTCCGTAAATTTTAGAATTTGCTTTGTCCATGTTATGACATTTTCCATTCTATCTTTGGTTGGCTTTGCTTGTGGATTGATTGCCAACAGTTTTCTAGCCATAACGTGCCTCCTCTTTAAGAGATGCAGGTTAGTGCAAAGTGATTTCATTACCTGTACGGAACATTCATGTTAGCTTGTACAGAAGACTTTCTCATAAATACTATACCTGGCAACCGGCCAGAAGAATGTGATCATCTACAGAAAGCAGTCCAGTGCATCAGTTCACAAATACCCTATGAATGCCATGTGATGAATACTGTCTGAAATATCAGTGTTTATAATGATCATGATTTTATAGAAACGCATACAGCTTTTGTGGTTAGTATTACACTTCCACATAATATGCATGTTTGTCTTTAAATCTTGTGCTTTGTGATAAGAATGTATGAGGTGACCAACTGTTGCAGTCCAATAAAACTCACTCAGGACTAATTTAGCTTTAGAAGCCTTATTAGACTCACACTAATTAAAAATCTTGTGCAGACTTCCCTCAAGCTATACTCCTAACTTTGTAGGATAGGCAATATCATCAAAGAGTACCTTTTTGAATTTAATGTTTGCTTCTTGTTAAGCTGTCTCAGTTGAGTCTAATATTTTAAAGTTGAAGTTTATGCAGTTGATTGTCATTGGTATTTCCTTTGCCAGCGGAGAGCATCTTTATTGCTTTCTGAATTGTTTCCAAGGCCTAAGTGCTGATTTAAGTCATGATAACTTGTGAGTTATGAGGTCCTCCTCCAGTTTCAGTCTGACCAGGAAACTGTACAAAGTTATCATAACCTCTGCAAATGTCATTGTTATTTCTTTTGGCACAGACACAATTAGACATTGTGGTTGAGCAGGGAATGCAATCTCTACATAGTTCAATATCTTTGGCAAGGGGGAAAACAGAAGGTTTTACAGTATAAATGTAAATGGGCCAGTGCGTGGATGGTCAGAGATAGATGGAATGTAGTGACATTTCATAATATCCTTAGATTAGATTTTAAACATCTAACCCCCAAGGATTACAGAAGTTATGCCACAATGTCTAAAGTAGGCATGAACTTTAACAAAAATTTGCAGGGGGTTGGGAACCGGAGTGTTGGGGCTAAGGATGGAGCAGTTGGTATGTATGCAAGTCAATGCAGCTTGTAGTGAGACTATGAGGAAGGACAGGCAGATGATAGGGCAAAATTGTAGTCAGTGGGACAAGTTGAAGTGTAACATGGGGGCAAATATAAAAAAGGGTGATGAATCCAGGACTGAAGGTGTTAAATTTGAATGCATGCAGTGTATGGAATAAGGTAGATGGAATTGTAGAGCAGTTAGAGATTGGCAGGTATGACGTTGTGGGCATCATAGAGTCGTGGCTGAAAGAAGATGATAGTTGGGAGCTTAACATCCAAGGATACACCTTGTATTGAAAGGACAGACAGGTAAGGCAGAGGTAGCTCTGTTGATAAAAAATGAAATCAAGTCCTTAGAAAGGGGTGACATAGGATTGGAAGATGTAGAATCCTTGTGGATAGAGTTAAGAAACTGCAAGAGTAAAAAGACCTTAATGGGAGTTATTTGCAGGCCCCTGAACAGCACCCAGAATATGGGATTTATATTTCAATGGGAAACGTAAAGTGATGTAATAGGGGCAATGTTACAATAGTCATAGTGGATTTCAATATGCAGGTAAATTGGGAAAATTGGGTTGGTGCTGGATCCCAAGAGAGGGAATTTGTAGAATGCCTATGAGGTGGCTTTTTAGAGCAGCTTGTGGTAGAGCCCACTAAGGGAAAGTCAACTCTGGATACAGAGTTGGGTAATGAACCAAGTTTGGCAGTGATGCTTCAGTCCCTCAACGGCTATTATGCACACTTTGAAAGGGAGAATAAAACTACAATTATGAGGATACCTGCAGCATCCAGTGACCCTGTGATCTCTGTCTCAGAGAACAACATCAGAATGTCTTTCAAGAGAGTAAACTCTCATAAGGTGACAGGCCCCAATGACTTATCTGGTAGGCTTCTGAAAACCTATGCCAATCAAATGGTGAGTGTGTTCAAACATATTTTCACTCTCTCTGCTACCGCCAGAAGTTCCCACTTGCTTCAAAAGGGCAATGATCATACCAATGCCCAAAAAGAATAGGGGGAGCTTCCTTAATGACTATCACTACACCTACAGTGGTGTAGTACTATCAGAGGTTGGTTATGGCTACTGTCAACTCCAGCCTAAGCAATGACCTGGACCCTCTGCAATTTGCCTATTGTGACAATAGATCTATAGTGGATGAGATTATCTGGACAATACTAATACTCACATTAAGCTGCTGTATATTGACTACAGCTCAGCATTTAACACAATCACTCCCACAGTTCTGATCACAAAAAACCAAAGCCTGGGTCTCTGTACCTCCCTCTGCAACTGGATCCTCGACTTCCTCCCAGAAGACCACAGTCTGTGTGGATTGGAAATGAGTCTCCACCTTGCTGATAATCAACACTGGTGCACCTCAAGGATGTGTGCATAGCCCACTGCTCTACTGTCTCTACACCCCTGACTATGTGGCTAGGCATAGCTCAGATGCCATCCATAAGTTTTCTGATGACACACTGTTGATGGCAAAAATTCAGATGATGACAGAAAGGCACATCGGAGCGAGATAGATCAGCTGGTTGAGTGGTGTCACAGCAACAACCTTGCACTCATCATCAGTAAGACCAAAGAATTGTTTGTGGACTTCAGAAAAGATAAGATGAGAGAACACACACCAATCCTCATTGAGGGATCAGCAGTAGAAAAGGTGAGCAATTTCAAGCTCCTGGGTGTCAACAGCTCTGAGGACTTATCCAGGGCCCAACATATTGATGCAGTTACAAAGAAGGCACAGCAGCTGCAATATTTCATTAGGAGTTTGAAGAGATCAAAAAGACACATATATTTCTGCAGATGTACTCTGGGGAGCATTCTAACTGGCTGCATCAGCATTCGATTTGGGCAAGGGGCATTGCATAGGATCGAAATAAGCTGCAGCAAGTTGTGAACTCTGTCAACATCATGGGCACTACCCTCCATAGTATCTAGGATATCTTCAAGGAGCAATGCCTCAAAAAAGCGGCATCCATTATTAAGGATTCATATCATCCAGGTCATATCCTCTTCTCACTGCTACCATCAGGAGGACGTACAGTAGCCTGACAGCACACACTCAGTGGTTCAGGAATAGCTTCTTCCTCTCTGCCATCAGATTTCTGAATGGAGATTGAACTCATAAACACTACATCACTACCTTTTTTTTTCTCTTTTTGTACTATTTATTTAATTTAACTCTTTTAATATATTCACATACATATTTCTTACTGTAATTTACAGTTTGATTGTAATGTATTGCAATGTCCTGCTGCCACATACAACAAATTTCACAATGTACATTAGTGATATTAAACCTGATATTGTTTCTAATTCTGAAGCTTAAGGTAAAGGAATCATTAAGAGGCTGTGATGATAATATGATAGAATTCACCCTGCAGGTTGAAAGGGAGAAGATAAAGTCACATCTATCAGTATAACAGTGGATTAAAGGGAATTACAAAGGCTTGATGGAAGAAATAGCCAAAGTTGTTTGGAAGAGGACACTATCAGGGAATGATGGTGAAGCAGAAATGGCTGGAATTTCTGCTAGCAATTTGGAACAAGAAGGATATATACATCCCAAAGATTAAGAAGGATTCTAAAGGGAGAATCAAGCAACTGTGGCTGACAAGGGAAGTCAAAGGCAGCATTAAAGAAAAAAGTGAGGTCATATCATGTAGCAAAAATTAAAGGGAAGTTAGAGGATTGGGAGGCTTGCAAAACCAATAGAAGGCAACTGCAAAAACCACAAGGAGATTTTTAAAAAATCCTTCTGTAGCCTCTGCTTCCTCAACACTACCTGCCCCTTCACCTATCTTTGTATCAACTGCAAACTTGGATATATTGGGAGAAAGGGCAAATAAGTAGCAAATGGAATATAATGACAAGAAGTGTATGGTCATGTACTTTGGTAGAAGGAATAAGGAGTAGACTACTTTTTAAATGGGGAGAAAATTAAAAAATCAGATGTACAAAGAGACTTGGGGGTCCTTGTGCAGGATTCCCTAAAGGTTAATATGAATTCTATCATATTATCATCACAGCCTCTTAATGATTCCTTTACCTTAAGCTCCACAATTAGAGTTAGAATCAGGTTTAATATGAATATATTGCAGGCTGCATTGGTGGTGAGGAAGGTGAATGCAATGCTAGCATTCATTTCAAGATAACTAGAATATAAGTGCAGGTATGTGATGGCTTTATAAGGCATTGGTCAGACCAATTGTGAGTATTGTGAGCAGTTTTGGGCCCCTTATCTAAGAAAAGCTGGAGAAGGTTGAGAGGAAGTTCACAAGCATGATTCTGGGAATGAAAGAGGTAACACATGAGAACTGTTTGATGGCTCTGTACCCATACATGTTGGAGTTCAGAATAATGAGGGGGGATTTCACTGAAACCTATTGAATATTTAAAGGCTGAGACAGAGTGGATGTGTGTATTTCTTAAAGTGGGTGAGTCTGGGATCAGAGGGCACAGACTTGGAATAGAGAGATGTCCATTTAGAACAGAGAAGAGAAGGAACTTCTTTTGCCTAGGGTTTTTGATTCTGTGAAATTCATTGTAATGGAAGGCCATGGAGGCCAAGTCATTAAGTATATTTAAAGCAGAGGTTGATAGGTTCTTGGTTAATCAGGGCATCAAAAGTTACAGGATGAAGGCAGGAGAATGGGGTTGAGAAAGACAATAAATTAGCAATGATAGAATGGCAGAGCAGACTTGATGGGCTGAGTGGCCTAATTCTGCTCCTATGTCTTATGGTGTTATGGTCTAATTGGAAGGGAGAATATGTTGCAGCACATTCTGAACATAAAATATGTGGAGAATATTGTTTGAAAAGCAAAATGAAATCCTGCAAATGCTATAGATGATAGTTAAAGTAGAAAGTGCTTGAAGTATTCAACAGGTTATGGAACAATAGTGAAAATGCTTCTCTATGGATGTTGGCTGACCTGCTAAAGATTTAGAACACTTTCTCAGCTGAGTAACCTTGCAGTGTGATAAATTTCCATGCCAAACAACTGCAATAAACTGATATAGCTTGGCATAGAGTTGACATTTGTGGATGTCTGAAAGAGGCATTTGAATCTTAAACAAACAAATTAGAGATTATGGTTTGCTGAAAGATCCCATCCAGAAATTAAGAGGTGTCCTTGCCTTCATCTGCTGTAGCCTGAGCAGTGGAACTCCATCAAACATCTCTGTCCCTTTTCATTTCTTTCCTTCTTCAGACATTCTAAAACCTGCCTCTTTAACAATACTTTCAGCCCATTGTCATTTTGCGTTGGTGCTCAAGTGCAGTTGACAAGCACTGGGAGCATTTTGCTGTGCTGAAAGCGATGTACAAATGCAAGTTGAATGTTTCTGTTGTTTCATTCACAGGAGCCAACAGAAACAGGGATAGTTCCTGAATCTAGAGCTGATCTAATTGCTGTCTGCCCACCTCTATTGTCATAACATTCATAATCATCAAAGTTGACTGAGATCAAACCTCATAAACGAAATTATCTCTTAAGGGTTAAATAATCCATACTTAAGTGCAGTCAGTGACCCTACTGCCCTGAATGCTCTTTTGTCTGATTTAACTGACCTTGCCCACTATTTATCTAGCCTTTACAAAAGAAAGAACAACTCTGTCTCTCCAGCACTAAGACCACCCTTAAGTTCCATTTTTTTTTCATTTAATTTCTAGATACATTCTCTGGCTGCTTTTCCATGTGAATTTCCAGAAACATTTGTAGTTACCTATCAAATGACTGTAATAGTACAAGTTATTTTTAATGCAAGTAATGTCATTATCAAGTGGACCAAGGGTACTATTTCTCCATGAAAAAATAATTTTTGAAGTACCAAGTGAAAACTGAGAAGTTAGAATTATGAGGAAGCTGAAACACTCACCTTAATTTTAATCCTATTATAGGTGATACGCAGTAGCCACCCTCGGACAAACTTCTGAATATAGGTAGCTGCCAATTTTTGTCGATAAGGACTTGGGCCTTTCCTTTTGGGGTAAGAAGCATCTAGAAGTTCATCATGTGGTCTGGAATTTTCCAGTCTTCGAGTGCGCATGATATTGAAATTTTTTAGGCTGCATAAGATTAAATTCAAGGTTAACATCCGGATAATCTCATGTTGAGACAAGTTGATACATTAAGGTGGCCATGACCTAGATTTTAGTCTAATAGTTACTTTCTGATTTTATGTATTGCCCATAATGGTTATAGTTTAGTAAAGAACGATCCTTGGTAGAAGGTTAGTGCCGTTGACTTGTTTTTAAAAGGAAAAGTCAGACAGTGTAAAGAAATTATGTAATGTATTTAATGTCATGATTTTAATGAATCTATCTTTGTGCCAAACAAAGCTTCACTCCTATTCTTGGCTGGACGAGAAGCTCTATTCTTTTTATTATTGGTACCATGTGATATTGGTTCTCACAGAGGAGACATTTTGCAGCCAGCTGCGAGAGGAATATAAATGAGCTCAAAACTAGTGAACTCTGTGGCTCAGAAAACTCACTAAAATGCTAAACATTCTACTGAGACTAAAAAAAAATTATCTGTGAAGGCATTACTACTTGTTAGTCACTTCCATGACAAATATCCACTCTCTCTGTAACATCACCTGGATAAACAGTACTGGAATAACAAACTGAGCTAACTAGATTTACATTTTGAAGAATGAAGATAAAAGAAAGAGATTGATACATATATCCATAGTGAAAAGTGAGGTGTATCTGCCCCAGAAGTGTGAGGTCCAGACCAGAGTTGCTCATCTGGGGTTACATGGAACCCTAGGGTTCCTTGAGAGGTTGCTTGGGGTTTCTCAAGAGATCGTGATTAAAAAAAATAAACATTGTTTTTTTAAACTTCACACGATGCACAATGCCAGAGCTCACAATGATGGGCAATGACCGAGCAGCCCTGTCAGCAATTTCATTAGCGGTCCCTCAGCCCAGTATGGCAGTGCATAGTAGGACCATGTGCTTTTGGTTTAGTCCATTCTCAGTTTTTGACGTGAGATAGGGGAGGCCGTTGATAATTGATGAGTGCTGTACTGCATGGAGGGGAGGATGGTAGGCTGATGAGGAGTATGAAGTGTGTTTTCCAAGCATTGAATGTAATCGCCCAGCATAGGCTGTAACATCAGCCTCTACCTCCCATTGGAAAGCAATGAACATTTTACTGCCTTTTTCAAATTCTTACATGTGTGAGCAAGTTTTTTCTTGTTTAACAAGCATCAAGAGCAAGGACAGAAATCATCTCATTTCAGTTGAAGGTGAAATCTATGTGTGCTTATCTCAAATTTGACCCAGAATTGAATATTTGTGCAGCAAAAACACAAGCACAGGTTTCACACGACAGGCTTTTATTTCAGCCTAATCATGTCACTTAGTAAGAAAATGCTTTTTTTTTAAGTCTTGTATAAAATTGTGTCTTAAGCTATATTTTTATTTAATTGCTTTGGCTTATGGATTTTAGTAACCATACTATTCAACATTGACAATCAATTTTCATGTTGTAAATAGCATTAATGAAAGGGAGAGAAAGAGATTAATATCAAGAAAGGTAAGCTACCTGTTTTTTTCAAGAAAGATTGGCTAAAAAGTCATTCTCTACTCAAAAGAGCATTGACAATTAGTTTTGAATTATTATATCTACATCTTACTGATCACACTAGCACACCATGATCTGTAGATATAATAATTGTTACACGACGGTTCCCTGCGACCTGAAATTTATTTTAAGGGTTCCTCCAGGGCAAAAAGGTTAACTTTCATATGAGCAGGAACTGAGGTATTTAACTTTTTCCACAGATCGTACAAAATTATCAGTTTTGAACTAACCAAATCAGTTAATTTGCAAAAGAAACCTCAACAATATTTTTTCTAAATTCCAAAATGCCATCCAGAATTTCCAGGTTTCTATTGATAGTGTGTTGCTTCAGTTAATAGATTTGAAGATTCAACAGCTTGGGAGCCTCAAAAATAACTGGAATTATTTATTAAAAATCCTTTCAAACCTATTTCCAAACTAATTTGTTCAGGTCCCTTTTAAAGGATGCTTGCTTTTGATAGACAGTCATAGAGTCATAGTGCTTTGCAGTACAGAAACAGACCCTTTGGTCTATCTAGTCATTGCCAATCTATTACCCAGGCTAGTCTCATAGACCTTCATACCCCTTCCTTCTATGTACTTATCCAAATTTCATTAAATGTTGAAATCGAATCCATATCTACCATTTCTGCTGGCAGCTCGTTCCACACCTGCACCACACTCTAAGCGAAGAAGCTCTCCCTTAGGTTTCCCTTAAACATTTCACATTTCATATGACCTCAATGGCAAAAGTCTGCTTGCAATTCCCCTATCTATAACCCTCAAAATTTTGTATACCTCTATCAAATCCCCTTTTATTCTCCTAAGCTTCAGTGAATAAAGTCTTAACCTATTCAATTTTTCTCTATAACTCAGGTCCTCAAGTCCTGGCAATATTTTTGTAAATTTCCTCTGTACACTTTCAATCTTATTGACAAAACTGCAGACAATACTCCAAATTTGGCCTTGCCAACATCTTATACAAATCCAACCATAACGTCCCAACTTCTATACTCAATACTTTGATTTATGAAGACCAATTTGCCAAAATCCTCTCCTTACAATCCTATCTAACTGTGTTGCCACTTTCGAAGAATTATGGATCTGGATTCCCAGATCCCTTTCTGCTACAGACTCTTCAGTGCCCTACCACTCTCTGTATAAGTCATACCCTGGTTTTACCTCCCAACATGCAAAACCTCACACTTGCCTGGATTAAATTCTATCTGCTATTCTCCAGTCCATATATCCAGCTGCCCCAGATGCCGCTGCAAGCTCTGATAGCCTTCCTCACTGTCCACAATGCCCCCAATCTTGGGGTCATCTGCAAAATTGCTGATCCAGTTAACCACATTATAATCAAAATCATTAATATACATGACAAGCAATAACCCAGCACTGATCCCTGTGGCACACCATGAGTCATAGGTCTCCAGTCAGAGGGGCAACTATTTACTATCACTCTCTGGCTTCTTCTACTATGCCAATGTTGAATTGAATTTACTACTTCATCTTGAATGCCATACAACAGGACACTTGGATCAGCTTCCCATGTGGGACTTTGTCAATGCCTTGCTAAAGTCCACACAGACAATATCCACTGCCTTTCCTTCATCAACAACAGGATGTTGGAGATCTTTTTACCAGTCTGTCGTAGCAAACTGTTGAAACATTCCTGGTAATCTCCTTGAGAAACTTGTTAAGATTGCTTAGTCACAACTTACCATGCACAGAGCCATGTTGACTATCCGTAACCGGACTTTGTCTATCCAAATAGTTATATATTCTGTCACTTAAGATACCTTCTAAAAATTTACCCACTAGTGATGTCAGGCCCACTGGCCTATGATTTTGCGGGTTATTATTAGAACCTTTCTTGAACAATTAGTTATCCTTTAGTCCTCTGACAGTTAATCCATGGCTGAAAATGCTTTAAATGCCTCTGCCAGGGCCACCACAAATTCTGCACAGGCCTTCCTTAAGGTTTGAGGTAACACCTTGTCAGGCTGTGGATATTTATCCACCCAAATTTTTCTCAAGATAGCAAGCCACTCCTCTTCCATAATCCAGATATGGTCCACATCCTCTCTACTGTTTTGCCTCAGCTCTATAGACTCTGTGTCCATCTCCCGGGTAAATGCAGATGCAAAAAAAAAACACATTTAAGATTTCCCCCCTCTCTTTGAGCTCCATAATAGATGACCACACTGATCTTCAAGTGGACCAAATTTTTCCCTTGCTATCCTTTTGCTCTTAATATATTTGTAGAAGCCTTTGGGATTCTCCTTCATGTTGTGTGCCTGAGAAACTTTTTACTCTTTCAGCTTTCGTGATTACCCTCTTACGTGCTCTCTTCCACTTCTCATACTCATTAAGCAGCTCATTTGTTTCTTGCAGTCTATCCAGGCACCTCCTTCTTCTTCTTAAATAGGGTCTCAAAATCCCTCAAATAGGTGCCTATTCCCTTCATAGACAGAAAACACATCTACAATTTCTAAAACTGGATAAACCTCCACTTTAAATATACCCGATGACTTGGCCTCCACAGCTGTCTGTGACAATGAATTCCACAGATTTATCACCCTCTACATAAAGAAATTCTTCCTCATCTCTGTTCTAAAAGGATGCCATTCTGTTATGAGACTGTGCCCTCTGGTCCTAGACTCCCCCACTATTGGAAACATCCTATTTCATCCACACTAGGCCTTTCAATATTCAATAGATTTTAAAGGCCATTCTTCTAAACTTCAGTGAGTACAGGCCCAAAGCCATCAAACACTTCTCATATATTAACAATTTCATTCTCAGGATCGCTCTCACGGCCCCTCTTGACACACTCCAACATTCACAATTCTATATTAGATAAGGGGTCCTAACTGCTCACAATACTCCAAAAATCAGTCTGAACAATGCCTCACAGAGCCTCAGCATTGCATCCTTGCTTTTATATTCTAATATTCATATTCTTTCTTTATATTCACATTCCAAATGAATGCTGACATTGCATCTGCCTTCATTGGCACTGACTCAACCAGCATGTTAACCTTTTAGGGAATCCTACAGGAGGACTCCCAAATCCCTTTGCATCTCTGATTTCCAAATTTTCAAAGAGTTACAACAGATTTGTCAGACAAAATTTCCCCTCAAGAAAGCCATGCTGACTTTAGCCTATTTTATCATGTGTCCAAGTACTCTAAAATCTTAGCCTTGATAATGGTCTCTAACTTCTTCCAACCACTGAAGTCAGGCTAACTGGCCTATGAATTCCTGTTTTTTTTGGCCTCCATTGCTCCTTAAAAGATGGAGTGATATTTGAAAGTTTCCCGTTCTAGTGATTCTTGAAAGATCATTGCCTCCTTCTGAATTCCAGCGTGTAGTCCACCTGGTCCAGGTGCCTTACTTTCTAAGGAAGCTGAGATCCTTCAAAGTTGGATGTTGGAGATCTTTTACCAGTCCATTGTAGTGAGTGTAATCTTCATTGCGGCTTTACGTTGGGGGAGTAGCGTGGATGCTGCTGATGAGTCCAAATTAGTGGTGGAGAGGAGGTCTCCATCATGGCACATCCTCTCCATGACCTACTGAAAAAGCAGCAGAGCACCCTTTCGAACAGACTCATTCACCTCCACTGTTACAGGATTGTTACAGAAAATCTTTCCAACCAAATGCAATAAACATATAGAATAGTTCATCTCTATGCGACCAGGAGAAAACACATCATTGTACAATCGCCTCTGTTTTATTATTTCGTACTTTATTATTGCACAGTATTGCACATTGGTACATTATCATTGTCTATATTTATATTCTGTACTTTATTGTTAGTTAATATTATTATTATTGCTAAGTGCCTTTTTAAAAATGTTGTTGCTGTAACAAAATAATTTCCTGCTAGGGATCAATGATTATTATTATTATTATTATTATTATTATTATTGTTATAAACTACCATCAGACCTTTCAGCTCCCCAAGCACCTTCTCCTTAACATTTGCAGCTACACTCACTTCTGCTCCTTGACACACACCAATTTCTGGCATACTATTGTTGTCTTCCACAGGGAAGACTTATGCAAAATACTTATTGAGATCATTTGACATTTCTTTGTCCTCCATTAATATCTCTGTAGTGTCATTTTCCAGTGGTCCGATATCCACCCTTGTCTCTCTTTTACTCTTCATATATCTGAAAGTACTTTCTGTATCCCCCGTTTACAATATATTATTGTTTTGCTTTCCTTTATACTTCATCTTTTCACTTTCTTGGGTTTATCTCAGAATCAGAATCTGTCTTATTATCATTGACATATGCCATGAAGGTTGTTATTTTGTTGCAGCAGCACAGCGCAAGACATAGAACATGCTGCCTGACCTGCTGAGTTCCTCCAACATTGTGTGTGTGTGTGTGTGTGTGTGTGTGTGTGTGTGTGTGTGTGTGTGTGTGTGTGTGTGTGTGTGTGTGTGTGTGTGTGTGTGTGTGTGTGTGTGTGTGTGTGTGTGTGTGTGTGTGTGTGTGTGTGTGTGTTGCATTGTTATAAGGTACCAAAACAAGGGGGAAAACAAGCAGTGTAAAAAAGGAATAGTAAGGTAGTATTCATGGGTTCGTGAACTATTTAGAAAGCTGATGGTAGAGAGGAAGAACGTGTTCCTAAAACATTGAGTGTGCTTCTTCATGCTTCTGTTCCTCCCCCCTCATGGTAGTAATGAGAAAAGGGCATGAATCAGATGGTGAGTATCTTTAACAGTGATGTTGCCTTCTTGAGGCTCCGCCATTTGAAGATGTCCTCAGTGGTGGAGAGGTTTGTGGCCATGTTGAAGCTTGCTGAGTCTACAGCCATCTGCAGCCGCTTTTGACCCTGGATGTTGGAGCCTCTGTAGCAAGTGGTGATGCAACCAGTCAGATTGCTCTCCACAGTACATCTGTAGAAATGTTCTTTCGTGACATATAAAATTTCCTCAAACTCCTAATCAAATATAGCCGCTGGCATGCCTTCTTCACGACTGCATCAATATGTTGGGTCTGAGATCTTGATGTCCACCCTGTCCGCTGCTAACTTCACAATAAGAACTGGTCCATGTTCCCACAATTTCCTCTCCCTGAAGTCCCCATCAAATCCTTGATCTTACTGCCACTGAGTGCAAGGTTGTTGTTGCAGCACCACTCAACCATCCAATGTATCTCGCTCTTGTAGGCCTCCTTGTCACCATCTGAGATTTTGCCAATAATAGTGGTGTCATAGATTAATTTATAGATGGCATTTGAGTTGAGCTTAGCTACACAGTCATGAATGTGGAAAGAGTAATGCTGTGGGCTAAGTACACATCCTTAAGCTGCACTAGGGTTGATTGTTAATGAGGAGGAGATGATATTAGCAATCCACCCTGACTGTGGTCTCTAGATGAGGAAGTCAAGGATCCAGTTGCAGAGGGAGGTACAATGGCGCAGGTTTTGAAATTTGTTGATTAGTACTAAGGGGATAATGGCATTGAATGCCGAGCTGTAATCAATAAACTGCAGCCATAGGTTTTGCTGTTGTTCAGATGGTCCAAAGTTGAGTGGAGAGCCAATAAGATTTTGTCTGTTGTAGACCTGTTGTGGTTTTAGGCAATTTGCAGCAGATGTAGGTCCTCGTTCACATGAATTAATTCTAGCTTTGACTGACCTCTCAAAGTAGATGTGAGTGCTGCCAGGCAAAAGTCATTTCAGCAGCTTACGCTGCTCTTCTTAAACACCAGTATGACTGGTGCTCTTTTGAAGCTGGTGGGAATCTTCAACTGCAGCAATAAGAGGTTAACGATGTCCTTGGGCACACCAGCCAGCTGGTTGGCACATGTGTTCAGTACCCAGCCAAGTGCATCATTGGGCCTGACACCTTGGGAGGGTTCACCCTATTGAAGGATTATCTGATGTTAGCCCCAAAACAGCAATTCGCCAGATGCCAGATGGTCACCAGATGCTCTGTGGATTCACACAGGTGTAATTTTATTCTCCGTTTCAAAGCATTCATTGCGAAGCATCACAGCCATTTATGCTGCTAGATTGCAGTAGCCATGCAAACCCTACCAAGGCTGTCTTGCATTCGATTATATCTCCTATTCACACAGAATTGCTTTTTTGTTTTTACAATGGTCTTCCATTAATCATACATGGACTTATTGTGGGGTTCCAAGTCACTGGTCATGAACGCCACAGATCTAGCCATCAGCAAAATGCAAATATCTTAATTTATCTATGGCTTCTGGTTTTTGTATATCCAGTAAGCTCTTGAAGGCACAGTGATCCACACAGGTGTTAATGAAGTCAGTGATGACTGTGGCATATTCAAATTGATCTAAAGATGAATCCCTGGATATGGTCCTATCCACCGAATCAAAGCAGTCCTGCAAGCCTTCTTCTGCATCCCTTGACCGTACCTTCACCATTTTCAGTCTCTGCCTATGTGTCACCTATACTACATTATTTCAGCCTAATTTGTCTACGTGAGTGTTATCATGAGATGAGAAGGTTGTTGATGAAGTATCAACATTTAAAAAAAGAAAGTGATAAATGGCATAACTATAGGTTAATCCTGCCTCATAGTGGTGGAAGGGAAACAACTGATAGCATTCTGAGGAATAGCAGAATCAACATTTAGAGTAGTGGTTCCCAACCTGGAGTCCACGGGCCCCTTGGTTAATGCTGGGGGTCCATGGCATAAAATGATTGGGAACCCCTGATTTAGAGGGATAGAGATTAATGAAGGATCATTAGTATAGATTGAGAAGAGCCTGTCTGATGAAGTCTGAAACATTGAATAAGTTTTCTTTTACCAGTTACCACCTGACCTGCTGAGTATTATCAGCATTTTCTGTTTATATTCCTGTCTAACTTGACAGAATCTCATTTTGTTTATAAATGCATTTCTCCTCTTGCAGATCGACAGATTTAACAACATTACAGCACAGTAGTGAGAAGTGCTTTTTCATAAATACATCAACAAACATATCAGAAATACAAGGCATTGAATTAGGAAACAGTGCTGCATAAAAAGGCTGTCAATTTGCTATTGCAAGCTTGGGATTATTGTCTTGAACTAACCTTCACAACACTAATCGCTACATCAGCAGTGCATAATCATAACCACTTTAACCAGTTTGCACTACAATGAATATTTTTCTGTTCTAATTGTGGATACAAAACACTGCAGATGACAGGATCTGGAACATTAAAAGAATTGCTAGAGGAATTCAGGAAAGGAATAATTGATTTTTTGTGTTGAAATGCAGTGTTGATCCTTCCTTTCCCTCCACAGGTGCTGCCTGACCTACTGAATTCCTCCTATCTTTTTTCTTGCTAATGAAGAAATGTAATTAGGTAATTAAAGAACAATCATATTAATTTCTGGTAAGATGATAGTGTGCTCAGATGCAGTGGGCACTTCAGGCCCAATTAAATGTGCATGTATGTGCCCTGTACACCTTTTTTACGATCACAAGTCACTGCCGGATTCTAACAATATCAAGTACTGCAGGATTTTCTACTGCTATCCTGTGTTCACTCAGTGGTGCCCTCCAGTGTTCTTTCAGTGCAAAGACAATGTGGGCCAGTTCAACTTAACCATCACCCTGCATTCAGAAACAGAATCAGAATCAGGTTTATTATCACTGGCATGTGTCGTGAAACTTGTCAACTTAGCAGCAGTAGTTCAATGCAATACGTAATATAGAAGAAGGAAAAATAATAATAAATAAATAAACCAATTACAGTATGCAGTCATGTCATTTAGAGACTTGGGCTATAATTTTTTTCTTTGTGACTGTATGTGTTTCTGAAATTGTAACAATATATCTTACTTGTGCTATGTGCTTTTGCAACTGGCCCTGGAAGAACACAGTTTTGTTTGGCTATATTCATGTAAGTTTGAGTGATAATTAAACTTGAACTTAATGCATCACTTTATCTATAAGGTAAGCTCCTTAGAGTAAAATTTTTGCAAGCTACTCCAATTATCTGCTATAACTAGGTCAAAATATTCAAAAACAATTTCAGAGTAATATGAATATAACTTCTGTCAAGCTTCTCTGAATCTTTCATTAAAGTAAGCCTCAGTAGAAAGTATATCATATTAACGTAACAGATGATCTATCCTAGGCCCAGCAATAAATGCAATCACATGGAACACCTGCCATTGCCTTTACTTTCCTAGATGTTAAGGAGATTTGGCATGTCACCAAACACTGGAACAAACTTCTACAATTATGCTGTTGAAAATAACCCAATTGCTTGCATCAAGGTCTGCTATAGCAATTCAAACACAGATACACAGAGTAGTGGACTAATACATCACTGGCACATACTTGTCCAACATCCGTTGTATCTAAATGAGGCCCTGCCTCAAGAAGACAATATTTATCATCAAAGACCCCCAGCATCCAGCCAAGCCAACTTTTTTCAGCTACCATCAGGTGGGACGTACAGAAGACTGAAGACGCTCATCGCCGATTTCAAGAATAGTTGTTTCCCTTCAACCGTTCGTTTCTGAACTAACCTGCACAACACTAATTACTATCTCAGTGGAGTAACACCATGACTCCTTTGACCAGTTTCCACCACAGTGAGGTTTTTGTTCTAACTGTGTTCCTTCTTGTACAATTTTATATAGTTTATGTTTCAGTTATGTTTTTATGTATCAGATGCAATGTGCTTGAGATTCTGCAAATTATTGCACCTGTGCATACGACAGTAAATTTGACTTCAACTTCAAAAATAGTAACAGGAGTCAGCCACATGACCCCTCTGTCAATATGATCATACTGATCTGCCCCAAGTCTTTTCTTCTGTGTTGGTATCATTCTAATCTTTCAAAAATCTAACAACCTCCTCTTTAAATACCTCCTTTGTTCAAGCCTCTGGGTTAGAGGATTCTAGATATGTTTCAATGAGATTATTCACATCAACTCCAAAGAATACCAGTCAAACATTTTTAGGTGTCCATGTTAGGTGTCTCATCTCAGAAATAGGTCTAATGAGCCTCAGAAGGGTGGCCTCCAATATAATATATCTCTCTTCATCTAACAGAACCGAAACGGTACATAGTAGTTCTATGTGTCCTCACAAATATCCCTACAACTAAGTAAACATATTCCTGAAAATTGCATCTCAAGGATTCAGATGCCTCAGATCTCCCTCTGTACTCCTGACCCTACAATCGAGACATTCCCTGCCCTGAGGGACACTACCTCTGAGCCAAAATTGCAGACCTAACTAGTTGGTTTCTATTTTCCAAGTTGTCTGCGCCCATCACCAATACTTTAGAACTCATAAATTACATACTTCAGGTTACAGAAATTGTAAAAGCACGGTGGTGCTGACAGTCCTCAGAATCTGGAAAAGCATTTTGAACGAGTGAGGTGCATGCTTGTGTGAGTGCCCAATGTGTGTGAAGTTATAAGTACATGATGGACAAAACATACTGTGCTGCAGCAGAGACCTTTACTCCTCTTATTATGTAACCTTGATTTGGTGTTGGAAAAATGAGAGAGGATTGGGTTCTGTTTCCGGCTGGGAGTAAGCAAGGCTGCTGGGAATGAAGTTGAGGTTGCAGTGGTTGGGAGAAAGAACAATGAGGCTGTGTGGGTGGTGGGAACAGCTGATAATACTATAAAGCCCGAAGGAAAGTTGTTGCAAAGGTAAGTTACTTTTACATAAGGTGAACTTAAACAAAGGTAATTCCCAGCTCTAGAGTCCAAATTGGTGAACAAAAATCATAAAAGTGTTTTATGTGGACATCACATGCTCATACTGGCAGCTTCCATATTGTATTAGATTTTGTCCTCTAAGTCAGTGTTTGGCTTCCCTAAGAAATTCAGTCACCACACGCATGATAGAATTCTTAAGCCAATTTTTTTAAATGCCTTAAAAGTTCACTTTATGGCTTTGACACCCAGCAATGATATGAAAATTAATTTATAATTCCTGGAGAGACGAGGATAATCCCAGGCAGTTGACAACTCAATGTATATTAATTGAAAAAATTCACAAAATCATTCTTGCAAGTCTGACGAAGAAACTTTCATCGCATTCAGAACAAAGTAAAAGATTCCATACTAAGTTTTGAAAGAAAGATTTCTACCAATCTATCGATGCATTTTAAATTACTGAAGTGAGAAATTAGTGTTCACAGACAGATGGTGGAAGAAAGGAATACAGAGAATAGCACTGGTAAAAATCGTTATGAACAACAGGCTAAATGCAAAATTCTTTGGCAAAGACTCAAATAGCTGTTAATCTAATGATTTTTAAGGTTTTTTTGGCTCTGGGTGTCACTGGAAAGCCAGCTTAATTGCCTATTCCTAATTGCTGTTGAAATGGTAGTGGCTGCCAGACTTTCTAAACCATGGCAATCCCTCTGATGGAGCTGTTTGGAAGGGAGTTCCAGGATGAAAACTCTGCTCTAAAGGAGGACTGACAACATATTTCCCTAATCATGATAAAGTACAGCTTGGAGGATGTAGATGGTGTTTTTCTCATATGCCTGCTCTCTTTGTCCTTGTGGTGGATGCTGCAGCTCTGTGGGAAGCTGTCAGAGAAGCTTGGGAAAATAACGACTACATCTTGTAGATGATACACATTGCAGCCGCTGTGTGCCAATGGTGAGAAAATAGTGTGGTTGAGAGAGTACCAACCAATGGGCATGTTTTACCCTTAGTGGTAGCAAGCTTCTTGAGAGTTGTTGGTACTGCACTCATCCAGACTAGTGGAGAGTATTGCATCACCCTCTGATTTGTGTCTCATAGATGATGGAAGGGCCACAGATTTATGCAACTGATCTAGGTGACTTACTGGTTAATAGTGAGACCTGGATGCTGATGGTGGGGGACATGAAAATAGTATTGCCTTGAATTACAAAGATAGAAATACAATGCCTCTTGGTGGAGATAATCATTGCTTGGTATTTTTGATTAGTTAATATTTCTTACTACCTGTCAGCCTGAACTGCCTTGCTGCACAGGATGCTTCATTTACTGATCATCAGTGAAAAGTCCTATTTCAGCAGTCACAAAAAGGGATGGTTGATATTTCGGGTTGAGACCTTACATCATTATCATTCTAACCTGATGATAGAAGAAAGTTCATAAATGAAGCTCAGAAAGATATTTGGGCCAAGGACATAGACCTAAGGAATATCTGTGACAATATCTGGTGCTGACACTATTGGCCTCCAACAACCAAAACCATCTTAATTTCTGTCAAGTATGATGCCAACTAATGGAATACTTCCTCTGTGATGCCCACTGACAGGTTTTACCAGAGCACTTTGATGTCACACTCAATCAAATACTATCTTGATGTGAATGGTACTCATGCCCACACCATCTATGTTTCTTTGCTCTTTGCTTCACATTTGGACAAAACTGTGATGAGGCCTGAAACCATGTAGTCTTGCTAAATCCAAACCAGGCATCAGTTATTGGTGAGTGGATGTCACTAGATAGCACTGTCAACAACCACATGCAGCACCTTACTGACAACCAATGGGAGACTGATTGGTCTGTAATCTGGTTAACTTTAGAAACACTTTCAATCTATGTATTCAAACTATAATATTAAAATGTTATATTTTGTATTCTTCTCAAAATAAGAACTCTATGAAATCCGGTGAAAGGTCATCAGTTTAAATGTTAGTTTCCTGTCTGATAGTGCTGAATATTTCTAGCAGTTGCTCTTTTTACATTGCACATATAGCAATCCCGTAATTCTTAAAGAAATCGGTCTCGGTTCATTGTAGCCCTCATTGGTACATCATAGGTCGTAGGTTCACAACCCACTCCAGAGACCTGAAGACATAATTAAGGATGATACACTACAACTTACATAGAGGAAGCACTGTATGGGCAACCACTTGCTGTTTCAGAGGGATGCTCAGCTCAGGGGAAACTCCTCTAAAAGCTCATGTGGTGTGAGTTAAAAGTGAGTGTTCCTGTCTCAGTTAATGACACTAGTAGAAATAAATTATATTATCATTGATCATAACGCTCTTTGGTGGGAGGTTGGTGTGTATACGTCTGATGACAAGAGTCCTAAACTTCAGAAGTACATGTTTGCTCGAAGGTACTTTAGGATTTCTTGTCCTAGGAGAGGTGACTGAATTCACCAATGCTTGCAGTACAATTCCTGTGATATAAATAAGTTAATTATTTAACCTTAAACTGGTCCAGTTAGCAAAATTGACAGCATTTTCTTTAGTTCAAATTCAAGTTCGAGTTCATTTTCATTCAGCCGTATACATGGATACTGCTAAATGAAACAATGTTTCTCGGGACCAAGGTGCACAATGCAGTACATATAACGCGCACACAACACAACACATTAAGTATATATCAAGTTCTCTCAATAAAGCATAACTTCACACCTCCTCCCTACACAGCACTTTGAATTCAACACTCCCTATCTGGGCACTCAGATACCTCTGGTCACAATGTGATAGGCATCTCATCCCCCCCGCTTACAATCACATTCTCTACTGCCCTGGGAACTGCTGCTAGATGGTTACTACTGGAAAGCTAAGAGTTACACAATTCAGCTAAAAGTTTTCTCACTTCACACTGGAGCCACCTATTTTATATGCAAGCCACCTCCCCCTCTTCCTCGCAACTTGCTGCTTCCCCATTTGAACAAGCACACTTTTTGAAACCACCTCCCACATCTAAATAACCCATTTCAGGTCCACAGAAGAATCTCACTCCCACTCTTCTTTCATGATAAGCTGTTGAGCAAAAGACAGACATTGGGGAGCTGAACTCAGTTTTTAAGTCCTATCTCCAGTGTATGAAACTGAAAACTTAGAACACATTGTTTTCAAGGGCTGTTGAATTTTCGTTCATATTAATAACCTATACATTCGCACTTGAAGAAACAGTTTACAGATTTTCTTTTAGTAATAAAATTTGCAAAGATGTTTGTAGAGGATTCTCAATAACTTCAAGATGACTTTATTTGTTGGACAAGTCTTTCACAAAAGTTATTTTGCTCATGTAAGTTCAATATTTTATAACTGTGCAGATGAAATGCTAAACATGCATATATAATAGATTCTGGTTAACTGGGACACATCAGGACCAGTACATTTTGGCCCAATTAAATGGCTACCCCAATTAGCTGAAGTTTCATGAAAATAGTTAAAAAGGTATAAAAAGATCAATCAAATCTTAATGTTGTATAATCTAAACATTCTTTGATATTAAATGTACTTGAATCTTGAAAAGACAAAGTACTGTTTAACTGAGTAATGAATTATCTATTCAAATAAAATACAGAACAAATTGTAACACCATCAATAGGACTACAGTGCTATAAAACTGTGTATTAGTTCTTAATTGCTAACGACAGAGGAATTTATCTAGTGCACCTGTACGCTGCTGTGCTCTTTTGATTGACTGTAAATGAACAAAATCAGTGCAGGCACCTAGTGTAGTTAATGGACAACTTTCATACAATGTTGTCAATGATTGCATCCTCCAGATCTTCATTTTCAATGTGTATTTGTTGATACCTTCAAATTCTATGTAGTTCCTAACTTGTTGACATAGTGAAATTGCTTCACTTTCACTCCTGGCCATTTCTTGCATTTCCAAGCATGGATGCCTGAAATCACAGTGAGCAAAACTGTTCTAAGTTGTTTTACTCCTTATTTCTCATTAACTCTCAGTGACAAAAGTCACTGCTTTTGAACACAGCACACGCAACTGACGTGAACTAAAAACAATTCAGGGTGTAGTGTTTAACTGCACACCGGTGACACAAGTTAGAAACTGTTCAGCGAACTGTCTCCTGTCCCAATTAAGCAGCACGGTGTCACAAACAAATGAAGGGAATCCCAGCTCTTTGTTCTTGAAGTGTTGCCCCAAAGAAGCGGCTGCCCTGATTGTACGATGGCCCAATTAACCAGAATCCACTGTACATTGTAAGAAAAGAATGAAACCAATCTTAAAACAAAGAAACTTAAGACTCATTCTCCAAAATTAATATCCAAAGCTATAAAGTTATGTTTTACACCAGTTCTAGCTTGAACTGACAGTGCAATGCCATATAAAGCAAGGTATACCATTTTAGTCCTTCGCATCAGTTAAGCCTCAATTAGAATTTTGCATTCAGACTATTCCCTCACATTGTAGGCAACAATAAAGCTTTCGAAATGATGCAGAGGAGGGTGACAAGATTAATTTAAACAATTTAATTGACTGAAAAGAAACTTGAAGACCAGAATCTTGTTAACCTCTGAAAATTGGTTTATTTGATTGAAGGGTATGTAATAACTTAAGGACCAGAATCAGTTTATGTGAGATACCATGAGAAGTGCAGATATTACAAGCCTGGTTCTTGATTCCCTTTCCCTGGAAAAATGACTGTGCATTCACATTATATATGCCCACATATCCTAAGGAGGCATTGGATTGCACATAATTAGGCACTTGGCAAGATCCAATAAAAGTTACATATAATAGTTGGATCAAATAAATAGTTATATTTAGCAGAGTGACCATTGTATGAGTGGGCTGGTGTTGGAATAGGGAATTGAGACTTTGGATCATTGAGGCCTCAATGAAGAGAGGCATAGGCTGTAGGGAGTTTCTTTGTTACATATTCTTTCTTTCTTATTGCACATTTAGAACAGTGGGGACGCCAGACACTGTCTTTATCTCTGGACCATTTCCAACAGTTCCCTCCCCTTTCTCGATCTCACTGTATCTATCTCAGGAGACAGATTATCTACTGATGTCTATTATAAAGCCACAGCTCTCACAGCTTCCTAGACTGTACCTCCTCCCCTCCTGTTACCTGTAAAAATGCCATCCCCTTCTCTCAATTCCTCTGTCTCCACCACATCTGCTCTCAGGATAAAGCTTTTCATTCTAGAATATAGGAGATGTCCTCCCTTTTCAAAGAAAGGGGCTTCCCTTCCTCCATCATCAACACTGCCCTCAACCCCATCTCTTCCATTTCATGCAAGTCTGCTCTTACCCCATCCTCCCGCCACCCTTCCAGGGATAGGGTTCCTCTGATCCTCACCTACCACCACACCAGCTCCACCTCCACCAGTTCCAACAGGATCCCACCACCAAGCACATCTTTCCCTCCCTCCCACTTTCTGCATTCTGCAGGGATCGCTCCCTACACGACTCCCTTGTCCGTTCATCCCTCCCCACTGATTTTCCCCCTAACACTTACCCTTGCAAGCAGAACAAGTACTACACCTGCCCCTTTGCCCCTTCACTACCATTCAGGGCCCTAAACAGTCCTTCCAGGTGAGAAGACCTTTCACTGTGAGTCTGTTGAGGTCATATACTGTGACTGGTGTAACCGGTGTGGCCTTCTGTATATCAACGAGACCCAACTTAGATTGGGAGACAAGTTTGTCAAGCACCGCCAAAAAAAGCGATCTTCCAGTGGTTACCCATTTTAATTCCACTTCCCATTCCCATTCCAACATGTCCTTTCATGGCCTCCTCTACTGTTGAGATGAGGCCACTCTTAGTTTGGAAGAACAACATCTTATATTCCGTTTGGGTTGCCTCTAATTTGATTTCTCAAACTTCTGGTAATGCCCTGGAAGAGTGTAAAATACTGAATGGACTGGACACAGTAAGAGGGCATTAAATGGCCAGAACTCTTGAACTTCAACTGCCAGAATCGGGACAATCTTGGAAATCGCAGAAACTCTGATCATCATTTACAATCCTCCTGGGTATCAGAATGGTGGCAGAGGACTGAGAGGAAGCTAAAGAACAGCTATTCAGAAAGACAGGAAGGAATAAGCTGAATATTACATACTAGTCTGTTTAATGTACAACAGTGAGAGAGCAGATTATTAGAATCAGTTCTGAAGAGCAATATAAATTGTCATTCAGAAGAGACAGTGAACATGGACCTAAAATGGAAGATTTTGTCGGAGTAACTTGACTAAATATTTAAAGCAGGTAACAATGGCTGATTAATGCAATGCATTTGATGTAGCCTAGATGGGGATTAGCACTGTGCTTGACAAGGCTCCATGTGACAGGGTGATTAGAAAAGTAACAGCCCACGGGGTCCAAGAGAGAGTGGAAGCAGAGGGGAATGGTTGATAGGGAAGGTTTTTTGGAACTTAGCTTTCTGTAAGATATTATAGTGTCACAGAATAGTTACAGCACAGAAGGAAGTACTACACTGCCTCAACATAACAGCAATCCAGCTATTTCCAGTCGTCAGCACCTTCTCCCTAGGCTCCACAATGCTACAAATATACTTTCTCTCTGATACTTAGCCAACTTTGTTATGAATGCTACAGATGAATCCGCTTCCATAGTCACCTTGTGCATTTCAAACATTAACCAATCGTTCTATATAAATATTTTTCTTCATGTCTGTTTTGGTTTTGTTTCTATGTTGCCTAGTTCTTGGTCACTTCAACAATAGGAACAATTTATCTGTACTTACACGGAATACACCCTTCAGGAATTTAAATACCTTAATCAGATTCTCTTGCAGCCTCTTCAGCTCTAATTCAAACAATCCCACCTTTTTCTGATCTATCCAATTAAAAAGACACTTAACTCTGGAATCATTTTGTTAAGTTGATTATACACCTTTCAATTGTACCCAAAAGTGTGGCAGCAAGAAATGGACACAATATCATGTTGTGACAAAACTAGTGTTTTATATTAATTTTTATAACCGTATAACCATATAACAATTACAGCACGGAAACAGGCCATTGTGGCTCTGCTAGTCTGTGCCGAATGCTTACTCTCACCTAGTCCCACTGGCCCGCACTCAGCCCATAACCCTTCATTCCTTTCCTGTCCATATACCCGTCCAATTTTACTTTAAATTACAATACCGAACCTGCCTCTACCACTTCTACTGGAAACTTGTCCCACATAGCTGCCACTCTCTGAGTAAAGAAATTCCTCCTCGTGTTACCTTTAAACTTTTTCCCCCTAACTCTCAACTCATGTCCTCTTGTTTGAATTTCCCCTACTCTCAATGGAAAAAGCCTATCCATGTCAACTCTATCTATCCCCCTCATTATTTTAAGTACCTCTATCAAGTCCCCCCTCAACCTTCTACTCTCCAAAGAATAAAGACCTAACTTGTTCAACCTTTCCCTGTAACTTAGGTGCTGAAACCCAGGTAACATTCTAGTAAACCTTCTCTGTACTCTCTCTATCTTGTTGACATCTTTCCTATAATTCGGTGACCAATACTCCAAATTCAGCCTTACCAATGCCTTGTACAATTTTAACATTATATCCCAACTCCTATACTCAATGCTCTGATTTATAAAGGCCAACATACCAAAAGCTTTCTTCACCACCCTATCGACATGAGATTCCACCTTCAGGAAACTATGCACCATTATTCCTAGGTCACTCTGTTCTACTGCAATCTTCAATACCCTACCATTGAACTACTCTGGAGCTGATTATCTGTTATTTGTGAAGTGTGGTGCTGTGCGCAATCATAATCGATTGAAAACAGATGTGGAAGCACAGAGAAACATCAGGAAATTCCAGGAAGACCTTCTTCGTTGCTGCTGCTGCTGAGGTCTGGGACTCTGCTGAGAAGAACAGGCCCCCAGTCCTCAGGGTCGTGTTGCTGATGGCCATTGGCGGGGTTGTCGTAATACGATCAGCAGAGGATGGTGCTCGGAGAAGTTGTGCCGGAGGGGATGGTCGTCCGCTCGGAGGTTCGACGGACTCAGGTCACTTTCAGTGTGTGCTGCATCTGTCAGGTTGGTTTCGACGGAGCTTCCATTGTGTGCTGCATCTGCAAGGCTGAGTCGGGTGGCACCTTGGAAGTCCATAGCAGGGGTATTCCCTTCTGCCACCGGTGTGGGATGGCGAGTCTGTCGGGACCCTGGTGACTTGTGGAAACTGTGGTGATTTCTTTTGAATTTACAGTCCTTTAACATCTTGGACTATTTTTACTGTGGCCATAGTCTGTTTTTTTTTTATCAATTATGCTATTGTTTGCACTGTTGTAACTATATGTTGTAATTATGTGGTTTTATACAGGTCTTGTAGCTTTAGTTTTTGGTCTTGTTTTTATCTGGTGGATTTGGAGCTCCTTTCCAGGGAATGCGCTAGACGGTAGCGTGATATTAATACGCAGCAGCCTCTCCGGAATCTAGATTGGGGATTGCCAAAAGTTACGTGGATTTTCTGGTGTAGTCTGTTTTGTCATGTGCTTTTGTGATATCATTCTGGGGGAACGTAGTCTCATTTTTTAACTGCATTGCATTTGTGGTCTCTAAATTACAATAAACTGAATCTGAATCGGAATCTGAATTTACCATGCATGTCCTATTTGGATTATTCCTATCAAAATGTAGCACCTCACACTTTTCAGCATTAAACTCCATCTGCCATCGTTCAGCCCACTGTTCTAACTGGCCTAAATCTCTCTGCAAACTTTGAAAACCTACTTCATTATTCACAACACCACCTAACTTAGTATCTGCATACTTACTAATCTAATTTACTACCCCATCATCCAGATCATTAATGTATATGACAAACAACATTGGACCCAGTACAGATCCCTGAGGCACACCACTAGTCACTGGCCTCCAACCTGATAAACAGTTATCCACCACTACTCTCTGGCATCTCCCATCCAGCCACTGTTGAATCCATTTTACTACTTCAATATTAATACCTAACGATTGAACCTTCCTAACTAACCTTCTGTGTGGAACCTTGTCAAAGGCCTTACTGAAGTCCATATAGACAACATTCACTGCTTTATCCTCGTCAACTTTTCTCATAACCTCTTCAAAAAATTCAATAAGATTTGTCAAACGTGACCTTTCACGCACAAATCCATGTTGACTGTTCCTAATCAGACCCTGTCTATCCAGATAATTATATATACCATCTCTAAGAATACTTTCCATTAATTTACCCACCACGGATGTCAAACTAACAGGCCTATAATTGCTAGGTTTACTCTCAGAACTCTTTTTAAACAATGGAACCACATGAGCAATACACCAATCCTCCAGCAACATCCCTGTTTCTAATGACATTTGAAATATTTCTCTCAGAGCCCCTGTTATTTCCACACTAACTTCCCTCAAGGTCCTAGGGAATATCTTGTCAGGATCTGGAGATTTATCCACTTTTATATTCCTTAAAAGCACTTGTACTTCCTGCTCCTTAATCATTATAGTTTCCATAACTTCCCAGCTTGTTTCCCTTACCTTACACAATTCAATATCCTTCTCCTTAGTGAATACCGAAGAAAAGAAATTGTTCAAAATCTCCCCCATCTCTTTTGGCTCAACACATAGCTGTCCACTCTCATTCTCTAAGGGACCAATTTTATCCTTCACTATCCTTTTGCTATTAATATAACTGTAGAAACCCTTTGAATTTATTTTCATCCTTACTTGCCAAAGCAACCTCATATCTTCTTTTAGCTTTTCTATTTGCTTTCTTAAGATTCTTCTTACATTCTTTATATTCATTTACTACATGCTGCCTATATTTATTATAGATATCTCTCTTTTTCCTAACCAAGTTTCCAATATCCTTTGAAAACCATGGCTCTCTCAAACTTTTAACCTTTCCTTTCAACCTTACAGGAACATAAAGATTCTGTACCCTCAAAATTTCACCTTTAAATGACCTCCATTTCTCTATTACATCCTTCCCATAAAACAAATTGTTCCAATCCACTCCTTCCAAATCCTTTTGCATCTCCTCAAAGTTAGCCTTTCTCCAATCAAAAATCTCAACCCTGGGTCCAGTCCTATCTTTCTCCATAATTATATTGAAACTAATGGCATTGTGATCACTGGACCCGAAGTGCTCCCCAACACATACCTCCATCACCTGACCTATTTCTTTCCCTAACAGAAGATCCAACACTGCCCCTTCTCTAGTCGGTACCTCTATGTATTGCTGCAAAAAACTACCCTGCACACATTTTACAGACTCCAAACCATCCATCCCTTTTACAGTATGGGCTTTCCAGTCTATTTTCATACTTTGTATTTCCTAATGAGATAGGACAGAGTCCTTCAGCTCATTGACACCGTGCTAGCTCATGGATCAATCTAATCCTCCACTAATTTCTCCTGTAACCTATTCTCTGATAGTCCCATCAATTTCCCCCCAGATTCTACCTCTCACCTATACAGCAGGGACAGTTTACAATGTCCCATTAACCCACTACTTTGCACATCTTTGGGACATGGCAGGAAACTGCAGTAACACTGCAGGAATGCACATGGAGGCATTGAAAATGTTTAAACTCCACATAGAAAGCACCAGAGGTCAATAGACAACATGCTACTATGCTTCCCAAGACTTGGTTGTTCAGAAAACTGCATGCTTTTAACCAGTATCTCAACCTGGCCAGGTATTGTCAAAAATCATGCATAGAAAGTAGATACCCTCTCTTGCTTCTTGCATCCTTTTTTCTGAATTACATCATTTAGTTTATATTGACTTTTCTCATTTTCTATGCCAAAATGTAGCACTTCACATTTTTAGCATTACATTTCATCTGCCACATATCCAACTATTTCATTAGCTTTTTCTTTGTCATATTGATATCCGTTTTTCTTGTTTACAAAGTTCACTGACTCTCTAAATTTTGAGTGATCTGCAACTTTGTAAATTGTACCCTGTACATCTAATTCCAAATCATCAGAATATATTAAAAGCAGTAGCCTAGCACAGGGGAGAAAATCAATTCTGCTCCGCAGAAACATGGCAAAGGGAGTTCAGTCTGGAGAACTGTATGGTGATAGCAAAGAAACTTACAATAAGAATAAATGAAATGAGAAAGTGTATCTTTAAAGGTTCATGTCAATGTGGCGTTTAAAAGAAATGGTTTTCTTCCTCAAGTGAACATAACAGCAGGGATATTATGCACACAAGATTCCAAATCAAAAATTGATTTATCTGTGTATGACAAGAGAAATTAAGCATAGGGTTAATCGAAGAAATAAATTTACAAAGTTACCAGAATAGCAGTAGTCCTGTGTATTGGGAGAACTTTGGAACTCAGCAAAGCAGTTGATAAAGAAAGGCAAAATAAAAGACAGACTGGTCAGAAACATAATAATTGAAAGTTTTTAATAGGTAGATATTTCAAGTGGAAAAGGCAAATGCAGGTCTTTAGAGAAAGAGTTGGGAAACTGTACAATAAAAAATTTAAAAAAAGAGGAATTGAACAATTGCTTTGCATCTATCTTTACAAAAAGGGACACACAAAATCTATCAGATATATAAGAAAACAAAATGTCCAGCAGGAATGAAGAACTGAGAACTTAGTGAACTTGAATTCTGGTAAATCTGAAGGACCTAACTATTTACAAACTAGAGTTTTGAAAGACGTGGTTTTAGTGATAATAGTTGCTCTGGTTATCAGCTTCTCGAGTTGTAAAGAATATTAAGTTGTTTGTACAGGTTAGATGATAAGAAATGCGACAACTCTGGGAGGAAAGTGCTGACCTGTTAGAAAATAATGGAACTTATTACAAAGGATATAATAACACAGCACCCCAAAAAGAATGACAACATTTTGCAGAGTTAATATGGATTCATGAAAGAAAAATCATGACTGACTTTGGAACTACTGAAATAGATAAGTACTAACTTGTGGAAGTGGTGTATTTAGATTTTCAGGAGTCATTTGATAAAGGCCTACACAGGAGGTTAGGAAACAAAATTAGAGCATATGCAATCACTGCTATCATAAAGAAGCTGATGGATAATTGATTAGAGGACAGAAAGCCAAGGATAGGAATGTCCAGAATTGTTAGGTTAGCCAGATGTGGCTCATGTGGCAGTGTAAGAGTAGGTGCTTGGACACCTGCTATTCACAATCTACATCAACACTTTAGCTAGTGGATTAGGCTTAATATAACCAAGCTTGCTGATGATACTAAACTAAATGGAATTCTGTAAATAGAGGAGGACATCAAAAGGCACTGGGGGAAGGTGGGATATGTAAGAAGATGGCTGATCAAATAACATCATCATCATCATGTGCCATGTTGTATGACATGGGCAAGCATGGGCTTCCATCTATCTTTAATCTGAAAAGCTCTAATAGGCTCTTCAAAATTTTTGTCTGCCCACCTCCTGATATAACTCATGCATGTCATGAACTATTGACTGTAACCTTTTCTTCCATCAATTTTTCCCATCACTGCAAGATATTCAAGCTTCTCTTTCCTCAGTATATGTCCCAGAAATTCCAGCTGCCATTTCCTGATTGATTCTCTTCTTATTCCAGATTTTCACAATACCTGTTCATTTATTACTTTGTCATTTCATGATATTTTCATTATTCTTCTGAAAACCCGCTTTTCTGTAGCTTCGAGTCTCCCCTCATTTTGCTGTGATATTGGCCAGCATTCGCTTCCATATGTTAGCTTGGAATGAAAATAGCGTCACAACATTCTGCGTTTTGTACCCATAGAAATTATGATACTGCTCAAATGCTTGAACATGCATTTAGCAATCCCAATCCTTCTAAATTCAACATCAGCCCTGCCATCAGATGTTCTCGTGGTCCCTAACTAATTTAACTTTTATGCTTGTTTAATCATTTTTTTGCCGACCTTCAGTTTGTATTTCTGTATTGAGAACATAGACCATACAACAGTACAGCACAGTAATGGATCATTTGGCCCAAAAAGTTAGGCCAAACCAGTTAAGAAGCTAATCAAAAACATCCGTACACTAATCCCTCCTATGTACACCATGTCCATATCCCCCCTCCCCCCAATCTTCCTTACATCCATTTGCCTCTACCACTATACCAGGCAGTGCATTCCAGGCATCCATGACTTACCCCTCACATTCCCTCTGAACCTACCCCCTCTCACCTTCAATGCTTGCCTTCGGGTATTAGACAGTTCAACCCCAGGAAGCAGATACTCTCTGTCCATTCTGCCTATGCCTCTCATAATCTTATAAATCTCTGTCAGATCTCTGTTCAGCCTCTGGCACTTCAGAGAAGACAATCCAAGTTCATCCAGCCTCTCACTGGAGCACATGCCCTCTAAACCAGGCAGCATCCTGGTAAACGTCTTCTGCACCCTCTCCAAAGCCTCAACATCTTTCCTATAATGGGGCGACCAGAACTGTATGTAGTACTTCAGATGTGGCCTAACCAGAGTTTTATTTCTTTTTTCTTCATGAGAACCATATATTTGGTCTTCTTGCAGTTGATGGTCAATCCTCTCTTTGCACTTTCTTCGACAACTCTACATAGTATTTCTTGGAGCTTCTTCTTAGAAGCAGCTATCAGCACTGTGTACAGTCTTCTGTCCCAATAAGGTACCATTGTGCCCCAAATAAATGAAGTGAATCCTGGTTATTCGCTCAATTATTCTTTGTCCTTTAAGAGTTGTCCCAGATAAGTGGCTACCAGTTAACCAATGGCCCAATTAACCAAAATCCACTGTAGTTTCATTGTCAACTGTCCATCTTCTAGCCATATTACCTTAATGTAGTTAAGGACTCAGGGCCTCTCCTATAATCTTAGCATCCATCCCTGCAATGCATATGTTGGATTAATTTATCCTAGGTTGACACCACAACCTACCTTAACTCTCATGCTCTCAGCCCACATTTCTTTGTTTTTAGGTGACTTCTGACAAGACCAGAAGTCTGACAAGGAGCTAACAGTTTTTGTGAGAGCTTATGTGACAGAGAATTCAAGCCACTCTCCATGCTTGTTGAGCTGAAGAGTGATATTGACAGTGGTCAAGAAGTGCATAATCTCTCAACCAAACAATGTAGCCCACATAAGGAAACATTTTTAAAAAGAAAGTTGAGTAAGATGAAAGTAATTTACTTACATTTGTTGATGCAATGCAGTTTTTGTTTTTCTCTCAGTTTCATGCTGGAGTCTCTTTTTGAGCAGAACTTTATGCCGTGCCTTCATTTCAGTATCTTTTGGTCGGCTATAAATGGTCCTGATCCTCTCAGTAAACAATTGCTTCTGCCTGTTGTGGAAAGCACAAAAATGGAATCAAACTGGATGTGATGAATGACATTTATCAGACCAGAAAAATACAACATGGAAAATGTAATTCTTGGAAAGAAGTTTAGTTGCATACACATTGAAAATATTGATTTTTTGGCATCTTATTGATTATACAATATTTACAGTATAAAATTAGACTATTTAGTTCATGCAACATAAGTGCCTCTTTTCACTTTTTTCAGTCAAACTTGCTAAGATATCCTTTTTTTCCTTTCTGTCTCATGTTTTTCTCCAGCTTCTTCTTGAAGCCTTAGTTTGCCTCAGCTGCTCTTTGTGGTAATAAGGTCACATTCTAGCCACCCTCTGAATAAAGAGGCGTCTCCTGACTTCCCCAAGAGATTTATAGGTGATTAATGTCCTTGACCTATAGCTCCTATCTAACCTTCAGTTTGTGACATGATCGTAAGGTTTAGTCAATATGAACTGTTCCTTTAAAAAGAGAGAGAGTGTGCGTGCTGATTCAGAGAGAGAGCACCGAACAGCCCGTGAGTTGCCATGGTTACGGCAGGGCGGAGCTATATGATGGACAGCTGGTGTTCAGCATGTTTGGATATATACAAGGTCAACTGGCTTTCCAGACAGACACACAGGAGACACTGATGAAATAGACAATGGATGAGCTTTGTGTGCCCACGAAAGGGTGGGTTTTGCTCGCAGTGTGGAAATGGGGTGACCAGTGGGAAGATATCAGTGTGTTTAATCCTTGCCTGGGTTGATAGTTTCACCGCGTGAAGACGGTCCTTTTTGTGGGGTCACAGTCGGTGACTTCATCAGAGCTTCGGAGGACAACGTGGAAGAATCGACGGCATCGGCTTACTTGGAAAGCAAATCACCTCTGTCTCTCTCTCCTCAATCTACTCAACTCAATATCACGAACTGAACTGACTTCATACCTATACCATCGTAAGACTGTAGGATTTACCACCTAAGCTTGAAGATGTTTCTGGGTTTTATATTTACACACTTATATATGCATAAACTCTGCTAACCTTTTTAGTTTATCCGGTTATGTTACTATATTACATAGATACTAATAAAATAGTGTTTAACAGAAGACTCAGACTCCAGGTGTGTTCCATTTCTGCTGGTCCTTTTAACCCATTATGGGGTACGTAACAAGTTGGAAACATAAGTTTAGAAAGTGAATCATCTTAAATAGAAATGCTAAACCTGCATCATATGGTAATCTCTACCAGTGGTTCTTGAAACAGGTTATATGCTGTATTCAATCTAATTTGTGAAATTTTGATATGGGACACTTCCTTTCCTTTAATAATGCATAGTTCACGGTGATTAACTGCTTAATCCTGAACAATACATGCACTAATTTTCATCAAAACTCCAGCACATTAAAGGGCATCTGTTCGCTAAGGTACTGCATTACTGAGTTCATCATTTGCCGTTTTTCCCTGAAATATATGAAAGAGGCAATGCTAAGGATAGAAGATACCAGGCTTCACAACCTTCATGTCTTTTGATTATTGATGTATATAAAATTATGAAGGCATAAAGAGAGTAGATAGAAATGTCAAATAGTAAAGTGCACAGCTTCAAAGGGAGAGGGGGAAAGTTTGGAGGGAATGTATGTGGCAAGTTTTTAAACATATAGTGATAGGTGACTGGAATGCCGTGGCAGGAGAAGTGGTGGAACAGATACAATTGCAATGTTTAAAACAAATTTAGATAAGCGCATGAGCAGGTAGAGAATTGATGGATACAGACCATGTGCAATTTAAAGTGGCATCATGTTTGGCACAGATATCATAGGCTGAAGGGCCTATTCCTATGCTGTACTGTTCCCCTGTGGAAGGTTCTCCTGTGTTCCAGAGAAATCAATACAAGTTTGTGCATTTATCCAGGCAATATCCTGATGAACCTCTTCTACACTCTCTCCAAAGCATCAATCACACTCCGATAATGTAATTACCAAAGATGCATACAATACTCCAAATGTGGCCCGTGTTATCTCCTGTACATTTTCTGTTCTGTGTTTCCTCTTTAATCTGTGTTGCAGTTCCTCAGGCCACTTGGGACTGCTTAAAAACAAGGCCGTCCCCACTCCCATTCTCTCTCTCTCTCCCATTCTGCAGCCAGCACACATCACTATTTTCCCCGTTACCTTAATTTTAATTTAATAAATATCCTTTGTTTGTAATTCCAGTTGTGGCCTGACCCCTTTGTGTTAATTCCTGAGAACTGAGGTTGTAACATAATGGGGGCTTGTCTGGGATAAGAATTCTTCCATTGCCAGAGGAATATCTGCTGCACCAATGATGTTGCATGATCAGGAATCATGGATGGATTGCTGTGAGTCTGCTACCAACCAGGAAGCTTTTGTGCTATCATGTCCTTGCACCTGCTATGCTACACCATAAAATTCTTGGTAACTGTGCACTGCCTTTCCACCAAAAAGGAATACCTCCTACATTTCTCACTCAACACCATTGTGTATTCATTTCCAACAAAGCTGTCCAAAGCTGTCTTGCTTTGTGCTTATTTCCTCTGCATACTGCATCTCCTTGTCTCCATACTTCTAGGAATTTCTGCACGCCTGACTCTTTCTTCTAAGTTTCTTCAGTTCTGCCTGACATTTCCCCAGAGCCAAATTCTCCAATTTGTCTTTATCTTCAGCCTGGTACTTCTTCAATGTGGCACTTAAGCACTTACTTTCCAACTCAACCTTCTGCTCTAGTTGCATCAGTGGCTGATTGAATTGAACACTTTCAACATTTCTTTAAGCTGTATCTGAATTTGAGTGTGGACCTCTGCCATCTAGAACAAAACATCTCCCATCTCATTGGAAACTTGACTTTCACTGACTGGTTGACCCATTTTTACCAGGGTTTCAATAGCTTTTTGCTGCAAAGGACACACCTGTTCTTGTTTTCTTGATCTAGATCTCCTCTGTACCCATGTCGCTGGAAAGCGCTTCTTCATAAGACTTCCCCATACTGATGAATTTTCTCAGATTGGGATTAAACTGGTCCATAATGGTCTTGTACAGGACATTCCACCTGACCGAAGATATAAATAGCTGAAGCTGATTTCCTGACTTCTCACAATACAAGGTCTATTATGGCACCTTCCCTGGTTCGATCATCTACAGCTCCTTCCAACTACATTACATCCCTCGCTATTATGTCTGACACACCTAAATCTTTAGAATGTTAAGATGCCAGCCCCACATTTCTCTCAACCAAGTCTCTGTAACCGCTAAAACTCTTTAGTTCTGTGGACTAATTCAGACAAAATCATCTGCCTTAGCATAACATTACTTCTGCTCATCAGTCCCATGGTGCTCATTAATTTGGCCCTGCCCATCCTTCCTTTCTTTACCTAACAACTACACTCTCCTCAATCCTTCTACTTGCTGATCTACCACCCTGGTCCCTACCAATCAGTCAATGCTTCACCCATGCTAGTAACTTCCCTGTAATTCCATGGGCTCTTATCTTGCTAAGCAGCCTTGTGTGCAGCACCTTGTCAAAGGCCTTCTGAACATCCAAGTACACCACATCTACTGCATCTCCTTTGTCTACCCTGCTTGTAATTTCCTCAAATAATTGCAGGAGGTTAGTCAGGCAGGATTTTCCTTTCAGGAAACCATGCTGGCTTTGGCCTATCTTTTCATGTGCCTCCAGGTACTCCATAATCTCATCCCTAACAATCAATTCCAACAACTTCCCAACCACTGACGTCAGGCTAACAGGTCTATAGTTTCCTTTCTGCTGCCTCCCACTCTTCTTAAATAGCGAGTAACATTTGAAATTTTCCAGTCATCCGGTACAATGCCAGGATCTATCGATTCTTGAAAGATCATTGTTAATGCCTTCACAATCTCTCCAGCTACTTCCTTCAGAACCCAAGGGTGCATTCCATCAGGTCCAGGAAATTTATCCACATTCAGAGCATTAAGCTTCCTGAGCACCTACTTAGTTGTAATTTTCACTGCACCTACTTCATTTCCCTGATACTCGTGAATGTCTGGTATACTGCAGATGTCTTCCACTGTGAAGACTGATGCAAAATACGCATTCAGTTCCTCTGCTATCTCTGCATCTCTCATTACAATATCTCCAGCATCATTTTCCATTGGTCCTATATCTACCCTCAACTCTCTTTTATCCTTTATATACTTAAATAACTTTTAGTATCTTCTTTGATATTAGTCGCCAACTTGCTTTCATAATTCATCTTTTCCTTCCTAATGACTTTCTTAGTTTCCTTCTGCAAGCTTTTAAAAAATTTCCCAATCCTCTATCTTCCCACCAGCTTTGGCTTCCATGTATGCCATCTCTTTTGCTTTTACTTTGGCTCTGACTTCACTTGTCAGCCATGGTAGTATCCTTCTTCCATTGGAAAATTTCTTATTTGCAATATATCTGTCTTGCACTTCCCTCATTTTTCACAGAAACTCCAGCCATTGCTGCTCTGCTGTCCTTCCTGCTAGTGTCCCTTTCCAGTCAACTTTGGCCTGTTCCCCTCTCATGCCATTATAATTTCCTTTACTCCACTGAAATACTGACACATTGGAAATGAGTTTCTCCTTCTCAAATTTCAAAGTAAATTTGATCATATTGTGATCACTGTTCCCCAAGAGTTCTTTAACCTTAAGCTTTCTTATCACCTCCAGATCATTGCACAGCACCCAATCCAGCAGAGCCGATCACCTAGTGGGCTCAACAACAAGCTGTTCTAAAAAGCCATCCCTTAGACATTCTATAAATACTCTCTCTTGAGATCCAGTAATGACCTGGTTTTCTCAATCCACTTTCATGTTAAAATCCCCAACAATTATCATGACATTGCCCTTCTGACACGCCTTTTCTATCTCCTGCTGTAATTTGTAATCCACATCCCGGCTGCTGTTTGGGAGCCTGTACACAATTGCCATTAAGGTCCTTTTACCCTTGCCATTTCTTAGCTCAACCCATAGAGACTCTACTCTTTCTGATCCTATGTCATCCCTTTCTAATGATTTAATATTATTTCTTATAAACAGGGCCACACCACCCCCCCCCCACCGCCTACTAACCTATCTTTCTGATACACCATAGTTCATTGGATGGTCAGCTCCCAATGGTAGCCATCCTTTAGCCAAGTTTCAGAGATGTCATATTTGCCAATTTGTAGCTGTATTTCAATATCATCCATTTTATTTCTTAAGCTACATGCATTCAAATATAACACTTTCAGTCCAGTATTTGTTGCTTTCTGTTGTAACTCATCCCACTGGCTGTGATTATGCCTCATCTCCCGCCTGTCCTTTATATCATCTCTGTTGTACACTATCTTTGATTTATTTATGTTTTCCCCTTCCTCAGCTCTATCACTCTGGTTGCCATCCCCCTAGTTTAAACCCCCCCAACAGCTGTATTACACCTGCATGCTAAGATATTGGACCTCTTTGGTCCAATCCTTTTGTACAGGTCATACTTCCCCCAGAAGAGGCCGCAAAGATCTAGGAACCCGGAGCCCTGCCCCCTACACCAGTCTCACTGCCACGCAATAATATGCCTGATCATTCTATTCTTGTACTCATTAGCACATGGCACAGGCAGCAATCCTGAGATTACTACCCTGGAGGTCCTGCTTTTCAGCTTCCTCCCCAACTCCCTGAATTCTGTCTTCAGGACCTCCTCTCTTTTTCTACTTATGTCATTGGTAGCAATGTGTACCAAGACTTCTGGAGCAGTTGTTGGAGCAGATTCCTGCTCTACTAAGACACAGATAGAGATTAATCATGCCTGGAGCTGCTCCAATCAATGCTCTGCTTGCTTCCGCCCACAAGAGCACCACTCATTATCACGATCTAAGGGACATAATTGGTAGCACATGGTCATCAGAAAGCAGAGTAGTACTGCACAGGATTGACTGTTCACCTTTGGTGCAGATAAGGATTTGACAGAATCTATATAGTATACACAGCCGGTTCAAAGCCTAATCCTTTGAAATTTGAAGGTATTACCACATCTCACAACTCTGCAACAACTATTTTTTGACAACTATGGGCTGGACTGGGAGATTGACAGATTGGTTTATGAGCCTGATAGGAGCAGGATAGAAACTGGTTGGAGTTTGGTGGTACATGCTCTCAAGCTTCTGCATCTTTTTCCCAACAGGATCAGGAAAAAAGAGAATGATTGGAGAAGTCCTTGATCATGCTGGGTGCTTTCCAGAGGCAGAGGGAAGTGTAGGTAGAGTCAATGGAGGTGGAGTGGAGGAGGCTGATTTGTACGTTGTACTTGGCTAAATCTAAGCCCGACCCTGATGAAGCAAGTCTGCTGAGGGAAGATATCATGTAATTAACTTAAGGAACAGAATTTACTGATGTTAGAAAAGCTATCCTAGTGCTAAACTAAATTATTCTTCTCATGTCAGTAAGTTTTGTTTTTTAATTTAATTATGTGATACTCTGTCTCAGCAGCATTGCTTTATTTCACTGAAGTGCATCTATTCTGGTATGAAGACTGCTGTCAGGTTGTAGCAGAAAGCCTCAAAAGAATAAATCATTGGGGAATATGGACAAAGGAATGACAGATGGAACTTAATGCAGACAAGTGTGAAGTGATTTTTTTTTGGGTAGTTACACCAAGGCAGGATATACACAGTAAGTGACAGGGTCCTGGGGAGTTTTGTAGAACAGAGAGACTTGGGGAGGGGTACAAGTATATAGTTCCCTGAAAGTAGTGGTGCAGGATAATTAAGTGGTATGCTTGCTTTCATCAGACAAGGCAATGAATACAAGAGCTGGGATATCACGTTCCAGTTGTACAGGATGTTGGTGAGAATTCATTTGAAGTATTGTCTGCAATTCCAGTCACCACACTGCTGGGGGGTTGGGGGGGGTGGGTGTTATTAAGCTTGAGAAGATGCTGAAAAAAAATTCTCTAGCATATTGCCAGGACAGGGAGCTTGAGTTATAATGAGCCCCAGGATAGATTGGGACTATTTTCCCTGGAAAGAAGGAGGCTGAAGAGTGACCTTACAGAGGCCTTAGAAAATCATCAGGTATGTAGATCCAGTGGATTGTCACACTAATTTTCCAAAACAAGAGGGTTTAAGTTAAAGACGAGAGGGGAGTGATTTAAAAGGGGACTTGAGGAACAGGTTTTTCAGACAATGATTTTTGGGTATGTGAAATGAGCTAACAGAAGAAGTGGTAGGAAAAGGGACAATGTTTAAAAGACATTTGCAGAGGTTCATGGATAGGAAAAGTTTAGAACAATATAAGCCAAACATAAGCAAATGGGACTAGCTGAAGTGGACATCATTAATGAACTGGGCTAAAGGCCTGTTTCTGTGCTTTATTACTCTATGATGCTAATGGATAGATATTGTGCTTACATTGAGTGTTGGTTATATAAGCTGAAATACTGTTTACAGAAGCACAGAAGGTCCACCTGAACACTCAACGTGTGGATATAATAATTGTGTTGCTGTCAATCACATGAGAATAGTGAATGAGGTGACTAGTTTCTCAATGATTCATAAAACATTGCACAACTGCTTCATTTTCAACACTTGTCAGCCATCTTCTTGACAGCCTCTATTCCAGCAATGTACAAAGAGAACAAAGCAAGATAGATCCCTTTGTACTAGAAAGACAAAGATTCAAAGTACACTTATTATCAAATTATGCATGCAGTATACACCCCTGAGATTCATCTTCCCACAGACATCCATAAAACAAAGAAACATCAAGGAACCTGTTCAAGGAAACAATCAAACATTCAACAAGCAAAACAAAAGAACAAATTGCACTAATGGAAAAAAACAAAGACACAGAATATAAAACTTCAAGCCACAGAGTCATTGAAATAATTTGGGAATGTTCAGTTTAGTTCTGTTTGGTTCGATTTAGCACTGCATTGTTCATTGATTGCAGGCCACAGAGACAGTCCACCCTGATCAAAATCGCAATAATAAAAGGAGACACCAGAAACACATATAAGATGATCTGCAAAGTCCAATCCACAAATTGTATTGATTAAACCTTGCTCATGACCCTAGGCTCCAGCAGAAGCAATTGAGAATGAGAGAGTGGTCACATACAGGCAGCTTCCTCCAGGAGTCATAGAACATAGAATAGTACAGCACTGTACAAGCCCTTCGGCCCACAATGTTTTGCCGACCCTTAAAATCTGCCTTCCATATATCCCTGCACCTTAAATTCCTCCATATGCCTGTCTAGTAGTTTCTCAAACTTCACTAGTGTATCTGCCTCCACCACTGACTCAGGCAGTGCATTCGAGTCATAGGAAGAAATTGAGCAAGCTATTAATCTGAAATATTAACTCTCCACAAATGCTGCCTCACCCACTGTCCCAGCATTTTATGTTTCTATTCAAAAACATTATACTTATCTCTTTGGAAAAATTACATTTTATTTAACAAATTTGTTTTAAAAATATTTTGTGTCCTACCAAGACAGGAAGAGATTTTGAGACCTCAGTGGACCACTGGGACAGTTTTGTGACTCTACTAGATTCCCTTTTCTCTGAGCTTTTGTTTTGTATATTTTGTTATAAGTTCTACTTCAACTCAACCCCTCTAAGACATTAGTATCTTTCTTTTCCAAGTTTAATCATGAACTGACATAGGTCTAGAGGCTTTTATATCCAGGGAGATCAACTTCCAGATCTGCAGTATTTGAGAAAAATTAGAAAATAGTCTATGCCTTTATTCCTTCTACCAAAGTGTATGACCATACACTTCAGTACACTATATTCCATCTGTCACTCCTTTGCCCACTCTTCAAATCTAAGTCCTTCTGCAGACTCCCTGCCTCCTCAACAGTCCCTGCCCACCTGCCTATCTTTGTATCGTCCACAAATTTGGCCACAAATCTATCAATTTCAACAACATCAAAGCAATGACATATAATGTAAAAAGAAGCAGTCCCAACCCTGACCCCTGTGGAACACCACTCGTCACCAGCAGCCAACCAGAATAGGCCCCCTTTATTCCCATTCTTTGCTTCCTGCCAGCCCGCCAATCTTCTATCCATGCTGTTATCTTTCCTGTAATATCATGGGTTCTGATCTTGCTAAGCAGCCTCATGTGCGTCACCTGGTCAAAGACCTTCTGAAAATCCAAATGAACAACATCTACTGACTCTCCTTTTTCTATCCTGTCTGTTATTTCCTCAAGGAATTCCAACAGATCTGTCAGGGGAGATTTTCACTTAAGGAAACCATGTTGACTTTGGCATATTTTAACATTTTATCAAGTACCTTAAAACCTCATCCTTAATAGTGGACTTCAATATCTTCCTGACCACTGAGGTCAGGCTAACTGGCCTATAATTTCCCTTCTTCTGCCTCCTCACTTCTTAAAGAATCAAGTGACATTTGCAATTTTCCAGACCTCCAGAACCTTGTGATTTTTGAAAGGTTATTACCAATGCCTCCACAAACTCTTCAGCTACCCCTTTCAGAACCCTGGGGTGTAGTCCATCTGCTCCATGTGACTTGCCTACCTCCAGCTTCCCAAGCATCTTCACCTTAGCAATAGGAAATGCACTCACTTCTGCCCCCAACACACTCACATTTCTGCTTACTGCTAGTGTCTTCCACAGTGAAAACTTATTAAGTTTGTCTGCTATTTCTTTGCCCCCCTTTATTACCTCTCCAGTGACATTTTCCAGTGGTCCAATATCCACTCTCACCCTTCTTTTACTCTTTATACATCTGAAAAAAAACCTTGTGTAGCCTCTTTGATGTTATTGGCTATCTTACTTTCATATTTCACCTTTTCTCTCCTTGTTGCTTTTTTTAGTTGCCTTCTGTTGGTTTTTAAAAGTTTCCCACTATTTGTTTATGGTTTTTTTTGTGCCATACTCTCACAGAGCCTCGGCGACCACTATCTTTCAAGTGGTTGTCTTGGAGGAAAGGTTCTGTGAGTTGTCCCCCGCGTCCTTCTCACAGTGTAGTTGGTTATTTTTTTACAAGGCCGAGTTGCGAGCTCGACACTCAACCCAGCACGACTGGGTTTGAACTCAGGAACCTTTGCTCCGGAGTCCGGCGCTGATGTCACTGCACCACCAGCTAGCCTATATTATATGCCCTCTCTTTTGTTTTTATGCTGTCTTTGACTTCACTTGTCAGCCACAATTGCTTCATCCTCCCTTTAGAATACTTAATCTTTGGGATGTATCTATCCTGCACCTTCCGAATTGACCCCAGAAACTCCAGCCATTGCTGGTTCTGCCAACGTCCCTGTTAGTGTTCCTTCCAATCAATTTTGGCCCTCTCTTCTCCCATGCCTCTGTAATTCCCTTTAATCAGTTGTAATACTGACACATTAGACTTCATCTTCTCCCTCTCAAGCTGCAGGGTGAACTCTATCATGTCATGATAACCTGCTTGCAAATCAAATCTAGCTCATTACATAACACCCAGTTCAGAATTGCCTTTCCTCTAGTAGACTCAGCCATGAGCTGCTCTAAAATGCCATCTCATTGGCATTTTACAAATTACCTCTCTTGGGATCAATCACCAACCTCGTACCCCTCCCATGATGACCATAATATTTCCTTTTTTACATGCCTTTTCTCTCTGCTGCTGTAATTTGTATCCCACATCCTGGATACCGTTCAGTGTAACTCCCATCGGGGCTTTGTTATCCTTGCAGTTTCTTAACTCTACTGATAAGGATTCTACATCTTCTGATCTAATGTTATCTTTCTCTAAAGACTTGATTTCATTTTTCATCAATAGTGCCACCCCACCCCCTCTGCCTACCTGCCTGTCCTTTGATAAAATATATATTCATGGTTGTTAACTTATGAACTAGGAACTTCTTTCAGCCACCACTCAGTAAGCTCACATCATACATGCCAATCTCAAACTGCACTACAAGATCATCTACCTTATTCTGTGCAGCACATATATTCAAATATAACACCTTCAAGGTTGCACTCATCACCCTTTACAATTTTACCCCTATGTCACACTTGAACTCATTCCACTAACTGCAATTTTGTCCTATCATCTGTCTGTCCTTCTGCACAGTCACATGACACACTGCATTGTCTTGTATACCAATCGCCCTGTCCTCAGTCCTATCACTCCAGTTTGCAACTCCCTGCCAAATTAGTCTAGCTGAGTTCATGGCCTTTGGTGCTATTTATGTGGAATTCTCAATATGGCCACATAGGTTTCCTCTGGGTGCCCCATTTCCTTTCACATCCCAAAGGCATGTCAGTAATAGGCTAATTGGCCACTGTAAATTGTTTCCAGCACAGGTGAGTGGCAGACTATAGGGAGAGTTAATGAGACTGTGGGAGAATAAAGTATGATTATTGTAACTGATTGACGGAAATAGGTGCTGGAATGTAGGCACGGAATAAGATAGACAAATGCCTGTTTCCATGTTTTATGCCTCTGACCTCTTCAGTATTTAGGATACAGATGGACTTCAACCAGCAGCAAATTTCTCTGTTTCTAAATTTATTAAGGTGGCAAGTCGACTGGTGAAAGAACTAATGATAGTTTGGTCTAGGACATTACCCTGAGCTTAGAGCTATTATTTATCTTCCTCACCAATACTTCACAATAAAACACATAAAATGCCTCCCAAAGGAAAAGGCATGCTTACCTATGCCATTCTATCTGTTCGCTCAACTGTTTCTTATTCTTTGCTTCTTTTATCTGTGGCATCTCCAGGACGTATTCCTTCCTGACATATCTTGTGACAATATCATCGGTATCCAAAGTAGTATTCACATTCCTCTGATGTTTGGTGACTTTTGCCTCTGCAGCCAATAATGCAAAAATTATATGGATACATAAATATAACCACCACCATCAAATGAAAAAAAGAATACATTCTGTAAATGGTATAACAAATTCCTTTTGAAGGTGCTTTACCATAGAAATTACTGACCCATGTATTATTGTGAATGTAAAACTCCTCTGACCTTGATACAGTAATTACTGTATCAGTGAGACAGTGACTAATTCAGTATTTCACTGGAATTATAATTGTTGATCATGCTTACAATACAAGTCCAACAATTCTGATCCTAGTGTATTTTGGCAATTAATGTTGATCATGCATCTTTGAATAGAGAACAATCTACAATATTATGGCAGATAGGATTAAGGAAAACCCCAAGGCATTCTATGTGAAGAGCAAGAATATAAGACAGAACAGGACCAATCAAGTGAATCAAATGAGAGAACAGGACCAATCCAGTGTGACAGTGGAAAAATGTGTAGGAACCAGAGGAGATAGCAGAGATACTTAATGAGTATTCAGTATTCACTGCGGAAAAGGATTTTAGCATTTGTAGGGATGACTTACAGTGGACTGAAAAGCTATAGAATGTAAATATTAAGAAAGAGGATGTGCTGGAGCTTTTTGAAAGCATCAAGTTGGATAAGTCACTGGGACCAGACGAGATGTACCCCAGGCTACTGTGGAAGGTGGGGGAGGAGATTGCTGAGCCTCTGGCGATTATCTTTGCATCATCAATGGATCGGGAGAGGTTCCAGAGGATTGAAGGGTTGCGGATGTTGTTCCCTTATTCAAGAAAGGGAGTAGAGATAGCCCAGGAAATTATAGACCAGTGAGTCTTACTTCACTGGTTGGTAAGTTGATGGAGAAGATCCTGAGAGGCAGGATTTATGAACATATAGAGAGGCATAATATGATTAGGAATAGTAAGCACGGCTTTGTGAAAGGCAGGTCGTGCCTTACAAGCCTGATTGAATTTTTTGAGAATGTGACTAAACACGTTGATGAAGGAAGAGCAGTAGATGTAGTGTATATGGATTTCAGCATGGTACCCCATGCAAGGCTTATTGAGAAAGTAAGGAGGCATGGGATCCAAGGGGACATTGCTTTGTGGATCCAGAACTGGCTTGCCCACAGAAGGCAAAGAGTGGTTGTAGACAGGTTATATTCTGCATGGAGGCCAGTCACCAGTTGTGTGGCTCAGAGATCTGTTCTGAGACCCCTGCTCTTATAAATAACCTGGATGAGGAAGTAGAGGGATGGGTTAGTAAATTTGCTGATGACACAATGGTTGGGGGTGTTATTGATAGTGTGGACGGCTATCAGAGGTTACAGCGGGACATTGATAGGATGCAAAACTGGACTGAGAAGTGGCAGATGGAGTTCAACCCAGATAGGAGTGAGGTGGTTCATTTTGGTAGGTTAAATATGATGGCAGAATATAGTATTAAAGGTAAGACTCTTGGCAGTGTGGAGGATCAGAGGGATCTTGGGGTCCGAGTCCATAAGACACTCAAAGCTTCTATGCAGGTTGACTCTGTGGTTAAGAATGTGCATTGGCCTTCATCAATTGTGGGATTGAACTTAGGAGCCAATAGGTAATGTTGCAGCTATATAGGACCCTGGTCAGACCCCACTTGGAGTACTGTGCTCAGTTCTGGTTGCCTCACTATAGGAAGGATGTGGAAACCATGGAAAGGGTGCAGAGGAGATTTAAAAGGATGTTGCCTGGATTGGGGAGCATGCCTTATGAGAATAGGTTCAGTGATCTCGGCCTTTTTCCTTGGAGCGATGGAGGATGAAGGGTGACCTGATAGAGGTGTGTAAGATGAGAGGAATTGATCGTGTAAATACTGTAGCCAGAAGCTTTCTCCTAGGGCTAGAATGGCTAGCACAAGGGGGCACAGTTTTAAGGTGCTTGGAAGTGGGTACAGAGGAGACAGGGGTAAGTTTTTTTACACAGAGAGTGGTGAGTGCGTGGAATGGACTGCTGGTGACGATGGTGGAGGCAGATATGATAGGGTCTTTTAGGAGACTCCTGGATCGGTACATGGAGCTTAGAATAAAGGGCTATGGGTAACCCGAGGTAATTTCTAAACTAAGTACACGTTCAGCACAGCTTTTTGGGCTGAAGGGTCTGTATTGTGCTGTAGATTTTCTGTGTTTTCTGTGTTTCTATGTTATAGAAAGTCAGATTATTGGCAGTAGAAAGCACAGATTTATACTGGTTTTCACAATTGTTGTAGCTAAAATGAAAGAAAAAAATCTGTATTACTAAGCAAAAATCTTAGGCACCCTAGATCTTCAGATAAATTTTGCTTTAGATGTTTATATTTTGTCTTCTGCATTAGTGTACCAGAAATTTTAGATTTCTAAGCATTCACTTTCCAAAAAATTAAATGCTACACGGAAATGTTTGTATTTTGTTAAATAGGCATCCGTTAGTCTCGAGAGACCATGGATCTACACCTTGGAAAGTTTCCAGGGTGCAGGCCTTGGCAGGGTTGTATGGGAGACCAGCAGATGCCCATGCTGCAAGTCTCCCCTCTCCACACCACCAACGTTGTCCAAGGGACAACATCTTTAACTTTCTGTTAGAGAAAATAATATATTAAGTAATAGGCCACTTTTCAAATAAAAACTTGTTTACTTTGCAGGTGCATAGCCCAGTGCTTGATGAAACAAAGATAACAAACAGGTGCTAATGATCGATGACATAATGAGTTGAATGAACCAAACTGATTAACTGAAACAGAAATGGGTGCAGAAGGAATCAAACTGGGCAAAGGACAACCAGACTATGAGGATGTGGCTGATGTGACAGTTTAATCCCCAAATCATCAATTCTTACAACATGTCAAGAGTGAGCATAGCAACAAGACACATCATAGTCATTCTGCATCGCCAAGGTCTCTCCTAAGTAGAAAATTTCCGGCAGACAAGAGTTTCAAGATGTGCAGTCCAAGTTCTTCTGAAGAAGCACAAATAAACAGGCATGGTTGAGGACCAGAAACACAATGGTCGGCCATGGAAACTGAGTGCAGCACACAAGAGATACATCAAACTGACATCACTCCTTCTAATTTGGAAGTCCAGCATTGCTGTTAGTGCTGAACTCCCAGAAACCACTGGAACCCAGGTACACCCCTCTACAGACTGGAGAACTCTTGTCAGAAGTGGTCTTCATGGATGAGTTGCTGCTAAAAAGCCATTCCTCCAAAGTGAAAGCAAAGCCAAGAGACTGATTAACACTCTAAAGCACAAGGGCTTGGGGCTGAGCATGGCAGCAATGGCTCCGGACTGACAAGCCAAAATTTGAATTTTTTGGCTCAAACAGGAGGAAGTTTGTTCGTAGAAGAACTGGAGAAAGCCATATGGATAAGTGGCTGCAGCCATCAGTGAAGCACAACAGATGTTTCCTGCAGGTTTGGGGCTGCATTTCTGCAAATGGAATCGGTCATCTGGTCAGAATTAATGGAATCATCAATACTGAGAAATACAGACAGATTCTCATCCATCAAATAAATATCTTGTCTGATCATCATACTGCAGCTGGACAATGGCCCCAAACACATGGCTGAGGTAATAAGGAACTATCTTCAATGAAAAGAAGAACAAGGAGTTCTGCAGAAGATGGTGTGGCCTCCATAGAAACCTGATCTCAACATCACCGGGGCTGTCTGGGATTACCTGGAGAGACAGAAGCAAGCGAGACAGCCAAAGTCTGCAGAAGAACTGTGGCAAGTTCTCCAAAATGCTTGGAGCAACCTACCAGCTGATTTTATTTTTTAAATAAAACTGCACAGCAGTATACCGAAGAGAATTGATGCTGTTTTATTTTTTTTTGATATTTAGAAACATTATTTTTGAAAGCATCTTCACTTTAGAGAATTTTTTACATATGCCTAAGACTTTTGCATGGTACTGTATCTCTATGATTGAAGGCAAAAAAACACATTTTCCACGTTTTCTGGCCCTACACTGCAAAATTTCAGTTTTGCAATATAGTATTATAATTCTACATGCAGAAGTGAATTTTTGTACAAAAATTATAGAATGATGGCAGCATGAAATCCAGGCTACACAGCCCATCAACACTATGCCAGTATTTAGTTTTCCACCTTCTCCATGGAACCTCCTAAATTTTAGAACATGTCTCAAGGATTGCAGAGAAGCATTGTAATTTCAAACGACAGAGAGAGAGCATAGAACTTTAGGTCAGTTAATCAGTCATTTACAGAAGGAAACATTCTGGAGTCTTTTGTTATGGAAGTGGTAAAAGACCACTAAGAAGACTAGGCAGAATTCACATGAATTTATGAAAAGTGAATCCTGGTTGACACATTTTATTGGCAATTATAACACGCAAACTAGATAAGGAAGAACTAGTTGCTGTATTGGACTTCAATAAGATGCCATCCAAAATTAGAATGTGTGTTATTGGGAATATACTAACATAGGCTGAGGATTTATCAACAGATAGAGTTGGAATACGCAGGTATGTTTTAGATTGGGATTCCACACTGTTCACAGTCAATATCCATAAATTCAATATCCAGGCTACACAGTGTTCAAATGTCTGTGTTTTCACAAGACACAAAACTAGCTGGCAGTATGGCTATGAGGAGGGTCTAGAGACACTACAGGGCACACAGGCAACACCAATTTCCAAATCATTACTATCCACCATATAAAAAGATTTCTCATTAGGACACCCCTGGCTCCTGGCTCTTCTATCAACCATTTTAAATCTGTGTCTGGCTCTTCACTCACCAACACTGAGAAGTCTTTTTTCTTTATTTCCTGTGGCTAGACTCATACTGATTTTAAAATTTTATCAAATCATCCTTTGTCTTCTTTGATTTTTGGAGAGCCACACTAGCTTCTGCAGTCCATGCACATATCTGAAATCCCAAATGCACTAGCAGTTTTTTCTATGTCTATTCTGTATGGACTTTCTCTGGGACTTTCTTATTTTTCTTTTTTTTTTGACAGCCGCAATTGCAGCTGATTATGACTGCAACAATAAAATAAAACATGCTGGTGTTTGCACTCTATTATCCAGAAATTCCAATGAGCCCTGGAATATTTATGTGTGCAGTCTTGCTCCTGGTTTTCTGTTCTATGAAATGCTGGTGCCTTGTGGTGCTGAGACGTCCTCAACAGCATATAATGAAACACTATGGACATCCAGGTGACACTTGACTCAAATTTACAGACTAGGTACGGCTGTGAAAGGTGCAGTCTAACTTTGCTAAGCTGCATGCAGAAGTAGGACTACAGTGGGTGATCTGCCTGAGCAGGACCAAGCCCATGGTGTCTGGGCAATGGCTGCTTAAGTAGGTGTCCTTACAAGATAACAGTCTTTTCCTTGCTGCTGGTCTCAGTCATCACCACCACATCTCAACTAAACCAAATCCCACACTGACCACAATTTCAGCAAACAATTATGGATATTCCAATGCCCCAACCTCAATTTGATGTCTTGATTCTCCAACTATTAACTCAACTCTCCCCCCTTTCCTCAAACCCCTCTCTTTGATGATTAACAACTTGTAATCTATAAGTTACGTCCTATTTTTTCTACTCATTTCACCTTTGCAAAAGGAGCAGTGGAAAAGCCTTATGGGGCAATAAGTGTTTCAGGACTTGGGCCTAATATGCAAAGGAACATTACAGTGTTGGAGCCACATAGGAAACATTTTCACACTTCATATATAATGTTAATACCCTGCTGCAAAGAATTTATATTTCTATATTTATAAAATTTGGGACTCTGTATATTTTGTCACATTGGTTCCACAACTGCTCTCCTTGTTAACTTTTTTTTTCAAACAGAAGTGAACCAGGAACTTATGATAACTAATACAACTAAAACACAACTAGAACATTAACTTATTGTATAATCAGGAAATAACACTATTAAATGATGGCAAAAAGAAATAGTTCTTACTTTGTCTTCAGGCTGGAATTTCAAACTAAATGTTCTTCCTGTCTTGGATCGCTCCATTTTAAAGTTGGCTTGCCTTTTTACTGTGGCTTTTCCCAGTTTCCAAATTTCTCCTTCCACTTTTCCTGAAGCTTTTAGATCTATGTGATGACCTATAACACTCAAGTGAAAGTTCTGCACTATTTGCTGATATTCAAAAGTAGAACTAAAACATTCTTGGAGATCAACTGGCTTAAGCAACGCTAAATGGACTTGTTGACCTTGACAAAGTTTTATTGATAAATGTCCTGTTTTGGTTATATGTGTTAAGAAATTCTCATTGGAGGAAGTCTTTAGGTTGCAGCCTGTTGGTGCCTCACCATTTTGACTCTTTTGAAATATTCTTTCATCTTCATGAAAAGATGAAGTGTTCTCTTGCTTCATTTTCTCACGTTGATCTTCTCCTGTTGTAGTTGGAAATGTTGATGCACCATGCTCTTGGAAATCTGCACTGAACTCTAGTGTTTTATTAATTTCATGTTTGTTATCTCTGGCACTAATTTGATCATCATCATCAAAGGACCTTAAAGACCTTTCAGTGGTTGAGGGATGCAATCTATTTATTACTGATATATCTTCAGATTGGTCGGGAATCTCCCTGAAAGTGATTTCAGTCTTTTTACAATTGCAGAGTAATTGGCTGGCCTTTTCATATTCCTTTCTATGTGTTCCCATATCATCAATTTTTTTCTGTTTTAGCATCTTATTTGCATCTTGAGACTGATTAATATATAAATCAGGAAGATTTGCTGAGGAAACCCCTGGCATTTTGCAATATCTTGCCATGCAGACAACGTAGTTAATTCCATGATGAAACTTTGCTTGACAATCATGGCAAAAGAAGGGAGACAAACTACTAGTAGACTGGTCAACTTGTTCAGGATTTGATCTCTGCAAACTACAATGATTCCTTTTATTAATAAATATATGACCAAAATAATAGAATACTGTGAGTTACACCAATCTTTGTGGCTATTTTGGAGGGAAAATGTGGCAAATCTATTTTTGTTTATTTCTAACTATATAAAAATTTGGGTTGTAATAAAACAGTGGCCCATATTTTGCTGGAATATGATAACAGCTCCATGGTCTTTGCTTTTATTGATACCTTGTCCCCTTTGCCTTTGAATTTGAATAACTAATAACACTGAAACAAAAGGTTAGATTTGTTACTTAATTTTATGAATAAACTTTTTACAGAATGGCAATGATCAGTGCAATTCTAATAATTTATTCTGCCCATAAAGAAATATTCTGTTTTTTTAAAGTCAATCTTGAATATTGTAAATTCTTCTTGAAGACTTACTAGCATTTACTTTTTAAGTTACTTTCTTACTTTTCTCTTTGACTCTTATTTCCAGCTCTCTCAATCTATTTTTTTTCTGATTATTCCTCTTTCTGCGTCTGATTGGAAGAATTCTTCATCGTCATGTAAATGGCAATAACAGTGTCCCCAGCAACTAGTGTACATAAACATATGGTTAAGATCTGAAACTGTTGAACTTTTATTGAATCTGGAAGGATGTAAGTTATGCAGCTAAAATATAATATGATGCTTCTCAAGTCCGGCTGAACTTCATTGAAGGACAGGGGTATCAAACATGTAAGTTGGATAAAGAATTAACATAACAGACAATTTGAAGTTTGACATCAAAAGTCATAGAAACATAGAAAACCCACAGTACAATACAGGCCCTTCAGCCCACAAAGTTATGCTGAACATGTCCCTACCTTAGAAATTATTAGGCTTACCCATGGCCCTCTATTTTTCTAAGCTCCATTGTTATGAATGTGCCCCAACTCTGAGGGGCCGAAGGGTTCAAAGTCACCCCCTCCTCTTTGAGAATCGCAAGATCGCCATTAATTCAGGTCTGGGACCCAGGAAATGAGAGAGAATCCACAAGGTTTGGAATGTGTAAGCGAAACAAAACCACTGATAACAGCTATTGTCTCTTGGAGACGGAATTGTGTATTGAGTACTGTACTATTCATTGAAACCCCCCAGGGGACGACCAGAGTGGGCTGGTTGAGGGATTGCATCATCCCAACCTGATTGACATCTGAGACCCCATGAGTAAGGATAAAAGAGGGTCTGGGGAACAACCGAGAAACGCTGGAAATCCAGTGACAGCGTTTTATAGCGAACGCCGGTGAGGGCTTGTGTGTGCGTCCTCCCTTGCCTGGGTTGGCAGCTCATCATGGAAGAACAGCTTAGCTAAAGGAAAGGCCACAAGTGAACAGCCACACCAACGAGACTCCGACGGATCGAAATCATAAAAGGAAAGCTGGCAAGTTTCTCAGAAATCTCTCTCTCTCTCCAACCATTGCAAACCCAGCGGTCCCCAAAGGCTGCAGCCTGCATGAACTGAGTGACTTTTATATTTCCATCGAACAATACATTATCCCCTAGACAACAATAGAGCTTATTTCTGATTGATTATTATTATACCCGTACTTTTAGATTTAGTATTGACGACGTATATTATCTGTATATTTGCATTGATATTATTTTTGTGTATTTTTACTAATAATTACTGTTAAAAATAGTATCATCAGACTTCAACGGACCTCTCTATCTTTGCTGGTAAGTGACCCAGTTACGGGGTTCATAACACCATGTACCAAATAAATTTATTAGCAAAGTACATACATGTCACCTTGTGATTCATTGTTTTGCAGTCAGTTACAGGAAAATAAAGAAATACAATAGAGTTTATAGAATTCTAATGAAAACATAAAGACTTACAAAAAAAAACCCTTGTGCAAAAGAAGGAAAATCGTGCAAAAATAATCTTAAAAAAAGAAAAAATAATACTGGGGTACACGAGTTGTAGAGTCCTTTGAAAGAGAGTCTATAGATAATGGAGTCATTTCAGCAGTGAGGTGAGTGAAGTTATCCATGCCAGTTCAGAAGTCCAATGGTTGTAGGGTATTAACCATTTCTGAACCTGGTGGTGTGGCTCGTGTAAATACTACCTCATGGTCATAGCGAAAAGAGAGCATAGCCTAGATGATGGAGGTCCTTGATGACCCTCTTGTGGTAGTGCTCCTTGTAAATCTGCTCAGTGTTCAACTGAACTGTATCCACTACTTCTTGTAGATATTTTGGTTCCTGAGCATTGGTGTTTTCATACCAGGCTGTGGTGCAACCAGTCAGGTTACTCTCCACTGTGCATCTATAGAAGTTTGCCAAAGTTTTAGATGACATGCTGAATCTGTACACAGCTTCTAAGAAAGTAGAGATACGGTGGAGATGGAGGAACTAAGAAAAGAGAACGGCATTTTTTGAAGTAACAGGATGGGAAGAGGTGTAATCTAGATATCTGTTAGAGTCCGTAGATTTACAAAACATATCAGTCAACAATCTGTCTCCAGAGATGGAGACAGAGAGATCTAGAAAGAGGAAAGAGGTGTCAGAGATAGACCAAATGAATTTAAGGTGGAAGTTGGAGCCAAAGTTGATGAAATTGATGAGCTCAATTCAGCACCAATGCAGTCATTGATGTAGCACAAAAAGAGTTGGGGAGTATTTCCAGAAAAAGCTTGGAACATGGTCTGTATCACTTTGCTAACAAATAAGGAGGCCTATTTGGGTGCCCATCACTACACCTGGTGTTTGAAAAGAGTGTGAGGAGCAAAAGAACAAGTGTTGTGTGTGAGGGCCGCTTCTGCCAGATGGAAGGGGACGGGTTAGGTATAGAACACTTGCTTCAACCACTTGGCTCTTGAATGAACCTGCACAGTCCTAATCACTATCTGGGTATAGCAACACTAAAACCATTTTGCACGAGAATGGATTTTGTTTTTGTTTTGCTTTTATTGTGTACTTTCCTGTAGAATTTGTGCATAATTTGTGCTCAACCTATGTTTTTCTTGGGAATGTTGTGTATCTGATGCTATCTGCCTGTGATGCTGCAGCAAGTTTTTCGGTGCACCTGCATATATAGATACTTGTGCATATAACAATAAACTCAATTTTGACTTTCATTTAACACCATATAATAGAAATTACCTCTCATTCAGTCTATTTTCCAGTGCAGGATGTCTCCGTGCATTTGTTCCAGATACACCAACAATCTTTTTATCCTGAAACTAAATTAGCAGTGTGAAAATTAAGTTATATTTTAAATCAAAAATTTAAATTCAATATGCTTAAAAATCATACTCAAAATATATATGTTGCATACACATTTTTATTAAGCACTATTTTAAGTATGATTAATCATTGGAACTGATTATGATTGTAATATTAATAGGTGGATTTTTTTAAAATATGCATATTGGATGCTGAAATAGTTAAAGAGGTACAGAAAAGACAAATTCACATTTAACTGAGTATTAAATTATGTATTAAAATGAAATGTAGAACAAATTAGAACACTAACAGTACTATAAAACAGTGTATTAATTCCTAATAATTATCAATGGAGTAATTCATCCAGTGTATGCTGTTATGTTCTTTTGATTGACTGTAAATGAACAAAATTAGTGCAGATAATGTTCTGCTATCACTGCCTTCCTCCATGAAGTAATGTTCAAGAGAATTATCGATACCTTCAAATTCTTCATAATTGTTAACTTGATGAAAAAGTGTTTGCTCTAAGCATGGTGTAGTGTCCAACTGCCACTCAACTGCATGTGACTGATGCTAGTTAGAAACTGTTCGGCAACATTCTCCTGCCCCAATTGAGCAGCACAGTGTTCCACATTAATAAAGGGAATCCCAGTTATTTTCTCAATTTGTTCTTTAAAAGTTGTCCAAGTTAAGCAGCTACCCTGTTTAACCGATGGCCCAATTTATCAGAATCCACGGTATATTCAAGGTTGAGGCGGACAGATTTCTAGTTTATAAAGGAGTAGAGGGTTATGAGGAACAAGGGAAGCAATATAATTGACGTGAAAATTACCAGTAATCTTATTGAATAGCAGGTCTGGCTTTAAGGACCATACATCTTGCTTCTATTTTTAACGTTCCCCTAGAATGTATATGTTTCCAACCAATAGGAAAAGACAAGTTCAGGACAGTTTTAAACAATGATTCACAATGCTTATCAGAATCAGTAAGGTGATGTTCAGTTTTCATTAATGATTGTAGACATGACCTCAATAACACATTATGTTTTGAGGCTATACACAATTATGAATATTTTTGATAATCGGTGATTTGAATTGTAATTAGTTTATTAAAATCGCATATACCAAGATACAGTGAAAGGTCAAGTCAAGTTTATTGTCATTTAATTGTTTACATGTATATAAGCATATAATGTATATAAAGCGAGAAGTTTTTCTGAACCAGGGTGTAAAGCACAGTAGTACATACAACACTGAAGGTAAGGATAAAATCTACATATGAATCACAGATAATAACAGACGAAAGTGTATTAATATTAAATATTGTAAGATACGGAACAAATTAACCAGTGACACTTTGAATAGGAATTCAGAAGCCTAATGGCCTCAGGGCAGAACTGTTTTTCATTCTGTTCTTGTTTTTATGCATCGGAGTCTCCTGTCTGATGGTAGAAAGTCAAAGATGATGCTGGGTGAATGGGTGGGATCCTAAGGGCCCTGCATATGCAGCGCTCCTGATAAATATCCCCAATGGATGGTAGGGAGACCCCTGTAATCCCCTCAGTTGTGTTCAAAGTCCATCATTGGGACTTCTGGTCTGAATCTCGACTTCTGATGACCTCAGTGGTGCTCTTGTAAAACGTAGTTAAGATGGAGGGTGGGAGGAGGAGTGGAGGCCTTCCTTGCCTCGGTGTTGTTGTTCAGAGAGATGATATTAAGGGACCGAGTGAGGTCATCCATGATGTGAACTCCCAGGAACTGGGTACACATCACTCTCTACAGAGGAGCCATGAATTTGTAGAAGGGAATGTTTCATCTCCACCTTCCTGAAGTCCACAATGATTTCCTAGGTCTTCTCCACATTCAGACTTAGGTTTTCCTTCCCATACTAATCCACCAAGTGCTTGGCTTCCTCTCTATACTCCATCTCATCATCATTCTTGATCGGGCCAACCATGTCTCATCCACAAACTTCATGACACTGTTTGAGCTGGATCCTGTGACACAGTCATGTGTCAGTCATGTGAACAGCAGCAGGCTGAGCACACTGGGGAGCGCCAGTGCTCAGCGTAATGGGACAAGAGACATTGCTGCCCACACAGATTGACTGAGACCTTTCTGTTAAGAAGTCCAGTATCCAGTTGCAGAGGGAGGTGTTGAGACCCAGCGAGGGCAATTTCTCCACCAGTTTCTGGGGTTTGGGTCCCTATTTTCCAGGTGGGACAGGACAGAGTGGAGGGCAGAAGCTATGGCATTATTGATGGATCAATTGGAGTGAAAGGCTCCAATATACCAGGGAGAAAGGCTTTAATGTCCAGCCGCTCAAAGCATTTCACAATGGTTGATGTTAATGCTACCGAATGATAGTCATTTAGGCAGGTTACTGTCACCTTTTTTGGCACTGGAATGATGGTTGCCACCTTGAAAACCGAGGGGACAATGGATTGTTGCAAAGAAATGTTGAATATATCTGTCAGCTGGACTGCACAGTCTTTCAGAACCCAACCTGGTGTATTATCGGGCCCTGCAGCTTTGCATGGGTTGACTCTGACCAGGGTCTTCCTCACCCCAACTTCAGCCAGACTGTGTCTGCTCCCCTGGAGGGAAGGGTGTATTCTTTGCCAGGACTTTGTTCTGCACATCAAACCGGGTGTAGAAGACATTCAGCCTCTCAGGAGTGAAGCATCCTGCTCACTGACACACAGGGCAGTCTTGGACATACACACAGGTCATTTCAAAACACAAGTGCATTCAGGTAATACAAAGAGGAAAGCAAAAACAGAATGCAGACTGTTGTTTAACAGTTACAATTAGCAAGAAAGTGCTGTGTAAGCAGGCAATTAAGGTGCAAGACCATCAGGTAGACTGTGAGGTCGAGTTCATCGGTATCATACAAGATTGATTGAGATTGGGAAAAAAAGTGTTGTTAAGAGAAAATGAAAAAAAAAGATTTGAACTATTGATGAATTCTCAGAAGCCAAGTTCAAAAGACAGATGTGGAGCTATCCACATTCAAATATTTTAGAATTTTGTTCTGTTATTTTATATGATGTTAGTAAGTTGATTTAATAGGTGGCTATGATCCAAGGGATGTCCTTCTATTCTGAGGCTGTGCCCTCTGGTTCTAGACTCTCCCACTATTGAAAACATCCTATCCACACCCATTCTATTTAGGCATTAGTCCAATCCCACTTGCAGAACCTGTGAGTTGAAATGCCTTTGAAATTGTTAACATAGTCTCAGTTTTGTTTGCACTGCATATTATCAGGCATGATACTTTAATAGTTAAGAAAAATCTGTCATTCAGGACATTGGTGGAAGCAAAACCTTAGAAGGACTGGGATGAATGTAGCTACTCAAAACACATTGTTGTGCAGTTCTAATGTCATGGATCTTTGACAGATTTTGTGAGAACATACATACTTAACGGTGGCTATCAAAGACTAACCTGAGGACAGTCAAAGAGTCAGGATTATTGAGTTGGTGTATGGTGTGTCATTATTGCAGAATAAGATCTGCAGCCAACTTATTCATATTGACCAAGGTGCCTTCTCAAGCAAGTGCCATTTGCCTACGTGTGGTCCATATCCCTGAACTTGTCCGGATAGCTTTTAAACATAATTTTACCTGCTCCCACTGCTTCCTCTGGCAGCTTGGCCTATACACCCACCACCCTCTGCCATTCCATTCCATTCCATTATCTCTGCCCCTCATGATTTTACAAAGCTCTACAAGACACCCTTTAGCCTGCTTTGCTCCAGAGAATACAGTCTCAACCTATCTATTCTCTCTTTTAAATCAAGCCCTTCAGTCTTGACAGCTTTCTTGTGGATCATTGCTGCATCTTTCTACTACTTCCACTGGTATGACGCATGATATTCCCATGGTTATCTTGACTATCACCTGTAAAAATGCAATTCCCTTTTCTCAGTTCCTTTTGTCTCCGCCACATCTGTTTCCAGGATGTGGCTTTCCTTCCCAGTACATCAGAGAACAAAGTTTCCCTTCCTCTACCATTGTCGCTGCCCTCACTCCCATCTTCCCACCACCCTGACTGTGCTAGCATTCCCTTTGTCCGTACCTACCACCTCCTGAGCTTCCACATCTAACACATCATTCTCTGCAACTTTTGCCATCTCCAAAAGACATCCTACCACCAAACACAACTTTATCTCCCTCCAAAGGCAACACTTCACCTGCAAATCTACTATGTCTGCTGCTCCCAGTGTGCCTCCTCTATATTGGTGAGACCTATTGTAAATTGGAGGACGGCATTGTCGAGCACCTCCACTCTATCTACCAAAATCAGAACTTCCTGATGGCCAAACATTTTAATTACCATTCTCATTCCAACATGTCAATCTATAGTCCATCCTGTGCACAATAAAGCCACCTCCAGAGTAGAGGAGCGATATTTTATGGAGGCCACACAATTCCTACTGGGTGGCCTCCATGAATATTGATTTCTCCTTCCAGTAGGAAAAAATCCCTTTCCCCTCTCCTCTTCTTCAATTCCCTACGCTGGCATCTTGCATCCTCTCACTCAACTATCACTTCCCCCTAGGTCCAACCCCCCCTTCACTTTTTCCTGTGGTCCACTCTCCTCTCCTATCAGATTCCTTCAAAGTTCAACACTTTATCTTTCCTACTAACTGGCTTCACCTACCATCTTCAAGCAATCCTCCTTCCCCTCACTCCACCTATTTATCCTAGTGTCTTCCCCCTTCCTTTCCAGTCTTGAAGAAGGGTCATGGCCTAAAACTGTTTATTCATTTCCTAGATGTTGCCTGACCTGCTGAGTTCCTCCAGAATTTTGCGTGTGTTGCCTATACTATCTGTATTGCCATGGGGGGTTTGGTTCAAAGAAACAAAATGTTCTCAGAAATATGAAGACATGCTGAAAACTGTGAGGGCAATATTAACGACATGCAGAGATCCCCTACTCTGTGAAAGTGAGTCTTAACAGCACATCATTTTTCAGAGACATGGAAATGAATTATCACAAAAAAATTATTTCAGAAAAATAAATGTGTTAACTATTCTCTCAGATCTAACACAACCAACAGTGGGTCCAGGGAAAGAAATGCTTCCTGAGTGGATACAATCTCTTTGAATGTTCATGTAAATCTGGCTCAGTAACTAGACTAGTCCAATAAACTCATTTTCAAAGAAATCTGTGAAACAATTCCAGTTTGGGTTCACCCGGAATCAATGATGTGACTCTCAGATTGTAGAAAGCCTATTTTGAGGCCTTTCCCCAGTGCAAGGAAATAAAATTAACCTTATATAATACAATATAGATCAATGAACAGTGGGTGAAGGATATCTAAAATGAAAGCATATTAAACTGTGCTATGATAAATGCATAGTTGGAGAACTAATTAAATAGCGACAGATTATCTCCTACATCATAATTCATATCAAAATACCCTGCAAATAGTAAATATGCTTGAACTTATCTAGGAATAAATGTAAGTAATTGCAAGATTCTTAATAATAAGACAATTCTCACTCAGATATCCATATGATCCAAGATATAGTACACTGATGGAAATTGTTCAGAGTACCTTTTAAAACTAAACAGCTGACAAGCATTATGTTTTCAACCAAATTGAAAATACAGTAATTTCTGGTTGGCAGACAAGGGACACTGCTTGCTGCCTGCTGAATAAATCTACTTATAAAGACTTGGCAGCCTCTATGGCATTTCCCTTTCTCAATGTGAGCTGCTGTTAGGCAAGTTCTGCACAGGATATGTGTCAAGCAATAATAAAAACATTAAGCTGCTGAGTGCTTTGGAGAATTATGACAAGCATCAAATTGAATAAAGAATTCCAGCTTTTGTTATAGCTTTGAAGCACTTTACAGAGTGAAATAAATATTTTGACATAAAAATAGGATTTAAATGAAACTGAAATATAATCGATAAAGGATGTGGATTTTTGAAATAATTATCCTGAGGGAAGCAGACTTGTTGCAGTAAGTACTTAACATACCTGCTCATCGAAAACCACTCCCTCATGGAGGGCAGGGATTGGCCTGCTTAAGGAGAATTGAAGCCCCTCCCACTAGTGTCTACTTAGCTGATGGTGTCATAGCACTAGCGGAGTTTAAATCCAGCACATGCAGTCTCTGTTTGCTCTCTGGTTGCTGTGAATCAGGTAGACACGGGTGCACGGAAACAGTAGACAGTGGTGGCGTGCTGCAGTAAAGAGGGCCTGGGTGCATATTTTAGTTAGGGATTTGCCACTATGTGTATGTTTTGTCCTGCCAATTCAGGCAGATAAGTATCTGTAACCAAGTGTAATTTGAAGGGTTTACTGAATGTTTTGTCTTGTAAATAGTTAACCTACTTACTGGTAATGAGTGTCTTCTGTCCCAACTCACCACACCCATGAACCTGATTTCCCTAATCAATTAGTGCTGTGAGCAGGGTTCAGTGACTGAACAGAAGATGAACATCTTTATAAGGAAAAATAAGAGAAAGATCCCTATATGAGGAATGCCGGGTCCTGACAACAGAGTCTCACCAACATACAGATTACAAGACACCCACAGACTGGTCAGACAAGTTGGACTCCTGTGGGGTGAAAATGGGATACCATATCCCGTCTATACTCGTTCCCCGAGAAGAAGGGGAGTTAGTGTGGTGCCTTCTGGCTGCTGGTAGCCATGATAAGGCAGCAGCATGAGATAATCTCACAAAAGGAGTAAGAGGTCAATAGTTTTATGGATGAGGTGGAATTGGTATACCAGCAATATGTTACCATGGGAGTGGTTGACCAGTCAGTGCAGACCTCGGCCAGAATGTTAGAGGATAAGAGGACAGAGATGGCCTGTCGGCTAGGGAAGGTGCAGCCAGGCGTAAGCTGCCCATAGGGCTAACAGACAACCAGCCCCGGTTGAGGTCAGAGCCCTGATATTGTGGGGATACAACCTTGACCCGTGGGTGGGGGATAGGGACATTTGGTTAAATGGTGAAGATGGGGAAGAGATGTTAGAAGGGAGCCTTGAGGATCCCCCTCTAAATGAGTTCCCTTTCCCCATGCAGCTATGCCAGTACAACCCAGACCAGTGGCCACGAGGTCCCTGACCTATTTAGGGGGACATCAGTACATAGCCCCTCTCTAACCTCCTTGGAACAGGGTGAAGGAGCAGCAAGCTGAGGAAGAGGATAAGCAGGCTGGGGAGGATAACACAGCAGTTTCACCGAGGTGAATGCCATCAGAGAGTACTTTGCAGAGGAACTGACGACGTTTGGGGACAGGTATAGGCAGAAGCCAGGGAATCTCAGCGTGGTAGCTGAGGATCTGGGATGGGGGGCAGGAGTGCTGGAGTGAGTTTATCCAACTGGGAAAAGGGTGTCTTGTTGTGGGGGGAGGGGTGCATGTTGTCCCACCACATGATCAACAATACACTGAGAGTGCCGGCCGCTTCCCACAGGGCTGAGGAATTGTGATGGAGCAGTGAAGGTCAGATATCCCTCACTCTTCCAGTGGGATTTGCAGCCCTGGGAGGAGTGGGGCACAGTGGAGGAAGGGATCAGAGATCTTCACCAGTGGTCTCTGGTCACAGGGATCTGTCATGAAACTGACATCCCACCGGAGGATCACAGACTAGCCCTGACCGTGGTGGAGTATTTAGTTAAAGCAGCAGCTCATGGTCTAAGGGGAGAGGTGCTGCCCTTATTGGACCATCAATAGGGGACACTGTAGACACTACCTTCAGATTATTGAAGGGATTCGAGAACATGGGGGAAGGTTCCTGTAGTCAGGTGCACAAACTGAATAAGTGACCAGGGGATGGAGAGCCCTTTGTGACCCTTCAGGAAATGTTTCTGGCATTCTCAGAGCCAGGCTCCCGAGGGAGCAGGTAGATGCGGCTCTTCTCCAACCCTCTATGCTGTGTGGAGGGAGCACTGCCGGGGAAGGGAGGCAAGGAGGCTTATTCTCCAGGCCCTCCTCCAACAAGGGCTCCTCAGGATTCCCCGCGTTCCACTCAAGGTCCAGAAGAGCAATAGTTCAATAGTTCCATTTAATATCAGAGAATTAATATCCATGAAAAGAGAAGAGTGCCCCAAAGAATGAGTGACAGTTAAAATGTCAGAACCCCAAAATCCCCTTATATCCCTCACTATTGGAACCTCAGCAGCAGCAGATGTCGGGCAGTGGGTGACACCCACCTGCCCCTCTCAGGTATGAAGGAGTCAGGGCTCCTAGCGGAGTGCCACGATGTTGTGTCTTTCGAGGGATGAAATGGTGCGGTATGTGTCTTAACTTATCTGCTCATCAAAAACCACTCGCAATGGGAGGCTGGGATTGGCCCACGTAAGGAGCCTTGCAGCCCCCCCACTAGGATCCATTTAGCTGATGACATAATGACGCCAGTAAAGTTTAAATCTAGTGCGCGATAACTCTTTTCACTCTCAGGTCGCCATGGACCCGTAGACGAGGGTGCCGTGGTAACAGTAGACAGTGGGAGTGTGCTGCAGTAAAGAAGCCCAGGTGCACATTTTAACCACTGTATTTTCGAATGTGTATATGTTTAGTGCCTGTTTTGTCCTGCACTTCGAGCACTCAGCTTGGATAAGCATCTGTAACCGAGTCTAGTTTCAACAGTTTACTCAAGATTTACTCACAAGGGGTAGTGCAGACGCTGGAAACATAGATCAACACACACAATGCGCTGGAGGAGCTCAGCAGGTCGGGCAGCATCTTCGGTTGGGAATAAACAGTCGACATGTTGGGATCCATAGATGCTGCCTGACCTGCTGAGCTCCTCCAGCACATTGAGTGTATTACCCAATGTTTTGTGTTTTACTCTGTTTTGTCTTGTAAGTAGTTAACCTACTTACTGGTAGGGAGCATTGTCTGTCTCTACTGATTTCCCACAAAACTCCCTATATTAAATTAGTTTTTCAGAGTTAGAGAGTTGGTAAGAATAATGGCTTTAAAAACTAATTAGTAATATACTCATAAATGCATAATATTTTGAATGACTTGCATAGCAAGAATAGCACACTACACCTGTTATATCCTCTGGATTTTCCTAATTGTGGATGTCAGATGCTGCTGTCTTGTTTCCAGCTCAATATAGGAAGTATCGACAGTTTCAGTATCGACAGTATCAGCCAAATATTTTGGGTCATTGTGAGACGAGTTTAGTTGCCCTCTTGAAGTATTGTTCACCATTTTCTTAATGACAAACACAATACACTTGCAGTACCAATTTAAAGATATGTAGATTACTCACTTAATAGAGACATAAAAGTCTGCAGATGCTGAAATACAGAGCTAACGCATAATGCGGGAGGAACTCAGTCGGTCAAGCAGCATTTGTGGAGGCAGAGACAGTTGATGTTTCGGACTGAGGCCCGGCAGCAGAGGCCCGACTTAGTTGAAATAACTTTTGCTCAATATTAAAACAAAAATATTAGCATCTTTGCAAATGTAGAAGAGTCTATAAATTATATGCTGTAGATTTAACTGACAATAATTTCTAAACTACATCTAATTAAAACACAAAGAATTTTCTCACAATCTTCTGATTACTTCTGCATACAAATGTAAGGTAATTGTGCTGTATATCCAACTTTAATAGCAACCTGACTGAAATATATAACACTTCTTCTCATACCTTCTGGCTTGTGGTATCACTTTTCTGTAAAAAGATGCTGAGAGCTTTTTGTGCATTGCTTTGTGGAGCCAGCTGCTTCTGTCTTTTGTTTCTCCAGACTTTCTTTCTCAAATATGCTTGAAACTCTACAACAGGTCCCGAAGTTTCTGGTGATATGAGTCCTCTCCAATCATGATAAACTTTTCCTCCTTGTGGAAAAAATTGTTAATTTGTGACCTAAAAAGCAACAACTCGATTCCAATAAGATCTTTGCATGGTTTAAATTGTTAAGTCTATCTTTTGCATTACTGTATTTTAGTTTACATACAGAGGCAAATTAATATTAGCTGAAGATAATTCATGACATTAAACCTACAAATAACCTGGTTTGTTTCTTATGTGTCTTATGCCACTCTAGGGTTTACACATTCAATATTATGGGATGGAGGAGAATCAACAGTTCGAACACTGCTTTCAGTTCTTAAGATGAACCTCATTAATGAGCTGGGTACATCATAGGGAAGTAGAGACTCCAAGCAATAATAAAAATAAACAGGGGGACACTGTCAGCAGCTTGGGAACAGACCTTTAACTTGCTGCCTCTGTTTCAAAAAGGAGGAGGTTCAGCTTTTAAGGAAATTGCATCAGATTAGATCTCTGACCAGAAATGCAAAGGATTCTTTTAAAATCTGGAAAAACCATCAAGGGTCAAAGGATTAGACTTTTATTTATTTTTCATGTGAAGTGTCCAACTGGTTGAATTACTTTTTAATTCGGTGCAAAGATTCAGTCACTTAAATGTCCTTTCTGTGCTGCCATAATTGTTCACACTTGTTTGCAGCTGTTAAGTAGATTCAAGTAATGGGTTAATCCAGATACTCCTGTCAAAATAATACAAGGGCAAACCACATACAGGTTTTTTTAATGGACAACAGCAACAGCAATTTCAGGAGAGACAGATGCACAATTAAACACAAAAATGGCTTTTTATTTTTATCCATTCCTGAGATGTAGCAGTGCTGACAAAGTTGTTTATCCTTAATTACTGAGTCAATCAAATTGGTAGGTTTACAGTCGCTATATTGACTACACTAGGCACGGATGGCAGATATCTTTCCTTGAAGGACATTCATGTGCAATGGGTTTTAAGACAATGCAGCATTAACATTATTCCATTCCCCTCATACCTCTTCTCACCTGCCTCTCACCTCCCCCTAGTGTCCCTCCTCCTTCCTTTTATCGCATGGTCCACTCTCCTCTCCTATCAAATTTCTTCTTCTTCAGCCCTTTACCTTTTCTACCAATCACCTCCCAACTTCTTAGTTCATTTACTCTCACCCACCCCCATCTACCAGCTTCACCTATCACCTTTTAACTTGAACTCTTTCCCCTCCCCCTCCCACCTTCTGGCTTCCCTCTCCTTCCTTTCCAGTCCTGATGAAGAGTCTCAGCCTGAAATGTCAACTGTTTATTCACTTCCATAGATTCTGCCTGACTGCTGAGTTCCTCCAGCATTTTGTATGTAGCACTTTTATTGAAGTAGCTTTTCTAAAAAATATATATTTAATTTTGTGAACTAAAGTTCTCTAATTGCCACAGTTGGATTCAATGGTCTACAATCTTGGCATTTGGTCCAGTAACTTTAGCATTAGCCGAAATGCACTTTCACATCATGAAAATAAGACTTTGGTGCTTGACAGGAAGTTCCTGTATTAAATAGATAAGAATTAATTTTAGTGCCCATTTCAGTTGTTTTTTTTGTGATAAAATAATATTATATGTTGCCAAATTTCCTCTCTGGTATTAGACATTTAATACCAAAGATGTCAAGTAGTCTCCCTTCAGCTTTTAATTATTAGAAGTCTTGTAAAAACTTATTTTTTCATGTTCGTTTTTTCTTTTCCCTCTCAATTCAATGTTTCATTGTCTCTGTCTACAGCTTTCATAGTACTCCAACTAGATTGGTGGAGGAGATAAATGGTTGTTTTTCCTGCAGATGATGCTGTGTTAGTCATACTTAAAACTTTCACTAACTTCCAGTGCCAGTTTTAATAAAAATTATTTACATTCTGGAGTAATTTGTTAACATGCCACCTAAAATGTTGAGCCATTTAACTGAACAGAAAAAAAAAGCATTGATAACTATTGTAAGCACGTGAAGCCCTCTGTTGGCTGGGGTTGACCATGGATGTTGCATGCCAGCTGTCTACGTGATACACAAACCACTACACATGACAGGGCACGGTATGGAAGGGAAGCTGTTACCCATGTAGCAGGCTCCCCACCTCCACTCAGCCAATGAATCCAAAGGAACCACAAAGCCCAATACAGTTCAGCACCAGCAGAGTCGCTGGAGTTACCAGTCTGTGTTGAACTTAACATAGGACTGTCTTAGGGATTCCAGTTCCATTTTCCCTCCGGGTTAACTCCCAAAGCCTTCTACATGAGTGGGCATAGCCACAAGGCAGTGGAGACTTGAGATCAGAGTTTTCCTTCTCCAAGATGAATTGCCAACCATGGCTGATGAGCTCCAACTGCTCAAAGCAATTTGCTTTAAGGCACCAGTAACCTGCCTTTGCCCCTTATCCTGTCAGTATAAACGGTTCTGGCAGACTTAGTAGCAAAGCCACACGTGTTTGCCAGGAGCTAGACTTGGTTGTCAGAGGCTATTTGAGATACACACTGTGGTGATATGACGTGTAAGAACATGATTGGAGAGAGTTCTGAACTTGTGCAGAAATGATAGAAAGATCGAGAGAAACAGGGAATTGTAAGACATGTGTAGTTGTTGTTAAATAAAAGTTCTATTCTTCCAGAATACAGTTCTTTATTAGTAACCCATGGTACGTATGAATATAAAGAACATAACGTGGTGTCTGAAGTCGGTCTGGAAGAATAATACATTTCCTAACACAGGAGAATCGAAGATAATTTTCTGAAAAAAGGGTTAGAACTGTTTTGGTGTTTGCTAACAGTTTTACAAATGGAAGGTTTGCAGCCTCCATCGACATTTCAATTGTCTGGGAATGTAGCTGAGAATTGGAGAAAATTTAAGCAACATTTTGAATTGTTTTTATCAGTGATCGGTGCGGATCCAAAACCAGAAAAAAGAAAGCTGCGCTTCTACTCCACATAATAGGTGATGACGCAATTGAGGTATATAATCATTCTATTTTTGCAAATGGAGATAATTTTAATTTAAAATCGATAATAGACAAATTTGAAGCATTTCGTATACCAAAGCGTAATGTGACGTACAAGCAGTACAGATTTTTTACATGTACGCAGAGAGCTGATGAAACTACTGATCAATGTGTTACTGAGTTGAGACACAGGAGTAAAATATACGAGTTTGGAGAACTGACAGACTCTCTCACTAAAGGTAGAATTGTTTGTGGCATTCTGGATAATGGTCTGAGAGAAAGACTGTTAAGAGAACAAGACCTAGAATTGGAAAAAGCTTTGATGCTCTGCAAAGCTTCGGAAACCATGACGTCATAGGCTAAAGAACTTTTTATTGAGAACTGCAATGGAGCCGCTGTGGGAATGTGCAAACATATTAGAAAGAATAATAAAACGACAACAAAACCAACAGAGAGCAAGACATCTGACAGAAAAAAGCTACGTGATCAATGTGGGCGGCAACCTCGGCCAGAACAGTGTCTAGTGTCTGGGAAAATGTGCAACGATTGCGGTAAGAGTAATTATTTTTCATGCTGTTGCAGAAGTAGAAAGAAAATAAAACAAGTAAATGCAGTACTTGAAAATGAACGTGAGGAGTTTTATATCGATGTGCTTTGTGAAAACAAACAAAGTAAGAATGACTGGACTATTCTATTGCAAGTGAACCAAAACAATATTCTGTTTAAACCTGATACTGGAGCACAAGTAAATGTTCTTGCAGAAACTGAGTTTAATGCATTAAAGCCAAGAACAAAGTTACATCAGACAAATATAAAAGCGACTGGGTATTCAGGTGCAGACATTCCAATTAAATGAACATGTGTGGCAAAAGTATCACACAAAAATATTGTCCACACACTTTCATTTGTGGTAGTGCCAAAGAATGTACAGTCAATACCTGTGAGAAACTGAATTTGGTGAAAAAAGTCTTAGTCCTGGACAGTGACACAGAATCAGAATACAGTGAGTTGATGAAAGAGTATGAGGACTTGTTCAAAGGGCTTGGTTATCTTCCAGGAGAGCACATGATTAAAATTGACAACACAGTGCCACCTGTAGTAATCCATGTAGAAAAGTGCCTTTTGCATTATGTCATCAACTGAAAATAGAATTTGACAGAATGGAACTGCTAGGATTCATAAAAAATTGATGAACCAATTGAATAGGCCAATTTGCTTGTATTGTTGATAAGAAAAATGGAAAACTGAGGATTTTCTTAGATCCAAGAGCCTTGAATCGAGCCATTAAAAGAGAGCATTTCAAATTGCCTACTTGCGAAGAAATTGTGTCACAGTCTGCTAATGCAAAGTACTTTAGTAAATTAGATGCATCCTCTGGATTCTGGCAACTTAAACTAGATGAAGCCAGTTCAAAGTTGTGTACCTTTAACACTCCTTTTGCCAGGTGCTGTTTTCTTCAGCTTCCATTTGGAATTGCATCAGCTCTTGAAGTGTACCATAAAAACATTCACATGCTATATGAGTGCATTGAAGGCGTGTATACTTCCATGGACAATGTTATTGTTTGGGGATCATCTAAACAAGAGCATGATGCCAGACTCCAGACAAGCCTTTGAGGCAACACGCAAGGCAAACCTGAAGTTGAATAAAGACAAATGTCAGCTAGGAGTGACGGAACTTACCTTTGTGGCTGATATCATCAGCAATGAGGGTGTGCGTCCTGATCCATTGAAGGTTTCTGCTATTGAGAACATGCCAAGACCGCAATGTAAAAAGGATGTTCAAACGTTGATGGGTATGGTCAACTACATGGGAAAATTCAAACCCAATCTTTCAGAACAGTTTGCTCCATTGAGGCAGCTAACAGAAGAGAAAAATGAATGGAGCTGGAATCATGAACAGGAGAAGATATAGCAAAATCTCAAGAAAGTGGTTATTAAAGAACCTGTGTTGAAATTCTATGATGCTGAGAGACCCATCAAAATCTCATGTGATGCTTCTCAAGCAGGCTTAGGGGCAGTATTACTCCAGAAACATGATAAGGAATGGCTACCAGTGGCATATGTATCTCATTCATTATCTGATACAGAAACAAGGTAAGCCCAAATTGAAAAAGAATTGCTCAGCATTATGTTTGCTTGTGAGAGATTTCATCAGTTTGTGTCAGGGCAGTCTATTGATGTTGAAACTGATCATAAGCCTCTGATTGCATTGTTTCACAAATCTTTAAGCGACTGTCCTTTGTGAATTCAGCAAATGATGATTAAATTGCAAAGGTATGCATTGAATGTTTCATGCACACCTGGAAGATTCATATACACGGCTGATACACTTACCAGAGCTGTGGATCCAACAACAAAAGACAGTCACAGGGTCGCTGTTGATGTTCAAGCATTTGTTGGTATGATCATAGAGACTATACCTGTTGCTCCCAAAAAGTTAGAGCTGCTGCATCTTGAGACAGAGAAGGACAAAATTCTCAATCAGGTAATACAAGTGGTGATGGATAGATGGCCAGATAATAAGCATGACTGTACCTCAGAAGTACAAGAATATTGGAACCACAGATCAGAACTTCCTGTTGTGGATGGAATATTGTACAAAGGTAGCAGAATTGTGATTCCTAAAAATCTCCGAAAAGAAATGCTTGGGAAAATTCATGAAGGTCACCTAGGTATTGAAAGTGTAAGAGAAGGGTGCGGGAAGTGATGTTTTGGCCTAGGATGAATCAAGAAATTGCAGAATTGATGTCTTCTTGTCCAAAATGCCTTAAATACCAACCTAGCAACACTAAAGAGCCACTGCATCCACATCCTAGTCCTCAGAGACCTGATCAGATGGTAGGCATTGATCTTTTTGTAACTGACACAACGATTATCTATTAATAACAGATTATTACTCATTGTATCCTGAAGTGTGTGGTCTGAGCAGAACAACTGCAGAGAATGTAATTACAGGCATGAAATCAGTTTTTTCCAGACATGGTGTACCTGATGAAGTTTTCACAGACAATGGTCCACAATTCAAGGGTGAATGCATGAGACATTTTGCTCAGGAATGGGGCTTTGTTCATACAACATCTAGTCCATTTTTCCCTCAGTCCGATGGATTAGTTGAGAAGTCGGTAGGAATTATCAAGAAACTGATGCTCAAAGCAAAAGATAGTGGAGGTGATTTTATAAAGCTTTGTTAGCCTATCACAGTACTCCACTTGAATGTGGATTTTCACCTGCTCAGCTCTTGATGGGACGCCATTTGAGATCAAATCTGCCAATAGATGAGAGCCTGCTGAGAACAAAGGGAGGTGAACAAGTGAAAAGAGGGAAAGATAAACATAACGCAAAGCAGAAAACATACCTTGACAGGTATTCTCATCCATTACCTGAACTGCACCAAGGAGATGAAGTGAGGACACAAGACAAAATGAACACATGGACACAGAAAGCTACAGTACAACCCAGATCATACATGGTCCAAACACAAGAAGGAGCAGTGTTAAGAAGAAATCAAAAAGACCTCAAGAAAGAGCCAACTTCAGAGTTTCAGTTAACTGGTGCAGACCAGACAAAACGTGGAAATAACAATGAAACACAAGAAGTGGGTGAACCACTTAGAAGGTCTACTCGTTTTCATAAACCCCCAGAGAGACTGACAGAAACATGTCAAATTATGCATTTGCTCCGGTCAATGTTGCTAATTGTTTTTCTTCTTAATGAAAAGAAAAAGTGGAGATATGATGTGTAAGAACATGATTGGAGAATGTTCTGGGCATTGGCAGAAATGATAGAAAGATTTAAAAAAATGGAATTGTAAGACACGTGTGGTTGTTGTTAAATAAAAGTTCTATTCTTCCAGAATATGGTTCTCTATTAGTAAGCCACGGTACGTATGAATATAAAGAACACAACACATGCCATTAAATTGAATTCAATTGAATTGACATTATTTCTTACATCCTTCACATATATGAGGAGTAATAATCTTTATTTTTCATCTCTGTCTGAATGTGCAATGTGCAAATTATAGTCATTTGTAATAATTAGTATGTACAGTAAGATATACAATAGAACAGTCAATATAACTTAGAGATCCAATTATGTCAGCGTGAATTAATCAATCTGATGGCCTGGTACCATTTCCCGGATGGTAGCAACTGGAATAGTTTGTAGTTGGGGTGACTCAGGTCCTCAATGATCCTTTGGGGCCTTTTTTTTTGCACCTGTCACTGTAAATGTCTTGTATAGTGGGAAGTTCACATCCACAAATGTGCTGGGCTGTTCACACCACTCTTCACAAAGCCCTGCAATTGAGGGAAGTACAGTTCCCATACCAGGCAGTGATACAGCCAATCAGGATGGAAGCATTTAATAGGTAATGGGAGCTTATCCCCACTATCACCCCCAACTATAACAACCTTAAGGAAGCATTTGAACTGATAGGGTAAAAAGCACATCCTGCTGTTTAGATGAATAATAGTGTGTCAGGGTGGGATTGGCTGAATCAGGGTAAAACATTAAGAATGTTATATCTAATTTAAACACACACAAAATCTTGTTATCTTCCATTGCAGGTTAAGATTTAATTTACCAAGATCAGAAACAGGTCATATTCTGAGTAAAAAAATTAGAAGATCCTGTCAATATTTTAATCAGGGAAAACTCCATAACTGAGCTACTTCCTCAAGCACATAGACATGAACATATTCTATAAACTGTAAAACACAGTAAAACTCCAGATGCTGGCAATGTGAAATAAAATGAAAAGGTTTTGGAAACACTGAGCATCTGTGAAGACAAATACTGGATTAACATCTCGAGTTAATGATTTTTCATTAGAACTGGGAAAAGTTAGAGAATAAACAACTTGTTCTTCCAACAATATCGAACAAGGCACCCTTTGACTGCCTTGTTCGGTAGTGTTGGAGGAAAAGATATTATTTTGGAGACATCTGATTTGCACATTTTGGCTTTCATTTCTCTTATAGCTAGGAGGGCACTTGCTTAAATGGAAGGATATCATTCCACCTACTCACGCTCAATGGTTACGTGATGTTATGTCATGCTTAAATTTAGAGAAGATCCGTTGTTCCATTTCTGAATCCGGTCAAGACTTTCAAAAATTGTGGGGATCATTTTTGAACTATTTTCAAAACCTTTGATTGGCTCTTAAAGTACAGATCTTGGCTAATAACATATTTCACTGTAAGGACTTTTTCCTTTTTTCTTTCTTTACCAAACAGCTTTGGTCTTGGTAGTGGGATTGGATTCATTTTTTGTATAATAAAATTATCATAATTCAATATTATGATTTAATTTAATTTACATGAAAATAGGGTAATGAGATTCCGAGTGTGATTCAAATATAATGTATTTGATAATATTTAATCCTTTTTTGATTTATAAGATATATATCTTACTGTACTCTATTCTTCTATGTAAAAAATTAATTAAAACATTGAAAGAAAATAACAAACACGAGGAAATCTGCAGATGCTGGAAGTTCAAACAACAACACACACAAAATGCAGCATTTTGTGTGTGTTGTTGAAAGAAAATAAACGTGTTTTACATTCCAGAAGAGGTTGAGAGTAGTGAGGACAAAAGACACGCCAGTGAGGGAACGGTGACCAAGACAGACTAAATGATGTACATTGTGACAGCTTGAAATTTATAGTGGTTCAATCTGAGTGAAGTCTCCAGACACATTGCTGCAACTGTAAGATACCAAATACACTGCAGTTGCTGGAAAGCTGAAATCACAGAAAATGCTAGAAATACCCAGAAGATCAAACAGCATCTATGGAAACAGGAAATTAGATTTAACATTATAAGTGATGACTTTTTGTGAGAAATGACCAGTTGCGACACAAACTGGAAAAACTGCTAATCTGAAAGTGGTGGATTCAATGTTGAATGCTGAGGGACATGATACTCAGAGGATGGGATGGTGATCCTCAAACTCAGTATAAGATAGAGTCAGCACAAAATGGAGAATTAAAGCACCAATCAACTGAAAGCCCTGCTCTGCTCCTGCAAACTGAAAAAGATGCCCAAGGTGGTGTTGTTTCCAGAGTAAGAGTACCAAATGAAATGCAATAAACATGAATTAATACAAGTGAATTGTTGCTTGGATTCCTGGATGGTGGAAAGGGAAGAGTTAAAAGGGCCACAATTGCATCTTTTGAAGTTATTCTGATTAAAAATATGTAATTTACTGAAAGAATTGAAAAATGTGTATCCTTGAAAAAATATATTAAAGGGCATAGTACAAACTAAGGAGCATAAAATTAGATTAGAAAAATAACCTTTTTGTGTGTGAGTCATTCATAGCAGTTTTTGACGCACATTCTGAAGTATTTGTGCCTATGTCCAGCAAATTTCTCATCTCTGTATATTATGCATAATATATAGAATATTTTGCGTGTAGTCCTTCATTTGATTTGACTTAATGTCTCACCTTAAAGGAAACTAGACTGCCTCTTCCTTCGATAATTCATCTTAACATTTGTATCTTACTTTTGTATTTCTTACAATAATTATGTCATTAACATGCATGGCATTCATTATTTATTGACAGAAACAGGACTGCAAGGTCAATAGCTATGATCCTTGGGTTTCAGTCATAATAAGATTAAATGACACATTAAGTGACTTATGGGTCCCACTGGATATCAACTTTATCACAACTGAGCCACATGAACAAGATTTATTTCCACGTGTTGCCCTTTTACAGACTGGCAGCGCTGATAAAGTACCTGGGCACCTTGGAGCAAATCTGTGCCACCTGTAGCACTAATAGTCAGTGTTGCAGCAACCTGAGGCTCTGTCAGGTGACTCCATGATGCTGGGGGGAGGGCAACCTTATTGGAATAATGCATCATTTAATCCTGCCTTTCTCAAGTACCAACGCATCTCCCAGTTTGAATGACATGCAGTAGTTATGGTAAACTTAGTAAATAGCTTCTCTCTGTGAAACCACAAATTGTGTCCTTCCACTTGTAAAGGAGAAAAATATTAACAGCAAAGCCAGGACACTCTATTTTGCGATTTTCTTGTCACACCAAGATTGGTATTAGGAGAATCAAAAACAGGTGAAATCCAGTTTCCAGATTAGTATTATAAAAACAGGTGGAGAAGAATAAAGCACCCTTATTAAAATGATTATTTGTACAATTAAGCCCGTTTCAGTTGACTTAAAGGCACCATATCAAATAATTTCTGGTAAGTATTTCAAACAATATTGTTAAATAGAAAATTAAAGGAATTCTATTGCACTCCTGAAATTAGTTAATTCAAAGTAATTACATTGCTGATTATACAAATTTCTTTCATTTAGGAACTTGAATAGCAAATTAATCAGTGCAATTTTAAGTATATTTGTGGTGGAATGGAAAACGGATTTAAATGGATGAAAATTAAGCTAAGAGATCAATTTGGTGCAGAAATATCATTAATTTGATATTAAAAAGGCTGAGGTACTCATTCCATGAATGAATTAACTGCATCACCTAATAGCATCAGTCAAGGTATTATGGTCAGGGAGAAAGCTATATAAGGAAAAAGAAGTACAGAATAATGTTGAGACAGCATTCCTTAAGATAAAAATATTAAAGGATATTTTACAGTAAACCTTCAAAATATGTTTTGAACACTTAGACATATCAGAACAGGGCCAGGGCACATTCCTCTGGTGTGAGATTAACGTATTTGTTAGCTGGAATCCAAATGAAGAAATGAAAATCCTAGTATCAGTATCTTCGGACAGAGAAGGCAGCCTATTTAATTACATTGGTGCCATCAAAGTTGTCTTCTTTGGAATAGTTATCTGAAGAAGATGGTTTATGATGAGGTGAGTTCAGCCAAATGTGGGAAGGGTCCTAATCACATTAATTAAACAAGGAAGAGTTAGTTTTGATACTGGTTATTATTAATTGTTTTAGTAATTAGGATAATGATCAACAGCAAACATTTACCAACATGCACTCAACTCCCCCAACAATATTTTCCAAAGCATGGTAATTAAGCTTAAGCATTCTGGATAAAACATAGATTAATCAGCAACTCTTCAAGCCATATCCATTGTGCTAATTTAGCCCAGCTGAATCAGGTGAAAAAGAAAACCAAGGAGCTGTCTACTGCTGCCTATGGTCTATAATGAAACCTTCTACTGTTCAGTGTTCAATTGACCAATCCAAAGGAAGAAAATCATCACTTCTGGTACAAATGTTATGTTTGTTTTAGATCGTAGACAAGAAGACATAGGGACAGAACTAGGCCATTCAGCCCATTGTGTCTGCTCTACTATTCCATGATGGCTGATTTATTATCCCTTTTCAACCCCGTTCTTCTGCCTTCTCACAATAACCCTTGATACCCTGACTAACCAAGAACCTCCGCTTTAAATATACTCAATGACTCGGAGTCTGTGGCAATGAATTCCAGATATTCACTACCCACTGACTAAGGAACTTTCTCCTCATCTCTCTGTTCTAAGTGGACAGCCCTCTATTCTGAGGCTGTGTCCTGTGGTCCTAGACTCCCTCACTATAGGAAATGTCCTCTCCACATCCACTCTATCTAGGTCTTTCGATATTCAATAGATTTCAATAAGATCCCCCTCAGTATTTTAAACTCCAGTGAGTACAGGCCCACAGCTATCAAATGCTTCTCATACGTTAACTCTTTCATTCCTCGTTGGGACCCACTCCAATGCCAACACATCTTTTCTTGGATAAGGGACTCAAGAATTGCTTGCAGTCCTCTAAGAACGGTCTGACCGATACCATATACCATTATACTATGATACATATACAGTAGCTGTTATTTCTTCATCCTTTCTTTATTTGGATAAACTGTGACCCATTTTAAAGTTAGAATTTTGCATTGGCTCCTTACTACACACACTTCTTTGATTTCAATAGACTTTAAAGTTGTAGGATTGTACGGAGGTGGTATGTGTGGGTGTAGTGATGGAAGACGGGTGATGGAGGTGGGGTTTTAAAACTTGTTGACATCCGGCAGTCTGAGTTTCCTGTCAAGTTTGTTAAAATCATCTCTGGGAGCTCTTAAATCTGGGGGAAAAGACGTTATCCAAGAATTCAACTGTTCATACATTCAGATAAGAATAATGGGCAATACATATTCAGGACAAACCACTTTAATGGTTCTCCTTTAAATTCTCCTTTATAGGTTCTCTTATAGAAAGAGTGATCAGCATTCCAGGAAGGTTAACAAACAACTGGATCTTTCTGTGTTGAATAACTAAAATGGGCTGGATAACTTCTGTCATTTGTGACTCTTGCTATTTTATGACATCATGCATAACAATACATATTTGTCTGTGATGCAATAGAGCTAAAAACAAGTGGACCTTTTCATCATTTACTCTGGCAAGCATTCAGCGAAGGTTTGGCAGAGTGCTTCCAAAGTTCTTTTAAAAATACCACAATGATATGCTTCAACCAAAGCAGCAGTTGGAATCATTCATTCACATAGGGAATTCTTTCAATCTTTTCCCTATAATCTGGAACTGATACTGAACTGCCTCTAGCAGGAAAGCTTAAAATGAAATGATCACTAATGGAAATAGGAAAGTGCTAAACCTTTCAATAAACCATCTTTTCTATTCCGGTTTATCTGTGTAAGACATGTTTAAGGCTGGGGGTAAAATAATTTCCATTTTAGCCAAGTATTTTCAACTCAGTAAACTTGCGGATTAGAATTAATACTGAAAACCAAATGCTAGATGTATTATCCCACGAAAACCACGATGGATAGAGGCTTTCTGAGAGGTGTTAGATAGTCACATCCACTTATCAGTCCTGAGGACAGCATGCTTGGTGCTGTTCCCTCTAAGCTGCATGGGTGCAGCGGTGCACGGCCGCGCAGTAACTGAAATTTCCCCACGCACATAGACTTCGGTGCCACGCAGCTGGAATTTTATTTACATAATTTTGAACTTATGCTAACATAATTTTGAAACCTATGTTCATATAATTGTGAAAAACTCTGTAAGTAATTATGTGTTAGTGAATATAACCCATAAATTTTCTAAATAATAAGCATACCATAATCTTTACTTTGAAATATTTTAGAGCTTCGGAGTATTTACATTGTCAGTGCTTCAATTTACAACACTGTTACAAATTCTAACAATAAACACAGGAGTCAGTAGTTCATTGTTAATAAACCGCCAGCCCACTGAGCATCAACACAGAATTTAAAAATTTACAAATTGTGAAAGATTTTCTTTGTTGTACAGTATTTCATTATGACCTTCAATGAATAAATAAAATCAAAAGTATGTGATTTTTCAATGTTCATTCTAAATATTCATAGTGTGCATATTAAAAAAAATCACATTAAAAGTGTTGGGCAGTTTTCTGGCCATGTAAAAATTTCCTGCTCAGAGCAATGGTTGGAAGGTGGAGCTGTAAAATAAAGTTAGAAGGAACATTACTTGGTAGTGTGGGAATGTTAGAAGGACCAATCAGTGAAGACCTACCCACACCTTCATCCAGACTGCATTCTGATGCCTGATGGACAGTTCTGTCACTGAGATATTTTGCCAGATGGTATTGACTACTAAATCAGGGGAATGCTAAATTGGGTCTGCTCTTTCCTCTCTTCTCTAGACCCAAGTATACGTTCCAAGCCAACCATTGCCTAATGCTTTGTAATGGAATGAAGCCTCTTCAGGAAACTCTCCACCTGTCGGAGGTAAGGGGAGGAGTATTTTCTGAGTTTTTCTGTCTTGTGTGGTCAGACTCAGAGTGGACTGATAGAAGAGAAGAATAGTAGAGACAGAAATAAAAGGAGGGTGCAAAAGAAACAGTGGCTGAAGAGATGATACAGGAGGAAATTCTTTAATTACCTGAAGTATATGATTGAATGGAGAATAAAATAGGATTAGTATAAATAGGTGCTGGATAGTCAGCACAATAAATATTCCCCTACCGTTTCCTTATTTCTCATTATAATCTGTATGGGGTCTACAGTTTTCATTACCAATCTTTTCCTCATTGGCTCTTACAGTCAATTCTATTGTCTCTTACTATTCTCTCATATTACATGACATTATAAGATGATACAACATCAAAATAAGCCCTTCAGACCTAAGAGCCTCCAGCAACATATGAAACTTCCTAATGGTGACTAAAGAACTGAAAAGGAAATTAAGCAATTATGAACGCCTGTGTTTGTGGAAAATACATATTCTGTCAGATATAACAAAGAACCAAGCACCTAAAAAGAATGAAGAACTGGAGGAACTAACTAATAGACAGAAAATAGTAGTACAGAGAGTTGATAAGTCCCAAGGACCAAAGATTTATGAGGACTGATTGATAAGTTCATGGTCTAAGGTAGAAGGAGTCAATTTTAGAAAACCTAGCACATTTATTTTTCAACATAGTCCCCTCCTACATTTACACACTTAGTCCAGCAGTCGTGGAGCATTCGGAACTTGGATTTCCATAAAGTGTCCACAGATGGGTGATTGCTAAGTTTGTGGCCTAAGGTAGAAGGGGATGAGTTATACAGCTCTCATTACATGCGCGTTGATAACTTATCAGGGGTGATTGAGAAGTTCGTGGCCTAGGGTAGAAGGAGATGAGTTATTAACTTCAAACTTTCTGCATAATCACTCAAAGTGATTATGCATGTGCATGTAACAAGAGCTGTATAACTCACTTCCTTCTACCTTAGGCCATGAACTTATCAACCTCCCCTTGTACATCCAAGAGTTTTGAAAGAATGTCTATAGAAATAGTTGATGATCTGCTTGTCACCTTTCAAAATTCTGTAGATTCTAGATTTGTTTCTGTGCTTTGAGAATAGTAAATATGGTACCCAATATTTTCTAAGGAGGGAGAGAGAAAACAGAGAACTATCAACATGTTAACCTAAAGTCAATGGGAAAGATAATGCTGAATCTATATTGAAAAATGTAGTAAGAGAGCATCTTGAAAATATAAGGATTGAGTAGAAGCATTATGGTGTTATAAAAGATAATTATGTTTGTCTAAGCTGTTGGATTTCTTTAAGGAAGTAACTAGTAGAATAGAGGGAACTCATGAATGTGGTGTATTTGGATGTTGAATAACTTGGAACTGGGGTTAATGTGGAACTGGGTGGAGAGATACGGGCTGAGAATTGTTTATCACTCTGAGAGCAAAGACTGGGAAAAATCGATCATTGGCAGACTGTACCATAGGAATAGCAGACTATGGCCCCAAACTATTCACGATCTATATCAACAAGTTTGCTGAAGGGACCAAATATCATCATATTTCCATGTTTGATAACCATATTAAATGGTGTAATTAGGAGAATGAAGATTAATGCAGAGAGACTTCGGGGAGGTATGAGAAAGCTGACTGAACAGATGAGAACATAGCTGATAAAATGTGAGGTCATCCACCTTGGAGTACATAAAGATGCAAGACTGCAAAGCATTGGTTGTCAAAGAGACTTGGATGTAATTGAACACAAATATCTGAAGGTTAACCTGCAGATGCAGTAAGTGATTAAGGGGATAAGCAGTATGCTGATCTTTATTATAGGAAGATCCACAAAGTTAAGAAATTGTTCACATTTGTATAGGCTTTGGTGAAACCTCTCCTGGACTACACTTTTAGTCTCCTTACTTGCTGTAGTGGGAGTGTGGCAAAGATTCACTCGACTGATTCTGGGGATGGTAGGTTTGCTGTATGAGATGAAATTTTACAGATAAGTTTTGAAGAATGTGAGGAGATCTCAATGAAACAGACAAAATTATTGACACACTGGAACAGTTTCAAGGAATATATTTCCCTTGGCTAAGAACAACAGTGTAAATGTCATACAGCTTCAGAGAAAGGAGTAGGGCATAGGATTGAGATTAACTACAGGCTGGTGAGTCTTCAGAATTTTGTGCCACAAAGACTTAGTATTAGATTGATTTAAAACAGAGGTTAATATATTTCTGGACCTTAATGGTTTAAATGAGGATAGAGCTGGAAAATGGTGCAGAGTAGAAAAGCATAAAAATCTTAAAGGGTTGGGGATGGTCTACTCTTGCTCCTACTTCTTATCTTCTAATGTCACAACTATATAAAACACTAAAAGCACCACCGCCACGAGCCTATGCAATTCCGTTTACCACATCACAGTAAATTGTTCAGCTAGTAAAGAAGTTGATTTACAGAGATTTAAAATAATTAGTAAAATGATTAGAGGAAGATGATTGGAAGATATTATCAGTCAGAATTTACAGTCAATAAAAACTTTAAAAAAACACCTGTGGGTACTGGAAGTTTAAAATAAAGTCGGGAAGAATATTGAGGAAGTAGGAGAGTGGTATGGTCTCAAATTTTGTGAAAAGGTTGTAGAGATAAAAATCCTCCATAAACTTAATAAGTACTTCATGTGGTTTTATATCAAAGTGTGTTTGATAGTATCCCTGTGAATTACATGGGATGTGTTACTTGTTTAAGAGGATAAGTAAAGTGAAGTTTTGATAGATTAAAAGCTTCCACATTACAAAGAATTAAATAATTCAAAATTAATAAAAAATGATATCAAAATTGTTGGTTGATGAACCAAATTGTGACAAGCAAGACAATTTATGAAATAAAAAGCATCAAGGTAACTCCTATAATTGGGGTTGGTGAATGTGCTGTGGGTAGGAAGAAGGGAGGCAGTGCTGGTGAAGAAGGGGTTGTAACATACTGAAAAATAACACATGGTCTCCCTAAGCTCAATTGATTTGTTGACCAAGTCCCATGACTAACTGGTGTAGAGACTATTCAGGATGTGTTTGAATGATTCCTAGCTGGCTTTCTATTTGCCAGAAGGTACCAGCTTTGATTTGAGAGCACATTCCTATCCTTCCAGGACCAAGATAACTTTTTCTGAGATGTAGTATTGTAGATCTGCGCTAACCAGAAATTTGTACAGCCAGAGCAAAATCTTATTTTCCAGATCTCCAGACATAAAGGCTGAAATTTTATTAACCCTCTTAACTATTTTCAACCCATTTTGTTAAATATTATATTAATAATCCAAATTAAATATCTTGGAATCACCACTGTAACTAGTAATCAAAAATATTTGTTTATCATTTTCTTTGCCCCAATATAGATGATCACATACTTACGTTCATTGAAATTCATTAAAAATGATCTTGCTTAGTATCTTAAATCAGCATTGTATCTTCATAATTTTTATCCTCCCATTTCCCCAGCTTATTATGTAAGCAAGCATTGTGACATCAGAAATCTAGATATACATTTTGTAATTTCACTATCAAAACATTAATGTAAAGCAGGGGTTCCCAACCTGTTGTCCACGGACCCCTCAGTTAATGGGTGGGGTCCATGGCATAAAAAAGGTCGGGAACCCCTGATATAGAGGAACTTTAAGAGACCTAAGAGACCTAACTTTAAGAGCTTTTTGTGAGACCTCTAGCCACCTCCTTTGAATCTGAATGTGAACCTATTATGATCTTTAGACCTAGGTTAACAAAAATTGGAAATCGAAAGAGAGAGGGGAAGGTACTTAATAGAAGTTAGAAAAATTAATGTTTATGCCATCAAATTGGAGGTTACCTAGGTGGAATATGAAATGTTGCTCCTTCAAACTGATTTTGGCCTCATCGTGGCAGTAAAGGAGTGTATGGACAGATTTGTCAGTATAGGAATGACAAGTTGAAATTAATTGGGTAACCACCAGAAATTTCTGCCTTTTGAGATGGACAGAGCAAAGGTGCTCAACAAAGTGGTCCCCCAATCCATGTTGGATCTCACTGACACAGAGGAGGCTGCACCAGGAAGACTGGATACAATAGATGATCCTGACAGATCCACAGTTCGTGTCACCCTACCTGGAAGGACTGTTTGAGGCCTTAAACAGTGGTCACACTTGCAGGATAATTGCTAGAAGGCAGATCAGTGGGGATATCTCCCACTTTTCAAGCCAACTCCAAATGCATTCAAGGTATGACATTAGCTTCACATTAAATTTCATTTGACCATATGCAGTTTGCTGCTGAAAGTGTGCTGGTAGTTAAATTCTGTATCTTGGTTATTATTTGCCCTGTGTAATACTATAGAAGTTTAGGAAAATATTATTAATCTCCTGAAATTTAATTTGTTTTTATAAACATTTTTACAGTCTTTGCCACATCTGAGCAAATACATGGGAGTTTATCTCCATACAAAAAAGCAACAATAATGAATGATTTGTTTTTGATGTCATTGCAGTCCTGCTTTTTGAACTGTGCTTTCTTCTTGCAATCATGTAGTGGTCACATAATATTTGCTAATATTTACAGCATAAAAAAGCTTAACATAATCATATTTGTTCAGATTGATAGAAATGGCATTTGGTAAGCACTCAAGATTTTTATTTTGTGTTCATGTATAGTTCAGCCTGAAGTGAAAGCATTTACTTCTACTTAAATTTTGCCATTTGTGATACAGGATCTTACATAACAAACCTTGCCTTTTCAACATTCACAGCATCAATTTGTTGATAATTAACAGAGTTAGCCAAAGCTGTAAGAACATGAAGAACTATCACCTGGGAACAGGGTTTAGAAACCAAACAAAAAATATGAATGGCAACTGCAATATATAAATTCATCATTTTGCAAACTAGTAAATATCTTGATTAGTCTTTTAAGTTAGAAACATACCAGAAGCAATAAAACCACAACTTGTGTTGTAATGTATATATAGGATATATTCCAGCATTTTTTAATATTTTAAGAACAAGGAAATTGAGAAATTATGGAAGGCACGTGAAAGCATACCAATGAAGTCTACTTCTGAAGGAAGTTGAAAACAAGAAAGGGGAGAATTGGGAAAAGAATTCTGAAAATTTTGAATTAAATAATTAGTGGGTGCCAAATGTTCTTCTTTGCAATATTTTCTTTGACCTTAACAAAATTTCAATATTCCAGAATCATAATTGAAGTACAAATGCAAAATGTTATTGATGCTATGGGGATACTGTTCCTCCTAAACAGCTTGGGTGCATGGTTACACAATAACTGAAATGTTCCCATGCACATAGCCTTGTCACACAGCTCATATAAAAATAGATTTGAAACAGTTTACGAAACATTAAAGATTTTTTTTGTTTTATTTTATTTCATTATATCCTTCAATTAATAAATAAAATCAAAAGTATGTGATTTTTTAAATTTTCATTCTAAATATTCATTGTGTTTATATTACAAACATTTAAACTTTTCAGGCTGTGTAAAGGTTTCCTCCTCAGAGTAATGGTTGGCCTGTGCAGCTGTAAAAAAGTATTAGAGAGAATATTATATGGAGAGAAGAAAATAGTTGCATTTTTTTATCTATGACCTTTCAAGCAAAGTGTTTTATTAAAAGTCATTATTATTTCCTGATAGAAGCTGCCTCATATGCTGTGCATTTCCAGGATTTAGTTTTGTTTCAATTGAATTAATCAACATAATTCAATGGAATTATGGTACATACATATTATTCCATGTTTTAGTATTCTGCACAATCGTTCTGTGAAACCATTGCATATGTTCTGAAAGTTAGTGTCCATCCATCACTGCACATGACTAAATGGAGAGTAAGAAAATAGGAAGGATGTCAGTGATATTATTTAACCTGGTAATTGACTGGGTTATGAGGCAAACAACGAAAGATAAGCAGAGAGGCATTAGGTGGACTCTATTCTGTACTTTAGAAGATTTTGCCCTGGCAAATTACCTCTCATTACTCTCACATACATACCAGCAACGCAAGAAAAAACTATGTGTACCTTGGTGGACAGGCTGGACTCAGAGAAAGACCAAAACCATAACCTCAAAGTAGAGACTCTTCCTCCCATCAAAGCATTTGCCGGTGACTTTCCCAGGACCGGCAGATTCACCTTCCAGGGCAGCATCATTCAGCAGGATGGTGGGACCAAGGATGACATCCAGTGCAGACTCAGCAATGCTAGAAATGTCTTCAGATCAATGAGCAACATATGGGGATCAACCAACTACAGTATCCACCCCAAGGTGATGCTGTACCAAAGCTATGTTCAGTCCACATTCTTGGGTGGGTCAGAATGCTGGTGCATGACAGAGAATGACCTTGCCAAGTTGTTGTCACTTCACAACATAAGCCTTCAGAAGATCCGCCGTATTTTCTGACCAAGAAAGATCTCAAATTGCACCCTGCTTTTTCAGTATCATCAAGAGGACATGGCCACAATCATCATGAGGAAATGCTGGAGATGGATTGGGCACATGATGAGAAAAGAGGCCAACTCCATCATCAAGACAACACTTCACTGGACCCTGAAGAGCAACAGAAACATAGGAGATCAAGACAACTTTGTGTTGTACATTAGAGGAAGAAATGAGGACCTTGAACCACACCTGGGCACAATAGAGGAGATGGCCAAGGCCAGACAGAGATAGAGGATCGTCATTGCTGCCCTAAATGCCAGCAGTATAACGGACAATGACTAATGTTGGAATAAGAAATGCTTTGCTTAGAGATTAGTAGAGGTAGAGTATTTGCATTAAATAAGGTAAAATTATATAAATGTTTGTCATAGAGGAAAATAAAAGGAAATGGAAATAATGGGATTACTTTTACAGTGAACTAACAGAAAGCCAGTTAACCGGTGAACCAAATGGTGTGCTTTTTTGCTGTAAATATCTATCCATTAATATCTAAGTTTTCACCTGGGATCTCATGGTAATAGTCACTTTATCTCCCTTGACCAACTAACAGGTAGATTGTTCCTCCAAGTCTACATTAAGTTGCCAGACCATTAACAATAGTTTTCAAAAGGAACTCAACCTTTAATCAGTAACCAGTTTGACTACACAAAAGCAGTGTTTTTTTTGTTGACCCACTTCACTGTGCAAAATGTTAGGGCTCCAACATGCTGTATCATCCAACAAGTTACTAATTTTATTTCCAAAACTTTTGCTATCTTGTGAAATCTGCTTTTTGAGTAATGAATTAAAACAACCTTTTTGTAAAACAAACACATTTCACCACAACTTGAGTGCTACATATAACAGATGGTTGTGGACACATTGTAAAAGGCCACTGCTATATCACTCTTGCTGGGAATTAGCAGTGTATCATGCTGTGGTGAGAGTTATTGCAAGAATTGTAAACTGTACCAACAAACTTGGTTAAGAGTCGTAGCAAGTGACAAATCTTTAGAGGTGTGATCTAAAATTTATAATGCAAATTTTGTTCCATAAATATCAAAATAATTTTCAACTCTGTTTCTTAAAGTAGTTCACTTTAAAAGCTTGAGACCTTGAAATTCCATGGGAATAGTTTCCTACCACAGCCTTGAGAGGACACTGGCATTTGGGACAATCGTTGGGAAGTAACCTGAGGTCTAGCCATGAACACAAGTGGGGAACTGTTACAAGTAACCAGTAAAGTTTCCCATTTGAAAGTGATGGCTGTCAAAACTTCATGCTTTTGTGGTACAACTGGAGTACATGATGTTTTAACTAAAAGTCATGGTATCCTTAACCATTGCAAGTATAACTGGACATAGAAAGCTAATTTGTAGGCAGAGATACTATTGTCATTGGAACTGGGACAAAGATCAAAATGGAATACCAGTCGCCTTAGCGAACGAAATCAAACCAAACTACAAAAGAAAATGCCCTCAGAGGTTTCTAGCATGGTTCTTTAAAATAGTTTCCTTCCATCTCAGATTCTTACATCCTGCTTGAGGAGTGGCTTGTCCTTGGGTTTTTCCTGAGAGTTTCATTAAATTCGTAACAATTTATTGCTTTCAAATGAAATATCAGCACAAGGCAAATAAGTAAAGCTGCACAAATGACTGTTCTGAGTTCAATTTATGGTCAAGCATTACACTATCTGCTAAGCTACAGCACTTTCCTAAAAAGGGTCATATCAGGAGTCCAGGGTCAGCATACTTCTGTTGGGATGAAAGGTCGCGTACCATGTTCAGGGAACCTTGCTAGTAAGAGAAATCTAGGCTCTGGTCAGGAAAAAGGAAGCACACATTGCTTTTAGGTGGATGGGTATAAATCCTCTGACAAAAAACATTTAAGAAACGGTTTAAGAGGGAAATCAAGAGGGCAAAATGAGTGTAAGAGGTGGATTTAGCAGTCAGAGTCAAAGATAATCCCAAGAGGTTTCTCAGTTATATTACCAGTAAAATGGTGACAAGCAAGAGACTAGGTCCTCTTAAAGATGGCCAGAGTGACGTATAAATGAAGCTCCAGAAGCTAGCCAAGGGTATTAAGCAGTGAGGTCTTGAAACATATGCATATTACAAAGAAGGAGGTATCTGCAACCTTGAAGTGTATTAAGGTAGGCATGTCACCAGGGCCTGAAAAAACTGCATCCCCTACTTTATGGGAGGCCAGAAATGAAATCACAGTTGCCCTTGTAGAGATAAATGCTTCATTGTTAATCACTGGTAAAATTCCAGAAGAGTGGAAGGAGGCTAATGTTGTTCCATTGTCCAAGATGTGTAGCAAGGACAGATCAGGGAACTATAGGCTTGTGAGCCAGACTTCAGTTGTAGGGAAGTTACTGGAAGAAATTCTCAAACAAGAACCCCAATCATTTGAATAGTCAAGGTCTGATCAGGAATAGTCACCACGGGTTTGCTTGTAGGAGGTCATGTCTGACAAATCTTTTGGAATTATTCGAAGAGGTAACTAAAGGGATAGATGAAGGTAGGGCAGTGGAAGTAAAGCTTTTGACAGGGTCCCACATGGTAGGCTGATCTGGAAGATGAGGTTGCAGGGGTATTCAGAATTGACTCGATGATAGGAAGCAGAGGAGGTATTTGAATGTTGATTCTCCATCTGGAGGCCTATGACTATTGGGGTCAGTGTTGGGTCCTCTGTTATTCATTATTTATGTAAATAATTTGGACGTGAATGTACATGGCACAATTAGCGGATTTGCTGACGATATTAAATCAGGGCTCTTGTTACAGGTTACAAAGAGAGGGAGTTATCAGTTAGGGAGATAGCCTGAGGAACTGCAAATGGATTTCAGCCTTGGTAAGTGTGAGATGATGGATGTTGGACATTCAGACCAGGTATAACCTATATAGTGAACGGTGGGGCACTGACAGTGATGTTGAAGAGAGTTACCTAGGAGTACAAGTGCACAATAA